>NC_073260.2:79009038-79323653 GCF_029289425.2 Pan paniscus
TTGAATTTTGTAGAAAGCCTTTTCTGCATCTATTGAGATGATCATATGGTTTTTGTTTTTAGTTAGGTTTATGTGATGAATCACATGTGTTGATTTGCATATGTTGAAAAAAACTTGTATCTTAGGAATAAATCTTGCCTGTTTGTGGTAAATTGGCTTTTTGATATGTTGTTGGATTGGGTGTACTAATACTTTGTTGAGGATTTTTGCATCTATGTTCATCAGGGATATTGGCGGGATGTTTTATTTTTTCACTGTGACTCTGCAAGGTTTTGGTATCAGAATAATGCTATCATTGTAGAATGAGATAGGGAGAAGTCCCTTATTTTCATTTTTTTGGAATAGTTTCAGTAGGGCTGGTACCTGCTCTTTATACATGTGATAGAATTTAGTTGTGAATCTGTCTGGTGCATGGTTTTCTGTGGTTGGCGGGCTTTTTATTACTGATTCAATTTTGGAACTTGTTATTGGTCTGTTCAGAGTTTCAGTTTCTTCCTGGTTCAACCTTGGGATCTTATATGTTTCCAGGAATTTCTTCATTTCTTGTAGGTTTTCTAGTTTGCATGCATAGATGTATTCATAAGAATCTCTGATTTTTTTTGTATTTTCGTGGGGTCAGTGGCAATGTCATCTTTGTCATTTCTGGTTGTGTTTATTCGGATCTTCTTTTTTTCATTAGCTAGTGGTATACCAATCTTATTTATTCTTTCAATAAACCAACTGTTGGTTTAATTGATCTTCTGTATGGCTTTTCCCACCTCAATTTCATCCAATTCAGCTCTGATATTGGTTATTTCTTTTCTTTTGGTAACTTTGGAATTAGTTTGCTCTTTTTTCTCTAGTTCCTCAAAAGTGTGATGTTACCTTGTTAATTTGAAATCTTTCTAATTTCTTGATGTAGGCATTTAGTGCTATAAACTTTCCTCTTAACACTGTTTAGCTGTGTCTCAGAGATTCTTGTATGTGTATCTTTGCTTTGATACAACATACAAAAAAGGAAAATTTTAATTTTTGCCTTCATTTTATTCTTTACCCAAAAGTCATTCAGAAGCAAGCTGTTTAATTTCTATTTAATTGTATGGTTTGAGAGATCTTCTTAGTATTAATTTAAGTTTTTAATGTGCTGTGGTCCAGGAGTGTGGTTGGTATGATTTTGGTTTTTTTGAATTTGTTGAGAATTTTTTATGGCTGATTGTGGGGTTGATCTTGGAGTATGTGCTATGGGCAGATGAGAAGAATGTATATTCTCTTGTTATTGGGTAGAGTATTCTGTAGATGTCTGTTAGGTCCATTTGGTCAAGTGTTGAGTTTGGGTCCTAAATATTTTAATTAGTTTTCTGTCTTGATGATCAGTCTAACATTATCAGTGTGGTGTTCAAGTCTCCCACTATTATTGTACCATTATCTAAGTCTCTTCTTAGGTCTCTAAGAACTTGCTTTTTGAATCTGTGTGCTCTAGTGTGGGTGCATATATATTTAAGATAGTTGAGTCTTCTTACTGAATTGAACCCTTCATCATTATGTAATGCCTATCTTTGTCTTTTTTATTGTTATGGGCTTAAAATCTGTTTTTTTTTTTTTTTTGAAATAAGAATAGTGACTTCTGTTCTTTGTTTTCTATTTGCTTGATAGCTCTCTCTCCATTCCTTATCTTTGAGCCTATGGATGACATTGCATGTGAGATGGGTCTGTTGAAGACAGCATACAGTAGTGTCTTAATTCTTTATCCAATTTGCCACTTTGTGCCTATTAAGTGGGGCATTTAACCTGTTTATACTCAATGTTAATATTTGTATGTGAGGATTTGATATTGTTGTTGTGTTGTTAGCCGGTTGTTATGTAAACTTGATTATGTACTTGCTTTATAGTGTCAGTTGGCAGTGTATTTAAGTGTTTTTTTTGTGGTAGCAGGGAACTGTTTTTTGTTTCCATATTTAGCACTCCCTTAAGGACCTCTTCTAAGGTAGGACTGGTGATAATGAAGTCCCTTAGCATTTGCTTCTCTGAAAAAGATTTTATTTCCACTTCACTTGTGAAGGTTAGTTTTGCTGAATATGAAATGCATGGTTGATATTTCTTTTCTTTAAGGATGCTGAATACATACTCCAATCTCTTCTGGCTTGTAAGTTTTCTGCGGAATGGTCTACTGTTAGCCTGATGGTGTTCTCTTTACATGTGACCTGCCCATGCTGTCTATCTGCCTGTATTATTTTTTCTTTTGTGTAGACTTTGTAGAATCTGAGGATTACATGTCTTAGGGATGGCCATCTTGTACAGTATTTTGCAGGACTTCTCTCAATTTCCTGAATTTGCATGTCAACCTCTCTAGCAAGGTTGGCAAAATTTTCATGGACAATATCCTCAAATGTTTTCCAAATCGCTTTCTCATCCACATCTATTCCAGGAATGCAAAAGAGTCATAGGTTTGATCTCTTTACGTAATTCCATATTTCTTGGAGGTTTTGTTCATTTTAAAAAATCATTAACAATTTTTTTTGACTGCCTTTGCTGGTTCAAAGGAATTTCAAGCTCTCAGATTCTTTCCTCAGCTTGATCTATCCTGTTATTAATGCTTCAAGCTGAATTCTGTAATTTCCATAGTGAATTTTTTATTTCCAAGAGTTCAGTTTGGTGCTTTCTTAAAATGTCTATGTCATCTTTAAACTATTGGGCCATTTTATTGTTTTCCTTGGATTGAATTTCAACCTTATTTTATCTCAATGAGTTTCCTTGCCATCAAGATTCTGAATTCTATGTCTGTCATTTCAGCCTGGTTAAGAAACATTGCTGGGGAGCCAGTGCAGTCATTTGGAGGTAAGAAGATACTCTGGCTTTTGGAGTTGCCAAAGTTCTTGTGCTGGTTCATTTTGATCTGAGTGGTCTAATGTTCCCTTATTCTTTGAAGTTGTTGTCTTTTGGATGAGGCTTTTTGCTTTTGTATTCCTTGATGCCTTTAAGCATTTGACTGTGGTATGGGTTGGGTTTAGTCAAGTGGCATCATTTCTACATGCTTTCAGGGGGCCAAATTTTATCTTGGCATTCTTGGGCTGCATGCCCTAACTCTTGGGGGCTGGGATCAGGCCGCCTGCAGCTTTGTTATTTGGCCTCTCAAGGTTAAGCACCTGCTGCACTAGAGGGGTTAAGGGGTTCCCAGCCTGCTGGCATCAAAATTCCAATGGAGGCTGCTGGCAAAAGCACCCCAGGGGGGCGGTAGTGACCTCCTTCACATACGCATGCCAGCAAAGTGGCAGGGGTCCTTGTGTGCATATGCACTGGTTATGGATCTGCAGGTGTATGTGCATCTGCAAGTCTGTGCATGTATGCATGCTGATGGGGCAGTGGCTGGCCCCATGCACATGTGCAGCAGTGGGTTAGTTGTGGGGAGGCTGAGGGTGAGTGGGCACAGGACAAGGAAGGCTGTGGGTTGGTCCATGCTGGTGGGGATCGGTGGGGATCTAGCTTCAAAAGTGTTATGATGGGTAGGTGATGTCTGTCCGTGAAAAAGCTGTGGTGGTGGCCACTAGCAAGCTGAGGCTGTGCTGCTAATGGGTGCAGCCAGGCAGGGACCCTGGGAGAGGCTGACATATATAGGAATGTTCAGATCACATTGGCCTCACCCCACTGGCAAGACAGCCCTGCTTTGTCCACATCTAGCAGCTAATAAAAGCTAAAGCTACCTGGGGGAGTATGTTGAGCTTTGGAGGATGGGCACCAATAACCATTCTCCACTGCAGCCATTCCCATGCCAAACCTCCTGGGCTCTGTGCAGGCCGGAGTTCTGCCTCTGCAAACTCTCGGGGCAGTTCTCCCTACCAGCTCAGATGTCTGTGGGGATCATGGGGTCTGCTGCAGCTACAATCCCAGAGGACCATGGCTACAGTTGGCCAGTCCACACCTGTTTCACTTGCTCCTTTCCTAGGAGCTGCTAATGGTGAGGTATGAGTGCCAGTTCTTAGAAACCCCATGCAGGTTTCCCAGCTATCTCTCCTTTTATCCTGCAGCCTGTATCCTCACTCTGTCAACTCCCAATGCCCAAAAGTCATTCAGAAACTACTTTCAGATCTGCTCAGAGTGTGCCAGTCTACCTGATGGTCTGGTCTCTCCAGATGGGAGAAGCTCTTCCTGGCTGTTTGTAGTCAGCCATCTTGGCAAAGCTCAAAAAAAAAAAAAAAAAAAAAAAAAAAAAATCACCCTTCTAAAGACTACTACTAAGTCAATTAAATTTGTAGGCAATAAAATTGTTAATATTGTTAATGGGATTTCAGTTATATTTTTGTGTTTTCGTAGCTGACAACAGAGATATTTGGATTAAAATATCATCACCATGGAGGCTTTTTAGTTCCTGCTTATAAAATTATCAAATTTATATAATATTAATAGATCACTTTCTTACTGGTGGAAAGAAAGCTTTTCTAAACAGCTTTCCACCAGTAAAAAGTTGTGGCAAAGTCTCTGTAACCAGAAATGCTGGTTATCAAAATGCAAGAAATGTATAAAAAGCTTTGAATAATGTTTATGAATTGTTAAAGTATAATAAATTTGTATTTCTCCAGTTTTACTGTTAAAGAGCAATGAGGAGAATTGTTGTGTTATATTTTTGTTCACTATAAAAATAAATTAAAATAGGCCAGGTGTGGTGGCCCATGCCTGTTATCCCAGCACTTTGGGAGGCCAAGGCAAGAGGATTGCTTGAGGCCTGGAGTTCGAGATCAACCTGGGCTGAATAGCAAGACCCTGTCTCTCCAAAAAATAAATTAAACTAGCTCCAAGCATCTCTATTCTCTTTCCTGGTCTACCTAAATGAGAGCTTCTTAATGGAATCTTCTTACTCTACTAACCTCTCCAATTCTTGGATAAAAAGTACTCTTGACTCTGCTGTGGTTATTTAGATCTGTGATGCTGTAATCTTAAGCTCTGTTAACTAGAGATTGGTCCTAGATGCCACCTCCCTCCCACCTAGTTGAAGTGACAGAGTCTTTCTCTGTCGCCCAGGCTGGAGTGCAATGTTGGGATCTCAGCTCACTGCAACCTCTGCCTCCTGGGTTCAATCCATCCTCCCACCTCAGCCTCCCAAGTAGCTAGGATTACAGGCATGCTCCATCACACCTGGCTAATTGTTTTGTATTTTTAATAGAGACAGGTTTTCACCATGTTGGCCAGTCTGGTCTCAAACTCCTGAACTTAAGTGATCTGCCCGCCTCGGCCTCCCAAATTGTTGGGATTACAGGCATGAATCACTTTGTTCGGCCGAACTGTAATCTTTGCTAGTAGAGAGTCTTGCCTCAATGCTGATGGCTGCTGACAGATCATAGTGGTGGTTATTGAAGGCTGGGGTGGCTGTGGCAATGTCTTAAAATAAGAACATCCATACTGTTCTTGTTGATTTTTCACCTCCTTCCATAAATCACAAATGTTCGTAATGCCATCCATAATGGGGAGTCCTTTCCAGGAAGTTTTCAATGTACTTTGCCAGATCCATTAGGGGAATCACTATCTATGACAGCTATAGCCTTACAAAATGTATTTCTTAAATAATAAAATTTGAAAGTTGAAATTACTCCTTGATCCATGGGCTGCCGAATGGATGTTGTGTTAGCAGGCATGAAAACAATATTAATCTCCTTGTACGTCCCCATTCAAGAACTCTTGAATGACTAGGTGCATTGTCAATGAACAGTAATGTTGTGAAAGAAATCTTTTTTTTCCCTGAGGTATAGGTCTCTTCAGTAGGCTTAAAATATTCAGTAAACCATTCTGTAAGCAGATGTGCTGTCATCCTGACTTTGTTGCTCCAACTATAGAGCAAAGACAGAGTAGATTTAGCATAATTCTTAAGGGCCCTAGGATTTTTGGATAGTAAATGAGCATTGGCTTCAACTTAAAGTCATCAATTGCATTAGCCCCTAAAAAGAGAATCACTGTGTCCTTTGAAACTTTGAAGCCAGGCAGTGACTTCTTCTAGCTATGAAAGTCCTAGATGACATCTTCCAATAGAAGACTGTTTCATCTACATTGAAAGTCTGTTGTTTAGTGTAGCCACCTTCATCAATTATCTTAGCTAGATCTTTTGAATAACCTGCTGCAGTTTTACATCAGCACTTACTGCTTCACTTTGTACTTTCATCTTACGAAGATGATTTCTTTCCTTAAACCTATGAACAAGCCTGTGTTAGATTCAAACTTTTATTCTGCTGTTTCCTCACCTCTCTCAGCCTTCAAAGAATTGAAGACATTTAGGGACATGCACTAGATTAGGCTTTGGCTTAAGAGAATGTCATGGCTGGTTTAATCTTCTATCCAAACCACTAAAACTTTCTCCATATCAGCAATAAGTCTATTTCACTTTCTTATCACTGCAGTAACACTTTTTTCAAGAATTTTTCTTTTGCATTCACAACTTGGCTGTTTGGTACAACAAGCCTAGCTTTTGGCCTATTTCAACTTTTGACATGCATTCCTCACTAAGCATAATCCTTTTGATTTAAATGAGAGACTTGTAATTTTTTTCTTTCACTTGAACACTTATAGCCACCGTATGGTTATTAATTGGCCTAATTTCCATATTATTGTGTTTCAAGGATAGGAAAACCCAAGGAGAGGGGAAAAGATAGCAGAACTGCTGGTCATGGAACAGTCAGAGCACATACAACATTTATTGATTAAGTTGGCTATCTTATATGGGTGAGGTTTGTGACGCTCCAAAGTAATTACTAGGTTGGTGCAAACGTAACTGTGGCTTTTGCATTTTTGGGTTCTATGCTAATAAATGCTATGCCACTTTATATAAGAGAGTTGAGCATCCCTGGAGTTTGGTATTCATGGGGGTACTGGAACCAATTTCCCACAAATATAGAGTGGCAACTGAGTTTTGTTATGGCAGACCTAGAAAAGTATTAATATAGTAGTAACATCAAAGATTACTGATACTAATCACCGTAACACATAAAATAGTAAGGAAAAAGTTCAAAATATTTTGGCAATTATCAAAATGTGACATAGAGAAACAAAGTGAGCACATGCTGTTGGAAAAATGGTACCAATAGACTTACTTGATGCAGGGTTGTCACAAATCTTCAATTAGTAAAAAATGCAGTATCTGTGAAGCACAATAATGTGAAGTTTAATAAAATAAGGTATGCATGTATATATCACATTTTATTGATCCATTATTCCATAATTGGACAGTTGGTCAGTTTCCAGCTTTTAGCTATTGTGAATAATGCTTCTATGAACATTGGTTTACAAATATATGCTCAAGTCCCTGATATCAATTATTTTGCGTATATACTTGGAAGTGGAATTGCTAAATCATATGATGTATTTGATGAATTTTCATATGTTGAAACATCCTTGCATTCCAGAAACAAATCCCACTTGATCATAGGTGTATAATCACATGCTGCTGAATTCAGTTTGTTCATATTTTGTTGAAATTTTAAAGTTTTTTACATTAATTTTCATAAGAGTTATTGATCTGTATTTTTTTTGTAGCATTTTTGTCTGGCTTCAGCATCAGGATAATGCTGGCCCTACAGGAAAAGCTAGAAAGTGATTTCCTGTTCTTTGAGTTTTAGAAAAGTTTGATAAAGGCTGGCTTTGAGTTGCTATGTAGCATCCTTCCATTTCAACCTGAAAGTCTCCCTTTATCATTTCTTGTAAAGCAGAGCTAGTGGGAATAAACCCCTCAGATTTTGCTTATCTGAAAATGTCTGAATTTTTCCCTCATTCTGGTGGACAGTTTTGTTGCACATAGAATTATCAGTTTACAGTTTTGTTTTTCTTTTAGTACTTTAAATATATTAGCCAACCAACACTGGATTCCAAAGTTTCTTCCTAATAAATTGGTTGATAATCTTACTGCTGATGATTGGCACATGATAAATCACTTCTTTATTGCTGCTTTCATGTTCCTTTTTCCTTGTTTTTGTTTTTCAACAGTTTGGTAATGATGTGTTTCAGTGTAGTTTGAGTTTAGCTCACATAGAGTCTATTGAGCTTCTTGGATTTGTAGATTCATACCTTTAATCAAATTTGGAGATTTTTAGACATTATTTCTTCAAATAATCCCTTTGCCCTTTGTTCTCTCTCTTTGCCTTCTTGAACTCTCATAATGCATATATTGGTCCTCTTAATGGGGTGCCACAGGTATCTGCAGCTTTTTTGACTTTTTTCATTCTTTTTTGTAGGCTTTCTCATCAATAGTTTTTGACAATTTATTTTGTTCCCTTAAGTAGGTCATGTTTTCTTGTTTCTTTGCATGCCTTGTAATTTGTTGTAATTGTTGAAAGGTGAGCATCTGAAAAACAGACACATCTTCCAGTTTTTGAAGACAGACTCTGTCTAGGACAGTACTTCACTGATTAGCTGGATTTTCTCTGAGCCTAGGGATCAGCTAAAGGTGGAAGTTTAAGGTATTTTCTGAGTATTCATCTTTCCAGGGTCTGAAATTGGCCTTCTCAACTCTAAAATATACATGACTTCTCTCAAACGTCCTAATTTTCCAAAGAGTCTTACCCTAGATTCTCCTCAGGGCCTTAGATGGTGTATTCTATGTCTCTACCTGTAATCTTTTGTCATAGACATCATCAGGTCTGAAGTCTCCCTGCGGCTTTCAAAAGCAGAGCCTGGTACTTATACCACCTAAGATGTGAGTTATGCGAAATAGAAACCAGGCCTTTGAGCAGTCCCTGAACAGTTTAGAACATTGCAGATAAAATCTTCTCCACTCTCTCCAGTTTGAGGGGGAGAACTGGTAGCTGGGCTGCCACCTCTTCCAGGCCAAGACCATGAAACACAGAAGGGAGATGGGAATTTGGGCAAAGGCAGGTGAAAACACCTTAAAATATCCTACCATATGAAGGTGGCCTTTTCCTGATTGAGTGTACATTCATTTGCTGTAAATCTTTGACTTTTTTTCAGAGCTTCTATAAGGTTAGTTCAGCCAGTTTCTGGTTCTTCCTTGGTGTTTTTGGTGTTTTCAGAGCTTAGAGATTCCTAGTCTGCCATTTTGCTAATGTCACTCTTGTCAGTTAGTCTTTTCATTGAACCTTTTAATGAGTTCTCCTCATTCATTGATAACAGGATAGGGGCCATTCATTCTAAAGCACCACTGATACATATTTCACCAGTCCTCAATGGTATTATTTTCCATCCACATCCTATAGCCAGTTTCTACCATTCCACCAAAAATTACTGTCAAAGGCAACTTAATGACAGAGAAAGGACTTGGGGTTTTGAGATCATCAGGACTTGGTTAAAATTCTGGTCCATAATTACTTGTTTTTGTATCTTGGACAACCATCATAAACTCTGCAAGTCTCAGTATAGTGAGTTATTTCATTATTTTACCTGTAATATAATCACTTTGCAAATTTGATTTAAAAATCAAGATTAGGCTTGTGACTACCCCACCCCCCACCAATAACTCAAAATCCATCTCTCCCTTTTTTTCGCATGGTTTATCCTATGGAAATCCAATAAGAACTTTTATGCCTCTTTCGAATCGCTGTAGCACTTGTTATCTGTATCATTTATAAATATGTCAGTTGCCACTCTGTGACTGGAAATACAATTTTTCTCTTTGCTTATGCCTTGGATCTTTCTTAATAATGTGTTCATTTGGAAATAAAGTCATGTCTCTATCTGTCAATTTATCTGTTGCTTATTTATTGACTGTTTCATAGACATTGTGTTCAGTTCTGGTTACAGATGCTAGTGAAATATAGTTTTACCACAGAAGCTTACAGTCTGCAGAAAATAGAAAAAAACCAACAGCCTATGCCTCAAATACTTTTGCGTTTCCCAAAGAGAACACAATTAGTAGGTACAATAAATTAATGTGTTATAGGTAAACATACAGTTATTTGGCATCAAAACCCAGTTAACCACTTTTCTATTTTGAAATAGAAAACTTTTCTTTTCTCCTTGGTTTGCTCCTTGATATCTGGGATAAACTTAAGCCAGCAAGGAGCAAACCTTATGAGGTTCAGAACTTTAGTTCAGAGAAGCATTGAGATGTTATTATCTGAACACTTATACAACATGTTTGACATGAAAATAGAGCTGGAAATCTCTCAAAGTTAGGGATCTTTCAGGAATTTCAATACTTCCTGCTGTTGGTTGGAAGGCCTTTAAGAACAGCCTCCTTTAAAATGCAGTTAAATATTCAACGACCTATGTATTGGCTAAGTGAGCTCAAGAAGGGAAAGAAACTTATGTTTTAGTTCCATTTACTATGGAGCCTCTGGTCAAATTATTCACTTCTGCTATATCTCTGTCAGCTTATCATCTATAAAATAGAGGAAGCTCTAAAAACGTAGTGAGAGATGCTGCACAGCTTTATGTGTAATTGTGTTCATTTATCTTAGAATACCAAGGACATCTAAACTATTACTGCAGACAATTCAAATGTTATTTGGGGTCATCTAGTAGACTCTGTGGAAACAAAAGTAAAGAGGCCCCAGAATAACTGACTTTTCCAAGGGGCCACAATTATTTTCTGGCCAACTGGGAACAAAAACCTAGATCTCCTCAATTCCACTCTATTGTTCTTTCATTGGGTCCTAAACACAGATGCATAAACAGAAAATAAAATCCTTCTGTTCTATGTAACTTGTGCAGGGTTTGGCAATATCAAAATTGCAGCACTGAGTATTAAGAGGCATTTGGAAAATTCTGAAAATGAAGTAGGATACAGACCTCTGATACTGTAGATGAGCAGAACTGGTAAATAAAAGTGTATGAGGACTGTAGTTTCTAATAGGATAGTTGAGTTATTTTCTTCTGGTACCTTGAAGGCTCCAACCCAACATACAACTCTAAAACAAAATAAATTTTTCAACTAGATCACATTGAGTTCTACATGCATTCATGCAGACATGCATACATCTACATACACTGATGTAAATCAATCAAATATCCCATGTATCATCTATCATTTGCTTTTCTTGATTTTTAATTTCTACTTCATTCTTTCCAAACATAGAACAGAGACTGAATATAGGTATATGGGAGGCCACGGAGATGAAATAAGCTCACTTCATTCACCATGAAAATTAAGAACCTGACAACCTCTTTGTAGCTGAGAGTATCCAGACCAACTATCTTTGCTTTATAGGCAAGACTTCTGGAAAAATCAAGCTGACAAACTCTTAATTACCCAATGTGCCTTGTCTGTTTCAATAAGTACAATTATATGAGAATTCTTCTAGAGACAGAGAAGGGCAGCCTGACTATCACCATGACCATAATGTGGATATGATGGGCTCAAATTATGTTAGAAGGGATGGAGCCTATTTCCCATTACTAATATTAATATAGTATAGCATTTAATATTCTCTTGGTTTTGTGCTAAATAATTTTTTCCATTCATTTAAATGGATGGGCTATAATTGAGTCTGTAGTGTATGTACTGTTGAAAGCTGAATAAATCTTTGTGGGTTACTAGTATCACTTTTATAAGTCACAGGTTTCTAGGGAAGATCTGCTGAAAAACTCTCAGTCTAGTATTACATTTATAACAAAATTGTAATGTAGCCCTCAGCAAGTTAAGCTCGTCTGTAAAAGAAAGATACTTACACAGTAGATAAATTGTGTCATTTACAGGAAAATTTGAATTCTCATATTCTGATTCTTTCTCAGCAACTTCCTAAAGCTGAGAGTAAGTCCAGGGGCCTCGAAACTGAGCTCCATTACACAATAGAGGCTCTGAAAGAAAAGGCTTTGGTTTTTGAAGACGTACAAAGAGAGCTAAACCAAACACAGTGTCAAATGAAGGACACTGAAAAAATGTACAAAGATGGCCAAGATAAAGTAGAAAAATGCATAGAAAAGCAAATAAAATTATGTCAACTACAAAGACAAAATATGTTACTTCAACAGTAACTGGATGATGCTCACAACAAATCTGACAATCAAGAAAAAACAATAATTGATATTCAAGCCAAATGTGATGTTAGAGTACAAAACCTTCAAGCTGAGTGCAGAAAGCACTGTCTTTTGCTAGGAGAAGATTATAAGAAGTTGATCAATGAATTTAATCATTTGAAAGAAAAACAATGTCCATATGAAAGAGAAAAAGCAGAAAGAGTAGTTGTGAGACAACTTCAACAAAAACAGGATGATATCCTAAACAAACAATCAACAACAAAAGCTCTGCTGGATGCTTCATTGCGTCACTGCATCCATCTAGAATGTGAGATGCAGGATTCAAGGAAGAAATTAGGCCAGACGAGAAGTCAATTTCAAGAAATACAGGATCTTGGGAGGGTGTATGTGTCGAGGAATTTATCCATTTCTTCTAGATTTTCTAGTTTATTTGCGTAGAGGTGTTTGTAGTATTCTCTGATGGTAGTTTGTATTTCTGTGGGATTGGTGGTGATATCCCCTTTATCATTTTTTATTGTGTCTATTTGATTCTTCTCTCTTTTTTTCTTTATTAGTCTTGCTAGCGGTCTATCAATTTTGTTGATCCTTTCAAAAAACCAGCTCCTGGGTTCATTAATTTTTTGAAGGGTTTTTTATGTCTCTATTTCCTTCAGTTCTGCTCCGATTTTAGTTATTTCTTGTCTTCTGCTAGCTTTTGAATGTGCTTGCTCTTGCTTTTCTAGTTCTTTTAATTGTGATGTTAGGGTGTCAATTTTGGATCTTTCCTGCTTTCTCTTGTGGGCATTTAGTGCTATAAATTTCCCTCTACACACTGCTTTGAATGTGTCCCAGATATTCTGGTATGTTGTGTCTTTGTTCTCGTTGGTTTCAAAGAACATCTTTATTTCTGCCTTCATTTCGTTATGTACCCAGTAGTCATTCAGGAGCAGGTTGTTCAGTTTCCATGTAGTTGAGCGGTTTTGAGTGAGATTCTTAATCCTGAGTTCTAGTTTGATTGCACTGTGGTCTGAGAGACAGTTTGTTATAATTTCTGTTCTTTTACATTTGCTGAGGAGAGCTTTACTTCCAAGTATGGGGTCAATTTTGGAATAGGTGTGGTGTGGTGCTGAAAAAAATGTATATTCTGTTGATTTGGGGTGCAGAGTTCTGTAGATGTCTATTAGGTCCGCTTGGTGCAGAGCTGAGTTCAATTCCTGGGTATGCTTGTTGACTTTCTGTCTCGTTGATCTGTCTAATGTTGACAGTGGGGTATTAAAGTCTCCCATTATTAATGTGTGGGAGTCTAAGTCTCTTTGTAGGTCACTCAGGACTTGCTTTATGAATCTGGGTGCTCCTGTATTGGGTGCATATATATTTAGGATAGTTAGCTCTTCTTGTTGAATTGATCCCTTTACCACTATGTAATGGCCTTCTTTGTCTCTTTTGATCTTTGTTGGTTTAAAGTCTATTTTATCAGAGACTAGGATTGCAACCCCTGCCTTTTTTTGTTTTCCATTTGCTTGGTAGATCTTCCTCCATCCTTTTATTTTGAGCCTATATGTGTCTCTGCATGTGAGATGGGTTTCCTGAATACAGCACACTGATGGGTCTTGATTCTTTATCCAATTTGCCAGTCTGTGTCTTTTAATTGGAGCATTTAGAAGAAGTTGAATCTCTGAATAGACCAATAACAGGATCTGAAATTGTGGCAATAATCAATAGCTTATCAACCAAAAAGAGTCCAGGACCAGATGGATTCACAGCCGAATTCTACCAGAGGTACAAGGAGGAACTGGTACCATTCCTTCTGAAACTATTCCAATCAATAGAAAAAGAGGGAATCCTCCCTAACTCATTTTATGAGGCCAGCATCATCCTGATATCAAAGCGGGGCAGAGACACAACCAAAAAAGAGAATTTTAGACCAATATCCTTGAAGAACATTGATGCAAAAATCCTCAATAAAATACTGGCAAACTGAATCCAGCAGCATATCAAAAAGCTTATCCACCATGATCAAGTGGGCTTCATCCTGGGATGCAAGTCTGGTTCAATATACGCAAATCAATAAATGTAATCCAGCATATAAACAGAACCAAAGACAAAAAGCACATGATTATCTCAATAGATGCAGAAAAGGCCTTTGACAAAATTCAACAACCCTTCATGCTAAAAACTCTCAATAAATTAGGTATTGATGGGACATATTTCAAAATAATAAGAGCTATCTATGACAAACCCACAGCCAATATCATACTGAATGGGCAAAAACTGGAAGCATTCCCTTTGAAAACTGGCACAAGACAGGGATGCCCTCTCTCACCACTCCTAGTCAACATAGTGTTGGAAGTTCTGGCCAGGGCAATTAGGCAGGAGAAGGAAATAAAGGGTATTCAATTAGGAAAAGAGGAAGTCAAATTGTCCCTGTTTGCAGATGACATGATTGTATATCTAGAAAACCCCATTGTCTCAGCCCAAAATCTCCTTAAGCTGATAAGCAACTTCAGCAAAGTCTCAGGATACAAAATCAATGTACAAAAATCACAAGCATTTTTATACACCAACAACAGACAAACAGAGAGCCAAATCATGAGTGAACTCCCATTCACAATTGCTTCAAAGAGAATAAAATACCTAGGAATCCAACTTACAAGGGATGTGAAGGACCTCTTCAAGGAGAACTACAAACCACTGCTCAAGGAAATAAAAGAGGATACAAACAAATGGAAGAACATTCCATGCTCATGGGTAGGAATAATCATTTATCGTGAAAATGGCCATACTGCCCAAGGTAATTTACAGATTCAATGCCATCCCCATCAAGCTACCAATGCCTTTCTTCACAGAATTGGAAAAAACTACTTTAAAGTTCATATGGAACCAAAAAAGAGCTCGCATCGCCAAGTCAATCCTAAGCCAAAAGAACAAAGCTGGAGGCATCACACTACCTGACTTCAAACTATACTACAAGTCTACAGTAACCAAAACAGCATGGTACTGGTATCAAAACGGAGATATAGATCAATGGAACAGAACAGAGCTCTCAGAAATAACGCCACATATCTACAACTATCTGATCTTTGACAAACCTGAGAAAAACAAGAAATGGGGAAAGGATTCCCTATTTAATAAGTGGTTCTGGGAAAACTGGCTAGCCATATGTAGAAAGCTGAAACTGGATCCCTTCCTTACACCTTATACAAAAATCAATTCAAGATGGATTAAAGACTTAAACATTAGACCTAAAGCCATAAAAGCCCTAGAGGAAAACCTAGGCATTACCATTCAGGATATAGGCATGGGCAAGGACTTCATGTCTAAAACACCAAAAGCAATGGCAACAAAAGCCAAAATTGACAAATGGGATCTAATTAAACTAAAGAGCTTCTGCACAGCAAGAGAAACTACCATCAGAGTGAATAGGCAACCTACAAAATGGGAGAAAATTTTCTCAACCTACTCATCTGACAAAGGGCTAATATCCAGAATCTACAATGAACTCAAACAAATTTACAAGAAAAAAACAAACAACCCCATCAAAAAGTGGGCAAAGGACACGAACAGACACTTCTCAAAAGAAGACATTTAGGCAGCCAAAAAACACATGAAAAAATGCTCACCATCACTGGCCATCAGAGAAATGCAAATCAAAACCACAATGACATACCATCTCACACCAGTTAGAATGGCAGTCATTGAAAAGTCAGGAAACAACAGGTGCTGGAGAGGATGTGGAGAAACAGGAACACTTTTACACTGTTGGTGGGACTGTAAACTAGTTCAACCATTGTGGAAGTCAGTGTGGCGATTCCTCAGGGATCTAGAACTAGAAATACCATTTGACCCAGCTATCCCATTACTGGGTATATACCCAAAGGACTATAAATCATGCTGCTATAAAGACACATGCACACATATGGTTATTGCAGCATTATTCACAATAGCAAAGACTTGGAACCAACCCAAATGTCCAACAATGATAGACTGGATTAAGAAAATGTGGCACATATACACCATGGAATACTATGCAGCCATAAAAAATGATGAGTTCATGTCCTTTGTAGGGACATGGATGAAATTGGAAATCATCATTCTCAGTAAACTATCGCAAGAACAAAAAACCAAACACCGCATATTCGCACTCTTGGGTGGGAATTGAACAATGAGAACACATGGACACAGGAAGGGGAATATCACATTCTGGGGACTGTTGTGGGGTGGGGGGAGGGGGGAGGGATGGCATTGGGAGATATACCTAATGCTAGATGACGAGTTAGTGGGTGCAGCGCACCAGCATGGCACATGTATACATATGTAACTAACCTGCACATTGTGCACATGTACCCTAAAACTTAAAGTATAATAAATAAATAAACAAATAAAAGAAATACAGGATCAACTTACAGTGACTATAAGACGTAGTAAGGAGAAGCAAGGCCACGTACAAAAGCTTGACATAGAAAATTCTACGTCAAAAAATACAATTAAAAACTAAGATGACCAAATTGATTGGCTTCAGAAAATCCGGTGAAGTTCAAGTTTTATGCAACGGATGTCGCGAGAAAATGAAACTACAGAAGTAGATGAAGCTGCCTCTAAATTTAAATCTGGATCCTCTATAGCAGAGGTCCCCAACCTGCAGGCCACAGAGAGGTCCATGGCCTGTTAGGAACCAGGCTACACAGCAGGAGAGTTATTGTGGATCTTGTGGATCATCTGCATGCCATGTGAATCTTAAAACCAGTTTTCAATTTCTACAAAAAAAAAAAAAGCCTGCTTGGCTTGGGATGGGAATTGCATTATATCCATAGATGAATATGGAAAAGAAGTAACATCATAACAATGTTGAGTCTCTCAACCTATGAACAAGATATTTACTTAGGTCTTCTTTAATTTTTCTTAGCAATGCTTTTTAGTTATCAGTGTACAGATATTCCACATAGTTTGTCGGGTTTATTCCCAAGAATTTTATATTTTAATGCTATTGAAAATAGTATTATTTTAAAAATTTCAATTCCTAATTGTTTACTTTTAACATATAGAAACACAATTGATTTTTGTATATCAATTATACATCCTGCAGTGTTGCAAAACTCACTTGCTGGTTTCAGTAACTTGGTAATGGATTTTATTTGGTTTTCTACATAGATGATCATATCTGTGAATTGACAGTTTTACTTATTTATTTTCAATCTAAAGGCCTTTTATTATTCTCCTTCCCTCCCTGTTTCTCCCCACTCCCAATTAAAAAATGATTGCAGTGGCTAGAATTTCCAGTACAATGTTGAATAGAAGTGGTAAGAACTGACATCTCTGTCTTATTCTCAATCTTAAGGAAAAGCATTCAGTCTTTCATCATTACATAGGATGTTAGCAGTAGATATCTTAAAGATGCCCTTCAAGAGGTTGAGGAAATTCTCTGTATCCCTAGTTTGCTGAGATTATTTTTTAAATAAAGAATGATTGTTCAATTTTCAAAAACAAAACAAACAAAAAAAGAAAGATACTTATACTTGCTGTCTCTACCTCAAGGGGCTCTTATAATAAACTCAATAGAGGTGTATATGCATGCATATATTTCCAATATTTACAAATATTTAAAATGAATTCTATAGAATGCACTATAAAAAATCGTGATTGTGTCTCCCTCAAATAGTTCCAGACTCCATTAAAATTACCTAAATGAACAACACCCTATATATTTACAAACATAGAAGAGAACTCCAAATACTGCTTCTTGCAGTACCCTGTCCCAACCATGCTACCTTCTTCTTCACACTAGTCCTCAATTCAGACACTATGGGGATTCATTTACTAATCCATGCATACATTTATTCATTCAAGATAATTTATTAATCCCCTACCAAATGCCAGGTACTGCCCTTTGGTATGTTTCACAGGTACATTGAGGAAATATAGCCATAAACAAAAAATGATAAATATCTTCACCTTTGTAGTTGGAGGGGGACACAAAAATAAATAAATGAATAATCTTATAAACATATACATAAATATATAAATAAAAATAGATGGGTAAAATAAATAGTACATCAGATAATTGCTAGGGCGAAGTAGAAAACTGGGAAAGGAGATAAAGACTGTTAGATGGTGAAGGGAGGTTGCAACTTGAAATTATGGGGGAGGTGAAATTTAAGAAGGAGCCTGAGGGTGTTCCAGGAAACAATAATGTGCATATCTGGGAAATGAGCCTTATAGGCAGAGCGAACAGCCAAATGGGAAGGCCGTGAGGCAAGAATGTCTGTGAGTATTTAGGGAACAGAAAGGGCACCAGTGTGTGAGGGAGAGAGGGATCAGAGTGGAGAGGAGAAGGAAATGATGTCAGCAAGGAAACGGAGAGCATGGGTTGCTAGGGGTTTGGAGGCATTTAGAGGACTTTGGCTTTTGCTTTGAGCAAGCCATTATAGAGGTTTGAGTGATACAATCTGATTTAGGTTTTAACAGGATCTCTCTGGATGAATGTTAATTAAAAATTGTAGAAAAGTAAAAAAAAAAAAAAAAAAAAAATTAGGGAGACCAATTCCTTCACAGAAGTGATTTACTCAAAGATTTGCTTTCTACTCAGTAAAGAAATAGATCAGTGATGGGCAAAAAAATGGCCCATAGATCTTTTTGTATGACCTGTGAGCTAAGAATGATTCTTACATTTTTAAAGGGTTCTTGAAGAAAAAGAAAAAGGAGGAGGAAGGGGAACTACAGAAACTGTTTACGGCCTACAAAACATAAAATATTTAAAGTCTGGAAAATATTTGCTAAATCTTCAAGTAAAGGATGTAACTGGAAGTAGGTTCTCAATAAAATTGGAAACAGAAATACATGAGAAAATAGTTGCTAAAAACATTGTGAAGCGATAGGTGTTAAGAAACGTCTATGGTTTCATTCCCAACCTTCACAATGTCATAATTTCCACTGAGATATTGAAAAATATGGTCGTTTTTTAAAAGAATAAACAAAAAGGCACTGTGTCACCTAGACAATGTCATACATAAAATTGTATAGTAATAACAAAAATAATAACACAAAGTATTTTTAGAGAACTTAAAATTTTACAAAGCATTTTCATGTTAATTACCTCATTTCACCTTCAAATCAACTGCTTGGGAGAGGTATAATTTCCTTATTAGAAATTACTGTATCCTAAATCCTTAGTGATTGATTGCTCAAAAAAAGTTGACATCATAAATGCTACATCTGTTAACAGAGGTTGGTTTTCTCCTATGAGAACATTGGATACTAAAATCAACAGGGACTTGTAGTAAAAAAGGGTAGACCATGAACACATATTAGCCTTGTGTTCCTCCTGAAAACATACTTAAATAAAAGTATAAAGATACCAAAATTAGTAGACCAATAAAAGTCAAGAGATTGTGGAAGTCATCAACCACAGAAAGGTTTTGTTACATGTCTGGAAAACAAAAAGTGAACTGGAGGGATAATTAATAAAACAATCAAGAAGAGTATCTTAAGAAGCAACTGCACAAAGCCAGTCTGTTTTTGCTGAGCCTTCGGTATAGTCAAAGGCAGAAGTGTGTGAACAAAGTGAAACTGAAAGAGCCAATCCCGGACCCTGATTGGTTAACTGGACTCCAAGCAGCCATTGGCTGACTAGAGGTCACACAGGTACTTTGAATTCCCTCAAAATCCACACCATTTCAACTTTGGAACTTTCAGACATCACCTGAACCAACCAATTAGAGCTCGCCTGCCTAAGCCAATCAGGGCTCAGCTGTATGAACGAGGCAGGGCTTGTCTGTATCAGCTAATTAGAGCTCAGTTGCATCAAACTATTGGAACTCAGCTGTGTTGAACAATCTGAATTAAGCAAGTTTCTAACCTTTCATTTGTGTAAATGGACCTGAATGGGAACCTAGACAGAAAATTTCTGCTGTAAAACTTAAGCCTTCCCTGTAGGGTGAACCGTGTAGCCTATTATAAAACCTACCAAAAGAATTGCATGGGGCTATAGAAGCAAAGCCAAAAGATTACACTCTCATGCCTGTAATCCCAGCACTTTGGGAGGCCGAGGTAGGCGGCTCATGAGGTCAGGAGTTCAAGACCAGCCTGGCCAACATAGTGAAACCCTGTCTCTACTAAAAATACAAAAAATTAGTTGGACATGGTGGCAGGTGCCTGTAATCCCAGCTACTCAGGAGACTGATACAGGAGAATGGCTTGAACCTGGGAGGTGGAGGTTGCAGTGAGCCAAGATCATGCCATTGCACTCCAGCCTGGCTGGGTGACAAAGCAAGACTCTGTCTCAAAAAAAAAAAAAAAAAAAAAAAGATTCTACTCAGCATTGTCTACAGTCACACCCCCTAGGCCCTAGGAAGGGGGGCGAGGATAGAAAGGGAAAATGAAACAAAGAACAATAATACTATTATTATAGGGAAAGAAAGAAGAAAAAGAAGAAATACTACCTGCACGGAACTAATTATAAAAGTTAGAAGTGCCAGTGTCTCCAGGTGAGAAGAAACCAGTCAAATAATGTTGGAACCATGAAAAATCTGAAAGTAGTGACACTACCAAAGGATTGCACTAGCTCTCCATCAATGGATGGAGATTTAGTTAGGTTTGATTCCTAACCAAAATGGAAACTCAGAAGTGACAGGTAAAGAATTCAAAGCATGGATTGCAAGGAAGCTCAATAAGATCCAAGACAAAGTTGGAAATCAACACAAAGAAACTGCTAAAGCAATCCAGGAAAGGAGAGGAATGTGTAGTGACTGACAGCAAGGAGACAAAAGGTATTTTAGAGGAAAAAAGTTTATTTAATGAACTCCATAGGTCAGTAAAGTCCAGAGGACTCAGTATGTCCCCATATTGACTCTATATGACTTAAAATGGATTGTTGGTGATCAAGACAAGAAAAGGGGGAGTGAGAGTGTCAACCACAGTTTGCCAGCTATGGTTTATTGTCACTACCACAATTCCATCCCAAACTGGCCAACCCCAGGTTCATTTTCTATGATTGAAAATTGTTCCTTTTTCTCCTCAAAAAAAGATAGAGGTGATTTTTTTGTGGAATATCCTTGTCCAAATTTCCTTGTATTGTCCTGAAGCCCAAATATGCATTATTATGTCTAATAAATTTTTTCCTTTTTGGAGAAAAAATGAAAATAATATGGTATTAATTTATTATTTTTCAATACATCTGACATATCATCTTTCTTCCTAGTTCCTCTAGGAAATCTTTGTCCAAAATTTGTACCAGTTTGTTTTGTTCCAGAAAACAAAATCAAGAGATTATTCCTAATTGAACTCTCTCCAAACGATAGCAAGGAATTATGGTTACATGCCATAACTGTAAACCGTTTATGCCGTGGTTAGAAAGGGCTTATAATATTTCTCCTCTTTTCAAACAAAATTTGGGTCTGAGCAAAAACTTTTTGTGTTCTACCAACCTCAGCCTTTTTGGGAATGGAACTCCAAATTTGCTCTGACATGCTATAAAAGGAATCTTATGAGAAGAGGGCTAAAACCAATTTTATAGTATGTTAATTATGTACAGTGTTATTTTAAATAGATGTTTTAAAATGTAACATATGAAAAATTTTTAGAGAGCTCTGTTCTTGGTTCTGAAACTTCCGCATGTCATATATCTGATACATCACATCAGCCCCAAGAGAGAAAAATACATTACTGAAATAAGCCTGAGAAACAAGATTCAAACTAGACAAATCTCTGTAGGATTTTCAAATCTTTCTTGTCATGCTGAAGCTTCTAGCTCCTAGGACAGTAACACACATTTCTCTTTTCCTGACACTGAAGATCATGTCTCCTCTCTTGGGCATAAGAAAGTTTAGAGTGATATTTAGGTGACAATAATGTGTGGTGAGGAGTAGGTCCAGCTGGCATGCTCACAATGACCAAATTGTGTTGATCATATTTTAATTCAATACATTTCTCCAACATTAACTGGCAAATAAATGATATACTTGCTTTCTAGACATATTTCAGGAAGACCAGAAAACATGGATTCTTTTATTTTATTTATTTTATTATACTTTAAGTTTTAGGGTACATGTGCACAACGTACAAGTTTGTTACATAGGTACACATGTGCCATGTTTGTTCGCTGCACCCATCGACTCATCATTTACATTAGGTATTTCTCCTAATTGTTGCGGGAAGTCAGGGACCCCAAACGGAGGGACCAACTGAAGTCATGGCAGAAGAATGTGGATTGTGAAGATTTCATGGACATTTATTAGTTCCCCAAATTAATACTTTTATAATTTCTTACGCCTGTCTTTACTGCCATCTCTAAACATAAATTGTGAAGATTTCAGGGACACTTATCACTTCCCCAATCAATACCCTTGTGATTTCCTATGCCTGTCTTTACTTTAATCTCTTAATCCTGTCAGCTGAGGAGGATGTATGTCGACTCAGGACCCTGTGATAATTGCATTAACTGCACAAATTGTAGAGCACGTGTGTTTAAACAATATGAAATCTGGGCACCTTGAAAAAAGAACAGGATAACAGCAATGTTTAGGAAACGAGAGATAACCTTAAACTCTGACCACCGGTGAGCCGGGTGGAACAGAGCCATATTTCTCTTCTTTCAAAAGCAAATGGGAGAAATATCGCTGAATTCCTTTTCTCAGGAACATCCCTGGGAAAGAGAATACGTGCTTGGGGGTGGGTCTGAACTGGCCCCCCTGGGTGTGGCCATCTTCTATGGTTGAAACTGTAGGGGTGAAATAGACCCCAGTCTCCCATAGTGCTCCCAGGCTTATTAGGAAGAGGAAATTCCCACCTAATAAATTTTGGTCAGACTGGTTGCTCTCAAAACCCTGTCTCCTGATAAGATGTTATCAGTGACAATGGTGCCTGAAACTTCATTAGCAATTTTAATTTTACCCCCGTCCTGTGGTCCTGTGATCCTGTGATCTCACTCTGCCTCCATTTGCCTTGTGATATTCTATTACCTTGTGAAGTATGTGATCTCTGTGACCCACACCTATTCGTATACTCCCTCCCCTTTTGAAAATCCCTAATAAAAACTTGCTGGTTTTTGGCTTGTGGGGCATCACGGAACCTACTGACATGTGATGTCTCCCCCAGTCCCAGGTCCTCCTCCCACCCCTGACTTGGGAGTGGGCCCAGCTTTAAAATTTCTCTCTTTTGTACTTATTTCTCAAACCGGCCAATGCTTAGGGAAAATAGAAAAGAACCTTTGTGACTATCGGGGCAGGTTCCCTGATACTTAATGCTATCCCTCCCCCAGCCCCGCAGCCCCTGACAGGCTCTGGCATGTGACGTTCCCCACCCTGTGACGTTCCCCGCCCTGTGTCCAAGTGTTCTCATTGGAGAACATGGATTCTTATCCATAATAAATAAACTGCTGGTGAATTTCTTTCAGGATAGACCATAATGGGTCTAGAACATAATCTTTATATACTTGGATACTTCACACAGGATCAAAAAGATCATCTGGGCTGCAAGGCTCCATTAGAAGAGAAATGTGGCATGACCCTGTGGGACAATTGCTGGTCCCTGCCCTACATTTTCTTAGAGGACTGGAGCCCACTGTGGGCCATGGTCAACTTATGAGTTGAGGTAAAGGCCTCATCCTAGGAGTGCATGTGCTTATTACACATATGCCACCGTGCAAAGTTCCCAGAGGAAACACCTGCAAAGTAAATTGCCCATCTCGAGCAAGTTGTGCTCACTTCCTTTTACAAATTTGCTAAAACACTCCTTCGTTTTGTACTGGATATTGCTAAAACAACATTTGGGCCTGAGACTCTTCTCCAGGTCATTCAGGTGGCAGTGGCCCAGCCAGGCTGTGAACCTGGGCTGTGTGATTCCACAGCTCACGCTCTGGCCTGTGTGCCTCCTTATTGTGGAGACACGGTGTTTTCTCATTCTTTCCTGTGGCCGGATGGAGGTTCGTCGCCTTGCTTCTGTCCCTCGGTG
Organism: Pan paniscus; assembly: GCF_029289425.2. NCBI lineage: Eukaryota > Metazoa > Chordata > Mammalia > Primates > Hominidae > Pan > Pan paniscus. Next base: position 79,032,847 of record NC_073260.2, read on the forward strand.
GAGATGGGCAATTTACTTCACACGTTTCTTCTCTGGTCTGCCTGCAGTCTCTCGGGCCAGCGGCCACCCCTTGCCCTAAAGGCCTCCGCGCCTGCCCGGGACAGCCAGGCCCTTTCTTATTCCTGTTCAACCCACGGTGGCCTCCTAGGCCCTCCTCTCCAGGCAGCTTATGTGGCACCCCTTGTCCTCTCCCACATGACAAGGGTGACCCTCTGGAGTTCCTGCAGGCTGTGGCCTCTGAGCCGCCTGTTGGGAACTCCCGAAGGTTGCTGCACCCAGGGTCCTTGAGGACCCTCCTCCCAGCCGCAAGTTCGCCCTCCCTCTGCCTTCACCACCTAAGCAGGTCCCAGCCAGGCTCCCAAAGGAGACTGAGGGTAGGGCCGAAGAGGAGCCCAGAACAGTGACGCAGGAGCATCACGTAGAGACCCAGGAGCAGGATGACAAGAAAAGAGCCCCCGTAGCCACGGCAGGACTTCATCCATGTCTAGGGCCCTGGAGACCCAGGGAGACCTCACCTCCTTCGGGTGCAGGCCCGGGACTCTGCAGGGAAATGCCCACCCCTACCTGTCAGAAAACCATTTGAGAGAGAAGGCCCAGGTGTCTCCATTGAGTGGCTCCTCCTGGGAGGGCCATGAGGCCCCCAGCTCACACAGCCCTGCTGGAGGTGGCCTTCCCCTTGGGAAGCCTGACCCAGCTCCAGCAGTGCTCCCGGCCCCGGCCCCGGGCTGCTCCCTGCAGCCAGAGAAGGCGGCCAGGAAGGTGCTGGATGAAGACCACCCACCCAGCTCTCCAAGCTTGCTGATGTCGGGGAAGAAGATGCAGGACAAGAAGCCTTCAGCTCTTCCATCATGGAACTCTTCTCCACTCAGAGCTGCCAGCAACAGGCCCTGCGAAAGGAAAATGTGGATTCCACCGCTGCTGCCCCTGGCCCCACCCTGTGATTGACGTGGGATAGAAGTGAGTTGTCTCCACCTACTAATCTTCCCTGCCTGTCTACTGAGGGATACCTGGGCAACTTGGAGAACAGCATGGGGTGTAAACAGAACAGCAAAATCTTGGAGGATAAAATAGACAATTTCGAGGACAAAACAGAGGCCAAGGCAAACTGCAGCACCATCCAGCCTGCCCCTGCTATCTCCCCACATGCGGAAACTTCAGACTCTCTGTCCCTGGCCACCTACACTTCGCAGGTCCCAGCTCCTCCTTCCACCCTTGACTTGGCTGAGCCGGCTACCAGACCCCGCTGCCTGTCTGTCACACCAAGAATATCCAAAATCCCTAAGTCTCCATTGTCTCTTCCCACTGACCTTGTTCCCATATTTTGGGTTCCACCTAATGAGGAAGGAGGTTCTTCTCATTCTGGAGTAGCTTCAGCATCTCCCACTTCTGACCCCCTGACACCTAGCCCCACACCTTTCTCCTTCCGGCCTCCCTTCAGAAGGGAGTTCCCTACAGCTGTGTGTGTGCATTCCCTTCCTCCTCTTTCCTCTCCCACCCTTCTTCCAGGACCTTCCACCAGGATCTCTGTTACCACCAGCAAGCAGATAAATTTCAAAGCAGTCATTTTCACCATCACAGCAAACACATCTGCCCACCACACCTTGCAGCCTCCTTCAGATCCTCAGGTCCTCAATAGGGACACCACTTTCCCACCTAAGGCTGTGATGTTCAGAACTTCCTCAAGATCCAGGATGAACTCTCTACTAGTTTCCCAAATTGATGGCAGTGCACAGCAGGGGCCCCCTGGTAAGACTCAACCTACATCACCCAGCTACATTTATATTCCCCAGCCCCACCCCTCAGCCCAAATTTGGGGTCCCTGATTTGGCCAAGGCAAACTGCAGCACCCCCCAGCCTGCACCTGCTGTCTCCCCACCTGCAGAGACTTCATACTCCCTGTGCCTGGCCACCTACACTTCCCAGGTCCCAGGTCCTCCTCCCACCCCTGACTTGGGCATTGCCTCAGCCCACATCTCCACCAGTTTGCCTGCACAGCCAGTCATGAGACCAATGACAACTTCTAACCACACTGTAAATCTGGGAGCCACCGCTCCACTCACATTGGGGGCCCCTAATGGGCAGCAGTGGAAAGCCTGTCTCCCCAGTACCCCTGTTATTCTGAGCCATGATGGGATCATCATGGCTCATCCAGACACCTCCAGTTTAGGGAGCAGAACCTCTGCAGCATCATCATCCATTCCTACCATTGACAGCAGTGCTGTGGATACCACCCTTATTGAAAAGCTGTCATCTTCCAGTCTGCCTCTGTCTCACAGAAGAAATGTATCCTTGTCTCATCTGAGCCTCCTTGGTTCTGGGAATACAGATCCCAGTGGCAACATTGTCTCAGTTCATGTCTCCACCAGTTTGCCTGCACAGTCAGTGGTAGGACCAACTGTAACTTCTAACCACACTGTAAATCAGGGAGCCACTGCTCAGCTCACACTGTGGGCCCCTGATGGGCAGCAGTGGAAAGCCTCTCTCCTCAATGGTTTTCTGAGACTTCCCAGACACCTCCAGTTTAGGAAGCAGTACCTCTGCAACATCATCTTTCCTTCCTACCATTGACAGCAGGGCTACGGATACCACCCATTTTTCAAAAGCTGCCATCTTCCACTCTGCTGCTGTCTAAAGGAAGAAGTGCATCCTGTCTTATCTGGGGCTCTCTGCTTCTACAAACAAACAACTCAGTAGAAACATTGCCTCAGTTCACATCTCCACCAGTTTGCCTGCACAGTCAGTCGTAGGACCAACTGTAACTTCTCATCACGTTATACATCCGGGAGCCACTGCTCAGCTCACACTGGGGGCCTCTGATGGGCAGCATTGGAAAGCCTGTCTCCCCAATACCCCTGTTTTTCTGAGCCTTCCCATGATGGCTCCTCTAGACACCTCCAGTTTAGGTAGTAGAACCTCTGCATTATCATCATCCATTCCTACCATTGGCAGCAGCACTGTGGATACGACTCCTTATTCAAAAGCTGTTGTCTTTCAGTCTGCTGCTGTCTCAAGGAAGAAGTGCATCCTATCTTGTCTGGTGTTTCATGGTTTTGGTAACACAGAACCCAGTGGCAACATTGTCTCAGCCCACATCTTCACCAATTTGCCTGCACAGTCAGTCATGGGACCGATCCCAACTTCCCACAATGATGTAAATCCATGATCCACCTCCCAGCCAATATTTGGGGCTTCTCATGGGCAGGATAAGTCAGACCGTTCTTTTATTCTGGGAAACCCAGCAACCCCAGCACCAGTTATAGGCCTAAGGTGTTCTTGCAGCCAGCCACCCAGTGACAGCACAATGGCAGCAGATCTCACCAGTGTGACATTACCATATTTTGCATGTGATTTGCCTATCAATGTGCAGCCAGGTATGATTAAAAAACCAAGTGCTTTCCTCATTGGCACAGCCAAGTCATCTACATTTAGAGATACCATCAGAATGCCTGGCACTGGAGACAGTAACTGCATCGGTTGACAATTCTACTCTAGGCCCATGGGGGATAATGAGACCTGGAGCCCCTAAACATGGTGAAAACATTGGGGTTAGCATGTCTCTGCAGTTCCACATCAAGAACACCGAAAACTATACCAGGATGGAGGGGAACAACCAGCACCAGCCTGTACCCCCATTTGGTCAGGTAGCCTGGGGCTCACCTGCTCACACCACATTGGTTGTGGCTACAAACACCAGCACCATCCTTGCTTGTTCCACCTTCATGCCAAATACCTGGCATGCACCACTCCAGAACCCAGGTGTTGCACTAGGAAAAGGCAACCACATTCCCATTGTTGGAGGTCCTCGTGGTTCCTTTTTCCATCAGTCCATGGTCGGTCCACCTGGACAAAACACAGGTAGTGCATCTACAGTGAATTCCACCATAGCTATAATGAGAGGCCTTCATGTGCCGTCACAGCAGCCAAGCTCCCAAGGCCACCTGGACAATGATTAGATGGTGTCATGGGGGACAACAGCACAAATGCTGTGAGTGGTCACACTTATAGTTCCCCATTCACAAAGAGCACCTGAGGTCCACCTGTGGTGTGATGGGGGACAAATAAGAAGCAAGTTCCCCTCCACATGCAATCTCCATGAACAAACTTTGCCCCTGGAGAAAGGGGCTTAGTCTCTTTAAACTAAACTTAAGCTGCTCTCTCCCTTTAGAAGCCAGAGGCCCCAAACCTCAATGGATGTGTGTGTGTGTGTGTGTGTGTGTGTGTGTGTGTGTTGGAGGGCATGAGGAGGCTGATAAGCCCAGTCAGAACCACAGTGTATTTGAGACACTCCCCTGTGGAAGGTAGAGGAAACCAGCATGTGTCAGCTGTGCTTTCTCTGGCTTGACTGTTAACCTGGCTGTCCCAAGTGCCCAGCCAGTTCTCTAATCTTTGAACTGGCAGGATATCCCCTGTTATTTACAGGTGCTACTTTTCCACTTGCCCGTTTTTCACAATAAGCCCTTATCTTTCCCAATTGTGTCTTAAAAGCTTGCTCTTGCTGATGTGCCTCTGCTCATGTGTCTTTGCTCTTTGACTCAACTGTGGAGAAAGAATTTACATGTTTGAGGAATGATGTGTTGAGGCAGAATTTACGCAAAACTTTCTGTATGCCAGGGAATAGGATGTGGAAGCAGCCACCCTTTCTGACTTCACAGGCTGAGTCCTGAAGCCTCTGTGTGAGGTTTGAGCATGAGGGATGACAACATAGTGAAACATGAGGTTCAGACCAGGGCGAGACCAGGTGGCCCGTCCTTGCCTTTTCTGTCTGTTCTTCTCTCCTACGTCATTGGAAGCAATATATTTCCTGATGTGTGTTAGGAACCTGCACTTTCTCATTTTCATTTTAAAAAATTGTTTAAATGTCTTTTGTGTGTGTCTTTTTGTTTAATTTAGACTTAGGCACGTCATCCTTACAGATTCCCGCTTCACCAAGAGAGGTTGGGCTTAGCATCCAGCTTCTTGCACATAGAGCCATCAAGAAAGGAAGCACTCATGCCTACTCTGTCATTATTGAAAATTCATGTTTACTTAGAATTTATCATGCTGCTTAAAACGATCAGAAAAGATTCTTTTTAAAAACTGCTCTGGCTCTAGTCTAAATCACCAAGGTATCAAATCACAAGAATTACAGTTACACCCAGATCTGGCTGACCTTCACATTCTGCTAGGTCTCCACTAGACTGAAATGCCAAAAATACAATCTTTTCTAAGGTATTTCACAACCCAGGAGAACCACCTCAAGGTGGGGAAAGAAGAAAAGTACAAGCATTTCCCTCAGCTTCTAGCATATTCACCATTTGCTAGTGATGACTTTACAATAAACTCTGTGCTAGGCAGAGTTGAAAGACATCTCTTGCCCCAGAAAATTTACAATGTATTCTGGGGGACAGATGACCAGACCAAACAATTAACTGGATAGGTAGGTGCTGAGATAATGGGAGCAGGTAAGAAGAACATTAACTACTTCTGGGGTAAATGAAGGATGAACTGCACCTTCAAGGAGGAGAAGGGGACAGTTGAGTGGATAAGGACTACTTCTGGGTCAAAGCAATAGCATTAAAAGGCTAGAGAAAGAATGTAGATGACCAGTCAGTGGGACACTAGACTGGTAGTCAGGTGTGTTTGAAGAGTGAAACCAAAGGTGGGAGGTGCACCTGCAGGGTTCCGCAAGGGTGGATAGAAAACAAACTTAAACACCACAGTGGGGCACCTGTTCATTTTTCTGAAAGCATGAGAAGTCATGAAGGGATTCTAAGCAAAGATATGACAAGATTATATGTAGATTGTAGAAATCTCCCTGTGACTGTGTGAGAAAGAAGAAGTAAATGATGCCAGGGCAGAGACAAGGAAGCTTAGTGACACTGCAGTGAGTCAAGGAAAGATGAAGCAATGAGTTCCTGGTCTAAAGAACCTGACAGCAGGGATAGTGAGGAGGTCAGAGAAGAGGGAAGTGAAATGGGTGACAGCAACGAGCCCCGGCCTATCCTCATCGTCTGCCTTGAGTGAACAAACATAAGTGATTTTGGCAAAAATTTAAGTTCTACTTTTCATAGTGTGAGACGATGGCGGAAAATCCAGATTCTATTTGGAAAGCAGTTCATTTACTCAGTCAATTTAAAGTATCTGTTGAGCAACTGGGATGTGCTGTGGACTACTGTAGGTAGTAGTGTCAATTACAAGAAAGGAAAAATTCCTGACTTTGTGGACTCTGCATTCTAGTTGAAGTGGAGAAAAGAAGCAGCAAACATGGAGATTATCTGGTAGGTTAGCCAGTAAGAAATGCTATGGAGAACAAAGAAGTACGTGGGGGATTGAGATTGTGGATAGAGAGAAGCAGGCGTTTCCATTTAAACTGTGGACAAGACAAGCCTCACTGGGAAAGTGAAATGTGAGCCTCAGAGGCAACTGAGCCAGATATCTGAGCAAAGAGCATCCCAGATAATAGGAATAGTCACTGCAGAGGCTCAGGGGAAGGACGCCTCTCAGGTCCTCAGGGAGCAGCTAGTGAGGCAATGTGGCTGGAATGGAGTCAGTAGGAGGGAGGGAGGGAGAGAGGGAGGGGAGGAGGACAGAGAAAATGTGGGGTGAATTCCTTGCACCACCATTTATTAGTTGTACAAACAGTAGAGTCAATCTTCAAGAGTCTCAGTGAAGTCAGTTCTTATGCTATGGACTGTTTACCTGAGAAAATTTCTAAAAGGATAACATGAAATAATATAAGGAAGTAACTTGGAAGCCATTGTTGTTATTGTTCTGTGGATAAATGGATGGATGGATGGATGGATAGATAGATGAGAGAAGTATAGACTGAAATTTTGCATTCCCTCAAAAATTCATATTTTGGAACCCTAACCCCCAATGTGCTGTTATTAGGAGGCTGGGCCTTTGGAAGGGGTCTAGTTTTAGATGCAGTCATGAGGATGGAAGCCCCATGAAGGGATTCATGCCTATATAAGAAGAGCAAGAAACACCTGAGCTTCTTCTCACTGCCACGTGAGGACATAGCAAGAAGGTGACCGCCTTTAAGCCAGGAAAAGGGTCATCACAAGAAACAGTATCTGCTTTCATCTTGGACTTCCCAGGCTCCAGAACTGTAGAAAATAAATGTCTGTTGTTGAAGCTACCCGTCTATGTCACTTTGTTATAGGAGCCTGTGATGGTTAATACTGAGTGTCAACTTGATTGGATTGAAGGATGCAAAGTATTGATTCTGGGTGTGTCTGTCAGGGTGTTGCCAAAGGAGATTAACATTTGAGTCAGTGGGCTGGGAAAGACAGATCCACCCTTAATCTGGGTAGGCACCATTTAATCAGCTGCCAGCACTGACAGAATATCAAGCAGGCAGAAAAAGATGAAAAGACTAGACTGGCTTAACCTCCCAGCCTACATCTTTCTTCCGTGCTGGATGCTTCCTGCCCGCGAACACTAGATTCCAAGTTCTTCAGCTTTGGAACTCAGACTGGCTTCCTTGCTTCTCAGCTTACAGACGGCCTATTGTGGGACCTTGTGATTGTGTGAGTTAATACTCCTTAATAAACTCATATCTATATCTTTATCTATATATCTATATCTATATCTATATCTATATCTATATCTGTCTATATCTCTATCCTATTAGTTCTGTCCCTCTAGAGAACTCTGACTAATACACAGCCCAAGCTGACTAACATAAATAGGTAGGTAGGTAGGAAGGTAGCTAGGTAGCTTGATAGGTAGATAGATAGACAGATACATAATGAAGATAGAGAGCAGATACTTATATATGTGTGCTCTGTGAGTGAGTTCCTTAAGCAGTGGTCTTCTGCTTGCCTTTACTAGGCAATGCAAATAGAAGAACCCTATTTTAAAGGGAGCATAAAAATGTTTACTTTTATGAAGTAAGCACCTGTAAAAATATGATAAATAGGGCTAAAAATGCACAGCATTGTGCCTAGTGCAATATGTATGAGATTAGCCCTGTAACAACAAAACCATCTAGTGGACTCCTCCTGGCTCCCTGCTGCCTGATTCCTTTACTCTCAGTTGCTTAGCACAGTTCCAGAGGGTCAAAGTTCCTGTGCAATGGGTACAGAGAATCACCTTCCCTTTGTGGTCAGAACTGCCTTGCAGAAGCAGGGACAAAATCTGTTTGCTTTTAATAGTCCTGCCCCCTGTCTCTACCATGCCTGGCAATAATATTACCAGGGACAAGTTTTAAAAACTCATACTTTTTGACATTTTAGAGAAGACCTTCAATTATTATTCTGATAAGACAAACTTTAAAGAAATATATGAGAGATATAAAGATGAATTTGATTTTTATGTTCTGATGCACTTACACAGCTGTAACTATTTCTGAACAAATAGATTCTTCTGTTTTTATTCAAACAAGCATAATATAAATTTGAATAATACTGAAATTCAACCCTTCCTACTCCAGTTCCCCTTTCCGAAGATAGGCTTTAGCCACTTTGTTGTTACCCCCGTATTTCTAAACTTTATGCTTATTCTGCTGTGTCGTGAAATATCCATTTTAGAAAATATTTCTACCACCCTAACATAAGGGAGGACGATAAACTCCCACTTCCACTCATATTCCCCATCTCTTCTCATGTGTCATATTCATTTTATTAATTTTGCTGCTTTCGTTTTATAACTTCACGTAGTTTTGTAAGCTTTTTTGATGAGGGAAAATGGTAGTATAGTGGCTAAAAGCATTGGCTCTGGAAATAGACCACTTGGTTTGGAATCCTTGCTCTTTAGCTTACCAGTTCTGCAACCCTGAGTAATTTACAGAGCCTTCCTATGCCTCTGTCTCCTTATCTGTCAATCAGGGAAAAGGCAAATATCTACCATATGGGCTGCTCATGATGCTTAAGTGGAACAATGCATTTGTAGACTTTAGCATCCAATACACAATCTCAAGTTTTTTCTATTAAGTTCTTGTTTTATCAATGTTTACTCTAATCTTAGGACTTTATGCTCAAAACTGTATTCTCATGACTCCTCTGCCTTTCCTTTTCCCTTGCACAACTCACCTTTGTCAATTTAAGTATTGGTCAGTCCTGGGGAAAATAGTGGGATAGGATTATAGTTTCTTCTTTGTAGGTAGAGGGCCCCAACTTATGTCTTTTCCATCAATGGTTGTTATATTCTGTTTTGCATTTTACTTCAACTGTTATTTTTCCCTATAGATTTCATTGCTTTTCCTACCATTTGACTTGTCTCTTTTAAATCCTTGCATTCTTTGCCATGAGAGAGTATTTCGTATTTTCAGACTCAATATTGTTTATGTGATTGGATCACTCCCTTTTCCAGAAACCTTGTGCCTCGCCAACTCCATTTGGAAGCTTTAAGGCCAAAGTAAGGACATAGTCTCAGAAGAAAGAGGGCCAAAGTGGCCACTCAAATTGCTTTTAGGCTAGGCCAGAAGTGTTCACTAGTCACTCATTACAAAAAATATCTGATTCTGACCTCGTCATCCTAACTTCCTAGATCTGTGGTAGAGCCAAGAATCTGGACTTCAACTAGCACTCCGGCTAACTATGATGCAGACAGTCCACATTTCATATTCCTCCAAATGCTACTTCAGGCCTTAGGCGAAGGCTCACCAAGGGCCCATTCATCTCATCAGATAAATAATTTTATATAGGAAGTGAGGACAAAACCGTAGTTACTAATAAGCAGAGTATACATCTACTTCTCAGGAACTAGAAAGTGGCATGTGGGAAATTTTAGAATTTCAGAGATGTGGATGCATGTCTTTCTGGCTCTAAATATTTTCATTTTAGAGATCTAGAAACTGCCCCTGGCTGTAAGGAGCGTTCCCAGGCCCTCCCTGAAGCAGTCACTACTGTGACCCCAGGCAATGTGATGCAGTGAGGGCCTCCTGAACAACAGCTCATTCTTTTCCTGAGACAGAGCTGGGAATGACTCTCCCAGAAGTCCCAGGACAGGAGTGTCATCTTCAAGAATGCCTTCTGGATAGGAAAACTGAGGATCCTAGGATCAAATAGCGGCTAAATCTTAGAGCCACAATCTAGATCCTGGATTTATTGAAGGCAGGGAGCGGGGCATGGGAGGGACCAGAAAAATAAAACCAAACAGAATCTCTGCTAAAAAATGGTTTGTCTTAGGTAAATAGCACCTTTTCTTTAAGCTGTTATTTTTTTGTTAATGACTAATATCAGAGGCTTTCCTGGAATTAGGTCTCACAGGATGGAGGGAAATATGAACACTTATGAGTAAAAATATAGGGCTTTGTGGGGAGACTGCATTGAAGATAAGGGTTCAAAACACATACTAGGTCAATTTCTAACTTGCCATTGGACTAGCCTAGGCTAGAAGCACTGACTAGTGAAATGCCCAAGTTAGCCACAGGGACAATCACTAAAAGTATTTCTTCTGATTTCCCTTGAAGTTTGATGATTTCACGAAATATATATCTCATATATGCACAGAAAATGTAAGCCTTGAAAATGCTGAGATATTTGTGAGCCTAACCTTGATGGACATCAATACTTATGACAGAAAGTGGAGTAAGTGATGAGCTTCGGATTTGCATTTATTATTAACAAATAGTGCTTACTCTATGCCAAGCACTATTGTAAGTCATTAGCAAATTCTGATTCATTTAATCTTCATAATAACTCTATTGATAGGTATCATTTATAATCCTACTTGTTTATTTTTTTAAGGATGCTGAGGCCCAGAGAGGTTAAATACCTTGTTCAATGTCACACAGTTAGTAGACTGCAAAAACCCAGATTTATAACCAGACCATCTGAACTTTTGTCACTTGGCTGTACCACCTCATTATAAACCATGTGTAGGGAAAGGACTAAATTGACAAGAATCTGAACTAAAGACAGAAGAGGGAAATGAGAAAGTGAGTGATGTTGGAACCTGGGGAGAATTTAAGTTCAGAAGTTCTCAGGGATGAGTCCTGGGAGAGGGCCTGAGATATGGCTTGAATATTAACTTGGGGTGGCACGTAAGTCCTCTGAGACAAGACTCTGTTCTCCTTAAAGTTCAGAAAGGCAGGTTGGATGAAATGTATTGGAAACAGGGTAGAAAGGAAAAGAATAATGTGACTTCAGTGATGAGCAGTAACATTTTCCCTTTAAGTAATAGGAGAAGAGAGGGTCTCTGGGGAAGGAAAGACCTCTTATTGCCAGGTGTCTAGGCATTTATTCCCCGGATGAACATTGGGAAAAGTGACAGGCATTGTACTGGTTTCAGAAATCCCTTAAAACCAAAGCTTCAGTTCCCCAGAACAGGGTTAACAGTTGTGTGTTAGGCTCTCCACTGTGTCTGCAGCCACATGTTTTCCCTGGAGTAACAGTTCCTGTTAAGTATGCGTTAGTCTCCTATGGCCGCTATAACAAATTAGCACAAACTTGGTGGCGTGAAACAAAATACATGTATACTCTTACAGTTCTGGAGGTCAGAAGTCTGAAAGCACTTTCACTGGGCTGAACTCCAGAGGTGGCAGGGCTGTGCTCACTCTGGAAACTCGAGAACAGGATCAGTTTAAGATGAGATAGCACCTACAACATAAGCTGAGAACTGTTAGGTGCAAGTCAGTGACACTGAAAATGAAGGCATCACTAGTTTAGAGAAAGAAATCAGAGAATAAAGGTTTACTGGTTAATATTTGGGAAGGTTTTCATTTTATACAACAAACATTTATGGAGAAAAGGTGACTGGAGAACAGGAATGTGCACAGGATTTGGTAATTGGTAGTGGGGTATCTGCTGTTACGCTCATGAATCCACATGCTTTTTCCTCAAATGGCAAGTGGAAGTCTGTCCACTACTGACGTTGTCAGCTAGAGCTGGATTTTGGCATTTCATTGGCTCAAGTCATACTTTCTTTTGGTGTTAGAATCTCCTTAGAGTTTACAATCTTGTGTTCTACTTAGGTTGCTTTTTAAGAGTTAAATTCCAGCATAGGCTGGGGTTTTGCCTACACAGACTCTGTTATAGGCGACGCCATGAACTTCCAAGGGCGTCCAGTTCAATCAAGTTGTCGGAAGTGTGCAGGAAGCTGTAAGACAGGTTGTTAAGATAACAAAGGGCAAGTTAAACTTTAAAGTGCGCTATAAGAGAGGTGCCTCATGACATAGTGTATTCCAGGCCCTATTGAATTCACTAGGTCCCCACAGCCGAGCAAACTGGAACCTGTAGAGCTTCTTAGATGAGAGGCCCTCTGTGTTACTTAAACTCTGCCCTGTACCAGGGCAACTGCTACTTCTCAATCTAGAAGAAAACCAGTAGAAACAAAATTCTTATTGTAGAATCCTATATTAATACTCTCAAAAATAAGAACTAAGGTTTTCTTACGTGCTATTGATGAAAATCATGATGATCTAAATTTTTTAATGAAAAATTTTAAATTTTAGTATTTAATTATGGGTGAAATTGAGCATTCATTCAAGCATGTTTCCAAGTTACTTGTGTTTTCTTCTAAAATGTACTTCTCCTTAAATGAAAGGCAACTAAAACTTTGTTCTATGTCTATAATTGTATGAAATAATCTAATCATTTATTCCTCCAAAAATAGTATTGTGTCTTTTGATAAAAGAAAATTAAACACTGACCCAAGGGGAAAGCTGACAAATCTCAATACCTTCACATTTATTAGGGCCAACTATCCTAATGTCAAAAAGAAAAAAAAGAAAAGAAGAAAAAATATTGGCAGTACATATGATTGTGTTTAGAATTAAACTATCATTTAAAGTGCTATTATAAATCATAAAGGAAAGAGTAAATATATCCATAGAGAATAGGGAAATGATATGAATAAATAGTTTGACAGAAAAGAAAATATAAATAGCTTAGACCATATGAATACATGCTCAGTAGCATTCATATTTTATATTAAAATTAAAATAACTGTGAAATATCATTTTAACTTTTATATTAATCACAAAAATCATTGCTGAAGATGTGGAGAAATGAAAATTTTCAGGCAATTTTAACAGGAATGCACATTGGGATAGCCACTTGAAGCACAATTTAGAAATATCTTTCACATTTTTCAATGTATATACTATTTGACCTGACAATTCCATCTCAAGGACTCTCTCCTATGGATGTGTCTAACACATAAGCAAAGATATGTGTCCATTGTTATTAGTAATGGTCTGGAAACATTTTAAAAGACCCATTAATAGGAAACTGACTAGAATAATTATAGTGCATTCATATAATGGATCACCTTACAGCCACTTTTAAAATGAGGTACCTCCCTAAGTTCTGACATGCTGAAATATAATTTTCTCTAAGATATATTGTTAAGAGAAAAAACGAAAGTTGTAGAAGAAGGTAACACAGGACACAATAATTTACATAGAAAATTCCAGAAAATATACATAAAAACTTTTAAGCAGCAAGATGAGAGGGAAAATTATTTTCACTGTTTACCTGTTTTGCTATTTTGCATATACATTCCTTACTTTAATTATATAATCTAGCTAAGGAGAAGTAAAGTGTACCATGTCAAAATAGTCTGAGCTCTATATAAGCTTTTTAACATATCTTTAAGGAGGAAAAACATTCTGCTGAAATATGTCAAAAAGAAATTACATAAATAATGAATAGATAGATGGGTATCCATGATGCATGCCACTTTTAAATCTAGACACCTTGAGTGTTTCACAAATATATCCAGGCAGGCAATGTGTATACTAGTCTCACTGGCTAATTCACTTCATGTAATTCATGCCAATTCCTCATATTGGGTTCAAAGAACACAATTGTACCTAAAGACCTAATAGAAATACTCCTAAAACTTTTCTGACTATAAAAAGAAGATGCTCAGCCTAGGAAATATGATGAGACCTCATCTCTACAGAAATGTTTATATTAAAACTAGCCATGCATGGTGGTGCATGCCTGTAGTCCCAGCTACTTGGGAATCTGAGGTGGGAGGATCTCTTGAGACTAGGAGGTCAAGGCTACAGTGAACCATGAGCATGCACTGCCCTCCAGCCTGAGTAACACAGTGATACACTGTCTTAAACAACAAAACAAAACAAATATCAAAAAAATTGCTAAATACAATTTCAAAGATTAATTTTTCATTTTAGAAAATTTATCTATACACAATTTCTCTGATTCTGAAGAATTTGATATTTTAATCTAAACCTTAGTTAACTATGGTATCTAAAAATGTCTTAAAAGAGAAAAATAAATACGCTATTAAATCTCATTACTACTCTTAGGTTGATACATTTCCCAATAATCAACTTAGCTTAAAAGTACTCAAATAATATGGCAATGTATTGCCCAGATTCAATGCCACTTTTGGGAGTGAATATAATAACCAAACTTAGATTCACTTATTTATGGAATAATTATTAGCCTCCTTAAGATCCTTTGTGTGATTGGACCGGTAAGTAATATCATTAACTGTTAATTAAAAAGTCACACTCACTGATTTTATCAGGAGTAAATATACTCAAGAAAAAGACCTTGGACATCATCATAATTGGGATTTATACAAACTAGTGGATGAGAAAAGTCATGATGGAAGTCAGATTTCAGACAGTGACTGGCAGAAAATCTCTGAAAGTGCAGAAGGGATTGAGTCTACTAGGGCTGAGTCAGAAATAAGACCCACTTTTCAAAAGGGATAATGATTTTGGGTAGAGAGTCAGGCTGTGACTGAATTTAGTCTGCTTTATTTCCTACTAGACTGCCTAAACACTGCTAAAAAGAGAGTTTTGTAGGTGGACATTAAATAATTGTGGCACTGGAAGCCCAAGACGTTCAGTGGGAATCTGTTTTCTTTACAGAGAGTGCTGGACAGTATAGACTGGACTCTTTCAATAGGAGCCTTAATTATGGATGTGTCATAAGAATAGAAAATAAGAGAATAAAAAATAAATGAGAACTAAAGACATGTTGTGGAACTTTGGGAGTCAGAACATTAAAATAAGGTGCTCCTGGAGCTTGGAGTTGAAGCTTTTATAGGTGTGGGCCAAACAGCCTATTGGTAATGATATCCATGGGCTGAAGAGGTAGAGGGTTTCCAGGCTTCAAAACAAGTGTGGTGAAGCAAGTACCCTCATGAGCCTTTCTGCTAGAAGTCAGCTGGATTCTGCATTAAATATACTTTTGGATTTAGTGCTGGTCTTCCAGGACATAAGAGAAACCTCTAAACATCTATAATAAAGAAAGGCAAGAATCTGTGTGCTGAAAGTAGAGCAGTGAAGGGCAAGCAAATAAAAGTTGGATTTTCCCAAGGGCAAAACCAACATTAGTATCATACCATGCGAATTAAGCCTCAGGCTAATGGTAAATAAGTAAATCTGACCCATAGTTGCGTGTATAAAACCAGAAACCCTGAATAGGGAAGTAGTTCAAGATAGGAAGTCCCTCTGGTTCCCAGCAGATACAAAGGCAAAACCACAGAATAATGTCAACCAAGCACATATAAACTCACAACCAAAGGTCATCCACCAAAATAGGCCCCCAAGGGTAAAAATTTGGAGAAAAAGCAGATTCTTCTGATATTAAATATTTCAGTGTGGAGTATTAAAATGACTCTTATTAGATGTTAATAAATAAAAGAAGTAATCACAAATTTAAACAAGCAATAAGAACACAGTGCAGATATTAAAAGGAACTATGTACTAGGTTTTGAAACAAAAATGTATTGTCAAAGTAAAAAGAAATCCTCAAGGACTTATGTAAACAACAGATTAGCACACTGAAAAAAAAATTAGTGAACTGGAAGCCAGATCAGAAGAAATCAGACAATACAAAGGGACAAGAAAATGTATAACATGAAAAGAGGCCAATGGGTATAGAGGACAGAACTGTAAGTTTCACCATACATCTAATCAGAATTATATAAGGAGAGAAAGGAGGAGAGGCAATATTTGAGGAGCATTTTTTCCAGAAATGATTAAAGACATGAACTCACAGATATAAGTGAAAAGAAATCTAGACCCAGATTCATTGTAGAGAAACTGTAAAATATCAAAGACAGAGAGGTTAAAAGCAGCCAGTGAGAAAATATAGATAATCCAGCAAATTACAAAAGCTACATGACAATTAACATCTCAATAGCAACAATGGAAATTAGAAGACAAAACCTAAGTGTCAGCAACAAACTGGGCACTCAGGAAAAATACATTTTAGAATAAATGTAAAGTGAAGATTTCATTTTAGGCACTCAAAAACTAGAAGTTTTTATGTAAAGCAACTTCTAAAAGTTATACTTAAGAAAGAAGAAAAAAATAACATCAGAAGGAAATTCTCACATGTAGGATCAAGAAGGCATAGAAACAGGTAAACATGTAGCTAAATAAAATTAAGCCATGTCATATGGAGTAATCATAGTGTTGTCTAATTAGCAGGGTTGAAAATGACAAAAATGATACAAATAATGATATGCACACCAGGAGGGAAGAGCTGAAGGCATTACATTTCTCATACTGTTTTTGAGGGAAGGTTAAGATACTAACTTTTTAAAAGCATACATGGTAACAAGTTAAGATCGGTAACTAAAATTAAAATAGCATATATAACTTTTCAGCCTCTGGGTATGTAGAAATGAAATAACGAACAAAACAACAGTTAAATTAAAAAGAGAGGCAAGACCTAGTGTCTGATAGACCAGTAGGGTGACCATGATTTATAATAATCTATTACAAATTTCAAAATAGCTGGAAAAGAATAATTCTAATGTTTCTAGCCATAAAGACAAGAGAAATATTTAAGGTGATGAATATCTCAAGTACACTAATTTTATCTTCACAAATTATATGAATGTATTAAATTATCACATGTAATCTCAAATTGCATCTATTATGAATCAATAAAATAAGAAAGTTTTTTTAAAGTTGAAAAAGAAAGGCAAGAAAGCAAGAAAAAAGAAATTTCTTGAAGCAAAGGGACACATAGCAAGGATAAAAGAGTAGGCAAGTCTAAATATATTATTAACCACAATTAATTTGGATATACTAAACTAGCTGGTTAGAAAACAAATTGTCAGATTAAAAAAAAAGAAAATCTTGACACATGCTATTTGTATTAGACAAGCATAACACTTAAGGGCACAGAACGTTTTATATAAAAGGATGGACAAATTATTCTAAGCCAATTAACCAAAAGAAATAAGCAATACTGATTTTTCTTAAAAAGGGTACATTGGAATCAAAGTTAAATAACCTCTACAGAAAAAATTAAAAATAGGTCTTGAAAGATATTATAGAAGATCTAAATAAATTGTGAGACATTTCGTATTCATTAGACTCAGACTGTTAAAGATGATAATTTGCTCTAAGCAATCCACAGGACATTCAAGAACTTCCACTCAAAATCTTGATAGAATATTTTTGAGGAACTTGACGAGATGATTCTAAAATTTACATAGCAGAAATAAATGCCAAGAATGGTCAAAATTATCCTCAAACAAAAATAAAGTGGGAGAGGGATTGCCTTACTAGATAATAAGAGTTGTTATAAAGCTATAATACTCAAGATTTTGTTGTACTGTGAGAGATGGAGACATTGACTAATGGAGCAGAACACATCACTAATAGGAACAGACCAATGTAACCTGGACATCTGAGAAATGAGAGTGTTGGATTTGTAGGGATAATTATAGACTATTATAAGTGCAAAGCTGGGCTTTCTTAAACAAATGTAAAACATGCAAACAGAAATTGGTAAGTTCTAATTTATAGAAGAATTTCTCTTCATGTAAATACACCAAAGAGAAAATGAAAGCAAGTCACAACTGAAGTAGATATTTGCAGTATGTCCAGCTTGCATGAAGAGCTACAAATCAGCAAGTTAAAGACACCTGCAGAAATTCTGGTTATGTGTGTGACACTCCCTGATCCTCAAGATCCCAAATTCAGGGACTATTTAAGAGACACAGAAGTAGTGGCTGAATTCTTTGAGACTGAGTAGTTTCCTAGACTTTGGGGATTGCCATTGAAATGACTTTTTGGGAAAACAAGCAGGTGATCTTAGGGAATTTCAATTTACATATAGTCTATGAAATATGTCAATTTGCAGTACTTCTTAATGCTTGATTCTGATTGTGTATTCTTTTCAAGTAGTACAGTCAGATGAATACAGAATAATGTTAAGATGGTAGGGCAATTGCACTAGAGCAAGTTATTAAGAAAACAACATATTCTTCACTAGTGTTGAGGGTAAATATATATACGGTTTTTACCAACTGAAATGTAAGCAAGGCATGAAATATTGCATCAAAGACTAGTTGCCTGAAAATATGGAAGAGTATTCTTTATATCTTTGTCTGCTTTTCTGCCTTGAAGGCTTTGGTTTCCCTCATCTCTCTTTCCACAAGCCTCAAAGTCTAGAATGTCTTCTCAATCCTTTTGTTTCCCGTACAAACTATAGCTACCTGTCTAGCCTCTCCTCTCCTCTCTGCTCCTCTCCTCTCCTCTCTGCTCCTCTCCTCTCCTCTCTGCTCCTCTCCTCTCCTCTCTTCTCCTCTTTCCTCCCAATCCCTCCCCTCCCCATCCTTTCCCTCCCTTCTCCCCTCTTCCCTCCCCTCTCCTTCTTCCCCCCCACCTCTCCCCTCTGTCCCCTTTTCACCTCCTCTTCCCTCCCTCTCCTCCCTTTCCCCTCCTCTCCCTGTCCTCTTTTCTTCTTTTCTGTCTTCTCATCTTCTGTCCTCTCTTTTTAAATGTTGACCCTGACTTTTCTTATCATCTTAAAGAGAATAACACTGTTTCCTATCAATAACACTGTGTCCTATTAAGGACAATGCAGGAATAAATAGCCACAAATTCCTTTGATTGGAATTTATGTTTCAGATAAGAAAGCCTATTTAACAAAATCTCAATGGTCTTTTGCCATAATAATAGGTTAATAAGTTAATTAGCCAACCGAACATTCATATATGCTATACTATTTTTCTTCACTTAAATCTTTATTTGTTAAGCACTTTCCTTGAAGTCTTACATTCTTCTAAGTTGTCTTTTCTCAAACTGGGTTCTATAGATCCTTGGGGGATTCAACCACAAACATCTTCTCAAAGAACCAAGAGTTCTCTATGAGAAATCTAAAATACTATATTTTTATTTAAACGAGGATTTACAAATTTAATATATTTATCTTTTAATTCTCTGAATAATCCCCTTATAACAGGATACTCCCTTCTCAACCTCAGGGACCTAATTTGTGCTTGTATTTATGACTATGCTGTTGCTCAGTAAGCTCTCAAAGTGAACACATTTAACTCTTAAAGTGTCATTAAATATGTCTGGTAGCCATTAGGTGAATAACAATCATAATATCAGAAGGACAATAATTGCCTGATTTCTGCCTCATACCTATTTTGAGTACTTTTACTGTCAATAAATACAAAATTTCTCTTTTACAATGATAATTCTCAATTGAAGACACTTTTCATAGAATAAGAATTTAATGTCTTATTGGAATTAAAGAACAATCTTTAACATAATATTACGTAAAATTAGCAAAGCAAATCTTACAATAGTATAATAAAAGTACAATACTTTATGAACGAATTGGTTTTAGTCCGAGGATGCAAGGTTGATTTAACGTATGAAAATCAATTAATGTAATCCACCACACTAACAGGTTAAAAGAAGAGAATTAGATAATCACTATATGTAGAAAAAGCATTTGACAAAACATACAACTCATTTCTCATAAAAATTGTCAGCAAACTAGGAATAGAAGGAAACTTAATCAACCTGTTAAACGGCACCCATAGAAGTAGTCCTATGGTAAGTATCATAACGATGAAAGATTGAATGCTTTCTTCTAAGATTGAAGAAAAGGATGTTTTTTTCTCACCCTTTCTATTCAACATTGTATTAGAAGGCCTACCAAGTGCAAAAACTAAAATGAAAAGATGAAGATTTGAAAGGAAAAGGAAAACTATCTGCAGTTGACATAATTTTGTAGCTAGAAACTCTTGTGGAATCTAAAATTATTAGAACTAATACTGGATGTAGCAATATTATAGAACACACATTGAATGAATAAAACTGTTTTATTTCTACATATTAGCAATAAATAAGTAGAAAATAAAATTTAAAAACATTATCAAAAACATTGAATACCTAGTAATAAACATAAAATATGTGTAGGGCCTCTGCATTGAAAACTAGTGCAGGCTCTAATCTGCAATGCACAAGGCAGGATTGGGGTGGAAGTGGGGCCTGAGGTTGTACCAGGGCCGGATGTGGGGTGGTAACTGGCAGGGCTTCAGCCCAGAGCTGTGGCACAGCTGTGGGGTGGGGAAGGCTCTGGGGAGAGGAAGGAGTGGGTGGGGACCACTTAGCCTGCTTTAGGACTGAGGGTACATGAGCTGTCCCACCTAAGACAGAGGGGACCCTAGTGGGGAAGAGCTACCAGAGATGGGGAGAATCAGCCCTGAGTCTCACTGTGCAGGCAGAGGACACCCTGAATAGCTGGCCCCACACCTGCCGCTCAGGGTGCCCCATGGTTGTGGGATGCAGATGCCGCTATGGCCTGCGCTGCTGCTTTCATTGTCTTCGTTGCTCCTGAAAGTTTGGACACCTGTGGTGTCCTGCTTGCCAACAACTGAATCTCAGGTGTTTCCAGTCTTCATTTGGTAGCCTGACCTCAGGAGTTTTGGAAATGATCCCCACTTTATGTGTCCTCCCAAATCCAGACATCCCCTTTCTGGATAACGTCTCCCCAGGTGCTCCTGGACATCACAGAGGGGGAGTCTAGCAGCTTCCACATGCCTGCTTGCAGGACCTCCCAGAGAAGGCTTCTGGCAGGTGGCTAGAAATGAGCTCTTGCAAGAGAATGGAGAGGGAGAAGGGGATGGAACACATCTATGTCAGGGGAAGGGGTAAGCTGGGTGCTTTTTGCCTGAGACTTCAGGGAGGAAGGGAACACCCAGCCGGAGGTCACTGGAGAGCAGCACTCAGGACAGGGCACAGCGGGTGGATCACGAGATCGAGACCATCCTGGCCAACATGGAGAAACCCCGCCTCTACTAAAAATACAAAAAAAAAATTAGCTGGATGTGGTGGTGCACGCCTGTAGTCCCAGCTACACGGGAGGCTGAGACAGGAGAATCGCTTGAACCCAGGAGGCAGAGGTTGCAATGAGCTGAGATCATGCCACTGCACTCCCTCCTGGCAACAGAGTGAGACTCCTTCTCAAAAAAAAAAAAAAAAAAAAAAAAAAAAGATTGCTACTGAGTCCCATGAGTCAGAGTTAAAGCAGAGTTTGCCCAAGGAGGAGCAGAGAGGGTGGTAGGTGCAAATCCCAGTCCAGTGAATCAGTGTGATTCCTGGGATGAGTTAAATTAGGTGAAAGATTGAAATTCTGACAGAGAGTGGGTCACATGGGGAGCTTAGGTCAGAGACCAAAAGAGGTTTGGATGGGTAATAGAATACAGTGTCTGAGTGTGCCTTGGAGTTAAAAAGAAAACATCACTACCTTGATGTGAGAACCAGACCATTAAGAGATTGAGGGCCAGTGGCACAAAGACACCCTGTGGTGAAGGGAAAGAAAGGACAGTGATGAGGTGGCTGGGTCATGTGGGCAGGTGGACACCAAGAGATGAAAAGGCCAAGGTTAGCAAGGACTCTAGCAGGGAAGCTGCGGCATCCCAGGGGGACACAGAGGGAGTAGCTTCCTTCACCAGCTCTCACGACAGGATGTCCTGCTCCCCCAGCTGTTCTGTGGCACCCTTGTCTGCAGAGATCTTGATGGAGTTTGCACAAGGCTACTTTCAGTGGGAACTTCCCCAGATGGCTGCAGGAGACAGGCGGTACTGACTACAGCCAGGAGCACTCCCAGGACAGGACGTTGGCAAAGTTCGCATCCTCCCACATCTTGACTACACCATTGCTGCAGCTTTTCTGCCCTGAATGAGTTCTGAGTTAGGTAAAACAAAGGCAATGGCCTTGTGTCAGTCCTTCAGGTAACCCCCAGACAGGTTAGAACAAACATACACAATTCTTTGAGAATAGGTTCTTCTCTGCTCCCTTGGGAACCAAGGACCAGGGTCCCATCCTGGGAACCTGGCCACCTTCTTCAAGACCATCACCAAGCAGGGAGAGAGTGGGGCGAGGGCAAGGAAACACACAGCAAAGCTGCCTTGTTGTTTTTAAGCTGCTTTTGTGCTGCTTCAGCTTTCACTCTGTTGAAGCTCCTTGGGCTATTTCCGAGTTCTGACAAAGCTGAACCCAGCCACCCAGTTTACTTCCACAATTTCCCCCCAAATCTGCATCTACAGAGAAGCATCAGTGAGCAAAGTGGCCTTTATTAGAGCGACTGAGGAGGAGGGAGCGGTGAGCACACCCCGTGGCCCCAAATTTAAAACTGTCTCTTAGTGATAATTTCCTTTGAAAGTCCCTTTTGCACTGCTTGGCCCTTGAGGGCTCTCAGCCTCTCACTTGTACCCATGTAGTCCCAACCTGCCAGCGTCCTCCTCCCCTTGCCCAGGGTCCCTCCCTCTCTCCCAACAATCTAAAATATTTTCCCATTTTTATACAGAGCAAGCCAGCTCCCAGGAGTCCCTATTCCTACCTGCACATTCTAAAGCCATCTAGATGTGAAGTACAGATAGGAGGCCTTCTATTTGGTATAACTTAAGAGAGAAATTGCAGTGATGTAAAGCACTCTCTTTTTGTTTTGTTTTGAATCACACCAGTGGTTGTTTCCCCATGAAGGGTTGTTTTATGATGTGTATGTATGTGAGTGTACATATATACACACATACACATACATATGCGCACACACATACATATGCCACACACACACACGCTGCTGTATTTTATTTATTTATTTTTGAGATGGAGTCTTGCTCTGTATTGCCAAGGCTGGAGTGTAGTGGCGCGATCTCAGTTCACTGCAACCTCCGCCTCCCAGGCTCAAGTGATTCTCCCTGCCTCAGCCTCCCGAGTAGCTGGAATTACAGGCGCCCACCACTACGCCTGGCTAATTTTTGTATTTTCGGTAGAGATGGGGTTTCATCATGCTGGCCAGGCTGGTCTCGAACTCCTGACCTCAGGTCATCTGCCCGCCTCGGCCTCCCAAAGTGCTGGGATTACAGGCATGAGCCACCGCGCCCGACTGCTCCCATATTTTATATCCTCATATTAATAGATTCAATTAGCTCAGCTTAAAAAGCATTGCCATTCATTGGTGTGCCGGCTCCTGAAAGCCACTGCTCAGATCTTCTCAGTGCTCTGTAGCAGTGCTGTCATGTTGGTATATTGAAATGATAGAGTGGTGGAGTATTTACACCATGGAATACCAGCAATGGTACTTTTAAAAAGAGTGAGCATCCCACTGTTTCACAGAGTTGGGATGCTCACTACTACATTATTAAGATCCCACCCTGGTGGAAGCAAGCATCGTATCATTTCCTCATTAATCTCCTCAAGTCTCATGATAATTCTAATAAATCAACCACAGCCAAAACTTTTTCCTCCCATATGATGAAACCTCACAAGAGTTGTAACCTCCCTTTTTGTTTGTTTTCTCTGGCGAGACAGCTTGTTCATAATCCGTCCCCATCAAAGGACTTACACTTCAAAATCCCCTCTTCTGCTCTCCTTTCACTGCCAGATGATGCTGTTTGGCAAAGACCAACTCATTGCTGACATCTCTTGCTTTGGCATTTGCAGCCTGATTCTGGCCGAGACTGACTTTAAAGACCCATATCTCTTAGATCTAAAAATACCCTTCAAAGTCTGAACATAGGTAAGATCTAGAGAGAGAAGTTTCAGGTGAGAAAATAGGGTTTACAAATGGCCTGAAGTATATTTCTAAAAAACAGATCAGTATTCTAAAAGGCAAAAATTTGCTGGAAAATTTCAAATGTTAAAGGAGACTACAGAAACATACTATATGAGATGCGGTCTTATGGTAGACCAGTACTCCAGGGAAGACAGTGCTATAAAGGACATTACTGGGTAAATTGACAGAATTGTCATGCAGAAAGAAGATTCAATAAAATTTCTTTAGTAATGATAAATTTGTTCACGTTGATAAACTCTGTACGTACTGGAGTATCTTCTTTGTGAATGAATATACTCTGAAGTACTTAGAGAAGTAAAGGACCATGTTGTATGCAACTTATTCTCAAAGCTTAAGGAAAAATATTGATACTTATATGTATATATAGAAAACAAATCTGATAAAATGTTAAACATTTGAGAACCTGGGTAAAAAGGTATAGAACTCTTCTTTTTTTCCTATAATTTAGCTGTAACTTTGCAATTATTTCCCAAAAAAATGTTTAAAACTTTTTTTCTACATAACCCCAGTAGACTCAGGACTTGGAGACACACAATAAGAAAGAAAGAAGAAAAGTAAAAGAAATTCAAGCCTGAAATTTGGTTTCAGGGCTGCAGATATCTATTGTGGTGATTGTTGTTAGACTTCCAGTCACTACACCAACAGCTTTTTTTCTTAATCAAACCAGTTCTAAGAATATATAGCAAATTAGCCAGCAACAAAAATCTCCATGGGTAAAGCCATCTGATTCCTGCCTCAGCTCACTGCCTATAGCTCTAACCACCCTGCAACCCAGCATCCAATTGGATTCTGGGAGCTTTAGTTCTGTTGCAACTGTTCTAACTGTCATTACTGGTGTACAGAGAAGAGCTTCACTGAGGATCCCTTTCAGGATGCTGTGACTCCCTTTACAATTATATTTCTCACTGCCTTGGTAAAGGGTCTTTTGGACTCTTCTTGGATGTAGTTTAGCGGGTAGGTGAGTGGTTCTTCGATGAGAAATCTACTATAGCGTTTCAATTTCCCTGGGCCCTGTAGACCTTCTGCAACATACCAGTGGAGTTCTGGCATTTCACCTGGATTTAGTCTAGGCTACCAGATTTTAGTCAATTAACCAAGCAAACTCTTAGAGCCACTCAAATGGACACATTGAATCCAGAATCTTGGCTTAACGTTTCTGTATCAAGATTTCATCCTTGTCCAATATTATATTCCTTTCCTCCTGATCAGACCCTTAGGATCCATTTCCATGCATGTTCCTCGGGTTTCTGTCTATATAAATTGATAAACTCTTGCAATATTTAGATGTAACTTGCATCCTCTCATGGTTCACACTTTGTAACTCACACTCTGGGGCCTGGTGAGACTTGAATCTGGTTACAAATGTAGAAACAAGAGGCACTGAGGGTTTTCAGGAAGGTTGGCAATCCTTTGCAAGACAATTACCTTGAAAGAAGTTATTACAATCTTTAGGCAAAGGAATACTAACTTTAATCTTGGAGGAAGGGTTTTCATCTGCAAAAGGGGCTCTGAAGAATTTAGAGATTCATGGTCTCCAGCTTCACTGGAATTTGTCCATATGTCCCCTTTTAATTGTTAGAGAGAGTCTCACTCTTAGTCAGTGTACCAAGTTCAACATGAATTCAATTTGCCTTGTAATTCAGCCACCAGAAAGATCAGACTTTGAATTTGTTTTTCAGAAATCTTGGCCCTATGTCTACAGGAGCAAAGAAGGTACTCATTGAAGCATTCTGCTCCCTTATGCAGACCTTGAGCTGGGAATTCAAAGCTCCGACTTCATTGTTTTCTTTCCCTAAGTTCTCTATTTTACTTAGAAGCAACTAACCAATCCCATTATGGTCCTTATTTCTACCAAAATATTCTAAGGTATCACTACTTGATCCCCCAGACCTCTGCCTTCTATAGGCTGGTGATTCCAGATGCCTGCAGGTGATCAGATATCTAAGTAACCCTCTTGCCACCAAATACCACACACACTTCAGTTACTCTTTCAAAAAAAATTATCAAGCAACTGCTCTGTGCCAGAGACTCTTCTAGTCCTGAAGATACAGTGATAAATAAGATAGAGACAGTTCCTGCTGCCATTCAGCTTGGTTCTAGTGAGAAAGACAGATATATTAAAAAATAACTTGACATTACATTTTCAAGAATTTAAGTACTTTATTGGAAAATATAACTGTTTAAGAAGACAGATATTGACAAGGACACTTAGTTCTTGTAGCGAGGAAGTATAGACTTAACTCTTATTAGTAAAAGAGTGTTTAAGAATAAAAATATATCAATACCCCTAACTTTGGAGACAAACTGAAGTACTGAATGTACTTCTATTTTTGATTTTTCCCTTAGCATGGTGAGTTGTTTGGGAAATGATTCAATAGTTATTTGTAGTTTCTAAATTCTCAGCAGCAGTTGCCTCCTGATATGTGTCACTATATATTCTGAGTTGACATCTGTTATCTGAATCACCAAAATAGTGCCTTGTTTTAAAATTTATCCACTATTGGCTTATGTTTTATCTTACTCTAGGCCATGTTATCACTACATGTGACATCTCTGTATATGTGTTTGTGAAACTGGGATAAAGTTGGCAAAACTTGAGATAGAGGAAACTATCTATGAAACATGTTTTGCATTAGTAGAACAGGAGGCATAAGCACATTTGGAATAGAAAGAACAGAGAAGGCGATACTGGAGAAATAGGATCTCACAAAGGAAAGTAGAATGCACGTAGAGAACTTAAATGCAATTTAGGCAACAACCTATGCAATTTGGACAACTATAGACCTACTATGGCTTATGGTTTCTACCAACTAGACTTAAGCTCCTTTTGGAATAAAGCCTTTGCCTCATGGAGGAAGTCAGTTAATGTTTGTTGATTGTGATTTTGATGATGACATTCATGATGATATTCTATTTGGGGAATGTTTTTCAAAGTGGGGCTTTGACCTGACAAACTGTTATACTGATAGAAAAATCAACATTCTCTCACTGACACCTAAGGTATTTGACAGATATCTGAAAGAAAAATAATTTGATATGACCAAGCAATAGTGAAGTGTAGGATATTGATCTCCAGAGATTTGTGAGACTAAAAATTGTGCAAACAAATAAAAAAAAATCATAGTCTAGATTATCCCAATGTTGAACAATATACTTATGTTTACACATAATGTTGGAAAAGGCATCAGTGCAATTTCTACAATGCACTGATGATAATGATAATGAAATTTTAGTGACAATGTGATAATGAAACTTTAGAAGAAATTATAATTAGTTTTTCATCTCTCTTAAATGGATGTGTTGTTTTTTCTGTCCTCTTCCTTCTCCATTTATGCCTGTTCTGGTTCCTTGTTGACTTGGGGAAATATACATGTGGGTAATAAGGGTGAACATTTCTGCAGAAACAAAGCAGGTCTACTATGCTTCAGCAGGCTTAACTCTCATTTGTTTAATGAGGGTTTGGAAAGATGGGGGGGTTTCCTACATATAGTCAATGCATACTTAAGAACACCTACTATGTGCTGGCTTCGTTTTAGTCTCTAGGAACTGGGAGACATACTGAGCCATCTGTATCTACATATATTAAAATTGTTGTACCGAAGAATATTTCAAGGTCTTCTATCTATCTGTTTTCTTTTGGATGGAAGCAGTCAGTGCAAACCAGCATGGTGAACGAGCTTGATTGTATTTAAGAGAAAAAATTCTCACTTTTGGGGTTTTTGCTACCAATTTTAAGAATGGGGAGCTGTTTTCAGAACTAAAAGTTTGCCAGCGCACTAATAAGATGTAAAATGAAGAAAAATTAAAAAATAGCTCTATCGTTTCAAAGAATGTGGAGCTACTTTGGCTTCATCGGCAGAGTAAGTCTGTTAATAACCCCGAAGCACTCCCCTTGTTGAAATAACACAAATTAGCGTTTAACCTGGGAGGAAGAACACGTGAAGTTATTTAACATTTACATAAAATTATGGAGTAAACTCCAAACAGGTCGCCTCCAAAATGTATAATTACACTCAGCAGTCCTGTCAGCATACATAGAAACAATTTTATTTCCAATCATCTTCTGCTTTTATTCACTCAGGAATGTATCATTAAAATTTCCACAGAACAATGAACCTTAATAGGCGCTAATGCAATTGTGAATTATGGTAATTGTTACCTAAATTAATCTCTGTACTTTCCATTCCTTATTGCCCTGTGCATAAGGAGTGTGAAAAAGATAATGTTGAAACTGACATTTGTATAAATGGTATAAAAATTTCTTATTTAATAAAAATTTAATATAAGAACTTGCTACTTTGTAAAGTAGTTTACTTAGAAAAAATGTTAGATTTGTTGCAAGTTGGGTTTATAAAATCTTTAATTTGTGAAATTTGGGAGGGAAAATGGCAGTTGACTCATTATGGTTATCTTTGGGGTATGTGTATGCACCGAGGTATCGGGATGGCACATGTATGTTCCTCCGTGCACATATTGCCAGGGCAGTGTATGCATTCGTACCCTTATCTGTGTGCATGGCCTCCTTCTGTGTGTTTATGTTTACTCATTTACGTAAACTACCCTCTTGGTGTAATAAAATCCACCATTATGTGTTGAATTGTGTTCCTCTCAAATTCATATGCTGAAGTCTCCTAGTTCTTCAGAATGTGACCATATTTGAAGATAGGACCTTTAAAGAGGTGATTAAGTTAAAATTAGGCCGTATGTTTGGGCTCTAATCCAGTGTGACTGGTGTCCATCTAAGAAGAAATTAGGACAGAGACATAGAGGGAAGACCATGTGAAGACACAGGGATAAGATGGCTGTCTACAAGCCAAGGAGAGAGGCTCCTGAAGAAACCGGCCCTGCCAATACCATCTTGTCAGATATATGGCCTCCAGAACTGTGGGAAAATAAATTTCTGTTGTTTAAGCCACACAGCCTGTAGTACTTTGTTATGGCAGTTCTAACAAACTCATATACTCACCTGGATTGGAAATAAAGAAATACAGGGTTTTGTCTTGTTTCTGTCACTCCTGAATTATATTTGACTTTGGGCATATCACTCAGCCTTCCCATTTGCCGTGTGGTCCAGTTCTTGTATACTTGTTTATTCAAACCACTCAGTTTCATAGTCTTTGCTAACCGTACCCTGACTTTACTCTGAGAAAACACTCACCCTTCACATTTATTTCTCACAGTTCAGATGCAGCTGATCTTCAGCTCCAGCTCCAGTGGGCATGTTACTCAGGTCTGGCCAATCAGTATGTTCCATGCCCACAATGATTGGTTCAAGAATGCACATATGACAGAGCCCTGGACAATGAGATTCCATTTCAGGACTTAATCTGGAACTATTGTGCAGGTAGGATCTCTGTTTGCTGAAGCTGCTAAGGTGAGAGGATGAAGGTCTGGGGCTTGCTTCAGCTGTCTTGGAACCACAAAGAAGGGTCAGACCAAGAATGAAGCCAATGCAGAGAAAACTGAACCACAAGAGGGAGAGAGATCAGTACTAAGAACCCTTTGCGAGTCCCCGATCCAGCCTTGCCTGAAGCCAGTGATTCTTGGGGGCCCTGTAGTTTTCATTAATAAGCTAGTGAATCCCTCCACTTTTTCCCCTCAAGGCAGTTTGACTTGCATTCCTCTCATTGCTACCAAAAGAGTCCTGAGTTGTAGAATGGCTGAATGCTGCCTCTTCCTCTGCAAAATGAGTGTATCCTTTATAATTGAAACTATTTTTTTCCCAATTAAATATTACATAGAACACAAATACTGCTGTGTATGTGAGAGGAGGCAGGAGTGAGGGTGGGAAATAAAACCTGACCCCTTTGACATTCCTCTAATCCCCTTGTTCTGTGTGGAAACCTCTGGGTTAGATGATTCAAAGTTTCCTGCCAATCCTTAGAATTATTAAGTTTTCTGTACTTATGAACATTTGTAGCACTCGGTGGGTAGGAATTTCAGGGGCAAAGGGGATAGCAGAGTGAGGAGGAGAAAGCACTAACAGGTAAAGAAAACACAGTCAGAGGCCACACACAGGCAGTTTCTCCCCCTAATGCTGGTGAAGTTGCCGAATGACCAGAGGTGAGGGCTGCTTGTAAAGTGCTTTAATATTGGGATACTCTATGTGATTTTTCTATCTGTCTCGGGCAGAGCTCCAGGCTGTCAAGCACATGCTGAATAATTGACTTGAGAACACTTATGGAGAGAGGTGTTCTTGGTCCTCATGGTAGTAACAGAACTTAAAGAGCAGTATCACTGGAGCCCCTAAAAACTTCCACAGATGGGTGAAAAGCCCACCGGGTTCACCTTGAATGTACCATAATTAGTAGTACTTTTATAGAAAAAGTTTTACTGAGCCCCATCTGGGATGAGTTTTGCCATTTATAATAATTTTTAGCACAGTGATTTTTCACCAAATCTGAAGAAAACTTTGAAAAATACATGAGCCTTCAATCCCTTGTCTGCTCTCAAATGTGTACATACAGTTTACAATCAATTTCAAGGATTCTGTCCTTTCAAAGCCATTTTTGTACTGGACCTCAGGCAAAGCGCTCCTGCTCTAGACACATGTGTCACACATGCATTTGCTGATTTGTTTTTTAAGCCACTGGGATCTTTCTAAATCTAAATTCTTTAAATCATAGTTTAGGCAACTCTGCGAATTCATTTTGTCAACTGCCATTACCTTTTTCTTTTATTTTGTGAGTGCTTTGTCTCTGATTTGGTTCACCTCTGAGTATGATCTAAGGAAGAGTTCCTCATTTACTTAACAAATGTTTATTGGGAACATGTATGTGCGATATCATGAAAGTGAAGATAGAGGGTCTCAGTTGCCTTGGAACTTCTGGTCCTGTGGGAAAACACAGGACTTAGGTAACGTGAAGCCAGCATGACTCTTATAATGTCAGCTCTATCTCTAGAACAAGGGCATTAGATCGGTGGGACTCAGAGCAGCAGAGGACTGGAGTTTGGAGGGGACTCTTGCACCTAAGACTGTGTAAAGTCTGCCCCTACAACTGTTGCAGCTTTGCAGAAATGCTGGAGGCTTCACAGAAAGAGAGACTAAGAAAGACTGAGGACTGTTAAGCATGCCCTATCCTATTATCAAACACTTCACTCCAGGGTAAGTTCAGTGAGGCACTTGACTCTTGAATGAAAAATTTATGGAGACTCTAAAATCTTTTTGAAAAATAGATATCAAAATGTTGATATTTTGCCCATCATGGAAAAATTAATTTTAATCTTTTAAAAATATTTCATGAAAATGTTATCTCTCCGTCCCTGAGATTTTTGATGCTCCCTTAAATTTTGTGCCTGAGGTGAGTGTCTTGCTCATCTCACCCTAGTCCCAGCCCCACCTCACACTGCAGTGACAAGTCACAGCACATGGTTTAGAAATGTTTGCAATTGATCATTTTATAATTTAGCGTGTATGGGATGCATATTGTTATAATAAATATTTGGGATTTTGTGTGTGAGTGTGTGTGTGTGTTGGTATGTAACTAATTTGACTTCATGAGATCCTTAAAAAATTTACAGTAAGTGTTTGAGGGTCAGCAGGTTGAGACACAGAGAGAACATACATGCATCATTTTTGACTCAACATCTCTTAGTTTAGCTTGGAAATCCTGCTGCACAGCACCACATCTGGTTCTGAGGTTTAGCTGTTGTCTACATCTGTCCTACGTGGTCATAAAGAGCTGGTGGAGGCTGGGCATGGTGGTTCATACCTGTAATCTCAGCACTTTGGGAGGCCAAGGTGGGCGGATCACTTGAACTCAGGGGTCAGAGACCAGCCTGGGCAACATGGCGAAATCCTGCCTCTACCAAGAATACAAAAATGAGGTCGGCCTGGTGACCTGTGCCTATAGTCCCAGCTACTCAGGAGGCCTAGGTGGGAGGATCACCTGAGCCTGGGAGGTTGAGGCTACAATGAACCATAATTGTGCCACTGCATTCCAGCCTAGGTGATGGAGTGAGACCCTGTCTATCTAAAAAAAAAAAGAGCCAGTGAAGACTGCTGACTGCATGCCCTGTAGCTACATGCCTTGCCCTGAGGCCACTGTTATTTTCCCACTTCATGATCCTCCATGGGATTGCTCAGCCCCTCACCTCTGGCTTTATGTTGCCCTGATCTCTCCTTACTGTCCCAAGTCCCATATCTCTGTCTTCTTCTGTTCCTAATTTTCTACCTGTTCCCCAGTCTCAATACCAGACTTTGCTTTGTGTTTCATCCCTGACTCCTCTATTGCTGGTGTATATCCGTCTCCCACGCTATTTCTTTGCCATCTGGAACAAGTTCTAGAAGCCTAATTAACTTGTAAAGTGCATTCGGTTTGGATGGCACAACCCATCTTTCTTCCCCGTGACTTGAACCTCCTGACCTTTTCTCATAAAACACTCATGTCCTATTTGCTACCCTGTGCTCAGTTGTCATTAGTTTGTGTTGACAGTTTTATTGTTTCCTGGTGACCCCTGTCCATCCACAATTACTATGGTATGTAGCAACCTATTTATTTCAAAGTTAAATGTGTGGTATAAAAATAAAACCAAAAATTCCACATTCTCGGGGGCAAAAATCCCAGTTTTTAAAATATGATTCACATTCATTCATGTATGTATAAATCCTATTATAACTTATTTCACTAAATTAGTGGCTAGGTCTCTTAACCACGTCCAGAGAACAGTTAGTAACTCTTGGCTTTTTAGAACTCCTAGGCTCTTAAAATTGTGCATATGAATAAACAAACATTGAAAGAAAATTTTTTCATGGAAGCCAAAATCAACCAAAAATAGATACATTTCAGGAATTACCACATTTATAGGCTTTAAAATATTGGCCTATTAATGAAGATGATTCATTCTTTCAAAACATCCTGGATTTTGACATAAAATAAGTTTATAGTTATGAGACCTGTGCGACCTCATCATAATGTTGGAATTAAAATAATAGAAAAATAGTTTGGTATATAGGAGTATGAAGCGAGGTGAGGAGACCAAGGTCTTTGTGTCAGTTGCTGACACTGATTATGGGACCAGCTTGGGTAAGACATGTACCATGTGGATGCCTTATGCTGGTAAAAGCAAGATGGGGGCTAAAAAGTGTAGCTTCCATCCAGAAATCACTAAAGCCAATGTAAATCAGCATCACATGACTACAGACCTATATTTAAAAAAATGTTTTATCTCTGATTGCATTCCTATGATTAGTTTACATAGTAACGGATCGTTATTTGATTTTAAAAGTTGAAAGGCCAGCACAAAGATGCAGAAAGAAAAAAAAAGTCCTGTGTGTTCCATAGGAGGCCAAGAAGTTTGGTATTTTTTCAGATACACGTAATATTCTTCTATGTATATCTGTACTCGTTAGACTGAGGATCCAGGTTTTATTAATTTCCATATCCTTTTTATAACTCTGTGGGATTCACATCTTTTGGGAGAATGGACTCTGGGAATAACCACATCTATTTGTAAAAGCATGCCCTTGACAGTTTATCTTTGGATTAATTGGTAAGTTTTATGAGTCAAATTGCCCCAGGCTTTTTCCTGAGTTTCTTCAGAGAAGCAACGGGAGGCAAAACTAACATTTTGCTGGTGCTTTGGGATCCTTGGTAAGAAGCTTATGTGAGAAGCACAAAGTATCGCTCTCATTTGGCACTCGTGATTCGAAGGCATATTGAAGCAGACACTTGAGTGCTCCAAATGACAAGATAATCCAGATAAACTTTACGCATCTTGCAGCACTTGAAGTTTCTAAAGCCAAATAGAGTGGAAGGATAAAAGACAAACCAAGTTCCTAAGTTAGTTCATATCCTATATGTACTTAATGTCTCTCCTTCATATGAATCCCTGCTGCCAGCAACAAATATTACAGCCAAGCACCTAGAGTTGGCCTAGCTCCATGTGGACAATTCTATCACATATATGGGCTATGGATTCCAAAAATGAGACTATCTTCTTATGTAACTTGCTTCATTTTAATTAACGTAGTACTGAGTAATTAAATATGCTTTTCTACAATATCAGCTGTAATAGCAAAATAGTTCTCCATTATATGGATGAAATGAAAATATACTTAATCAATCCCCTATATTTACATATTAGGAATCTCCACTGTTGGTGACTTACAATGCGGAAAAAGCTTCAATTTGACCTTTTAAGGTTTCCAAAACTTTTAGTAAAAATGAAACTGATGGGAGACCCAAGAGAGTAGGACTCAGAGCCCTGTGAGGTATTACATATTGTTACATATTGGGTCAGCAGGGCTTGCACCCTACAGAACCTGGGGGAGAACTGGATGCTTGAGTAATAATTTATGTAAAATCATTATATAAACTGTGGCAAATGCACAAAATATGACATATTAAGGCTCAGCAATGACTATCTTTCAACATAATCTTTCCATGGTCATTTCCTGCTGAAGATATTGGCCTATATTTAATTATCAGCCATGGTTTATACAGTTTAATGTGGGGTGCATCTTTCTTAGAAGAGTCTTTTTTTTTTTTTTTGAGATGGAGTCTCACTCTGTCCCCAGGCTGGAGTGCAGTGGCGTGATCTTGGCTCACTGCAACCACTGCCTCCTGGGTTCAAGTGATTCTCGTGCCTCAGCCTCCCTAGTAGATGGGATTACAGGCACATGCCACCACACTCAGCTAATTTTTGTATTTTTAGTAGACACGGGGTTTCTCCATGTTTGCCAGGGTGGTCTCGATCTCCTGACCTTGTGATCCGCCTGCCTCAGCCTCCCAAAGGTGCTGGGATTACAGGCGTGAGCCACAATGCCTAGCCTCTTAGACGAGTCTTAATATGGACTTAAGTATAGTGCAGTTTAAAAAGTGGACAATGGCTTTATAAGTGAATTAATAATTTTAGATGTATTAAGTCTGTTGACTTGTATTGTGTGAGCATAGCTACCTGGAACTACATGTCCCAGGATACTCTTTCCTATTTGGTACTCGGTTAAAGTTGGCCACTAGAAAAATTCACACAAGTTTTGGAAGGCCAAAGCCAAGCCACAGCCATCTTGTTATTTTTGGAAGGTTGGCACAGGATGCCAGGCACGGAGGCAGCTCATGCACACTGTAACTCTTCTGCAAGCTCACCTGGTTGTTGTGGGGCAGCACCCACACCCATCCACCTGCACCTCCCACCAGAGCTACTCCTTCAGGTTCTGTGAACTCTGGGTCCCATATGCGTGTTGCTCCTTAATGAAGGGTGCAGCTCGTCCTGCAGATCGTCCGTGGCAACATGGTTGGAAGTGGTGCAAAGCAGATGCAAGTTCCAGTGTGATCTCCCATATTCCAGTTTGTTCTTGCTCTTCTTTTCATCCAGCTTCCTGCCCTACTGCAACCTGGCTGACCTATGGAAATTGCACAGATTGCTTCTTCAGCTCCCACTATTACCTACAGTGTAACCACTACAAGAAATTCCTTATCTGAGACCACTCATACCAGTTCTACTTCTTTAATCAAATTCTGTTGTAATAAGGAAAAAAAGAAAAAGTATTCATACACATACAGACAAGCACACACATTGAACCTGAAAGGTAGATGCACATAGCAGCTAGGCCTCCTCAGGCACTGAGGGATAGGATTGGGGTGGAGATTGAAAGACTCTTTAGTATAGGGAGCTTGCATGTGAGAGATGTATGAGATGTGAAAGATGTGAGAGTGATGACGGGAGTAGCCTCAGGCTTAATGGGGAATGACCCCATGGGCCTGGGAACATGGGACACAATTCCAGACACAAGAGCTCTGGAGAGTTTAACATAGAACCTTACATATGTGCAATTAGTGAACCAAAGTTTATGTACCCGGGGCCCATAGAAAACATAGAAAGTGCATATAAGAAAAGGTAGAAAAGAGTATGGGACTGGGATGGAAGCATTCTGGAAAGGAGTAGTGGACCTCTGGTAGTTTTGCCTGCCTGGCAAACATCCCTAACCTCCTGACAAGAATACCAGGGTTGTTAATGCATACAGTGATTCTCTGTGAATTTATAAGGGATGATCCCTCCAGGCAGATGCCCTAGATTGGGGCACCTGGCTTGGAGATTGGAGCAGATCCTAGCTTCATTCACCCATCTGAACATTCTGCTGGTAACTTTGTGCCATGAACATGCTTGACTGTGTGCCATACCTCCCCACACAGTTCATGTGTTTCAGGTGGAGGGGCTCAAGCCTACCTTAGGCACAGGAATGGGCATTTGACCGACTCCTGGCTATATTCCCATAGCCGATAATCCCCATGGATGAAGAGAACCTCATTTTCCCCAGAGAAACAGAATCTTGGTGGTGTGACTTTGAGGAATGTGTTCACTCCTGAACCTATCTCTACGGTTAGCCATATGATCTCCTATTTAGACATTTGTTTTGTGCTGAACTGTGTCCCCTAAAATTGATATGCTGAAGTCCTAATCTCCAGTATCTCAGAATGTGACGGTATTTGGAGATAGGACAATTAAAGAGATAATTAAGGTAAAATGAGGTCTTATGAGTGGGCCCTGATGCAATATGACCACTTTCTGTATAGGAGATTAGGACACAGACGTATACCGAGGGAAGGCCAAGTAAAAAGGAAGGAGAAGGCCATCCACAAGCCAAGAAGAGGGGTTCCAATGAAATGAACCCTGCTGACACCTTGTTCTCAGACTTCCAGGCCCCAGAATTGTGAGAAAATAAATTTTTGTTCATTAAGTTACCCAGTCTCTGGTACTTTGTTAAGTCAGCCCTACCAAACTTATACAGCATTGTTAGCTCTTACTAAGTGACTCCATTTTTATAAAAAGATATCAAACTAATCTGTATTGTCTGCCTAGATACTTGCCTATTTAAAAAGTGACATAAACTAGCCCCATAATGAACACCCTTTTAGCTTCGGGCCCACCCACCATTTAGCAAAAATCAAGCTGAAACAACCTTTATGAAGGGAAGTTTGGTTAAAGTGTATTTGTTTCATCAATTCCACCAGCTATTTGAAAGCTTACCTCTCTACCAAGCTCAATCATGAAGCTGAATCCCTCAGCTTTCAAGTGTTATTTCGGCATTAGCTTATCTATAACAAATTGCTTTTTGTTGAGGTGTCCTCGGCATTGAGCAAAGAACATTCTAGAAGAACCTCAAGAAGCCCATTTCTGTGTCTCCTGAAAGGTAACTACTAAGACCATTGCATGGGATTTTTGCCAGGAGGGCCCTGGGGAGAAATTTCTAACTCAAGTACCAAGAATATCTGCTCTTCTCATGATCAATTAATCCAGAGATTCACATAGTTTTTATTTTTGCAATGATAGCTAGAAAGTTGGGTAATGGTTCTTAAACTTAAAACTCAATGTGCAGAAGAATCACCTGAGGAGCTAATTCTGAAACTCTTCTGGAGAGTGGGGAAAATGTAATACAGTACCCAATTTGGTCTGATGAAAACATTGAAGCTGTTTCTTTAGGTCGTGTTGCACTCCTATTAGGTAGATTTACTTAGGTTCTGTCTCTCCTTATTTTGCTTTCCAGGATGGCACCTGGGTATATGAGGTGTCTCCATGTTAGTGGGTTGGAGGGGTCCCTGTCCTTTTCTGGCTCTCGAGTGTTCTCTACCATGCCTCCCACCCAGCCCTCGGACCAGTCTGCTCAGTTCCACCTTCCCCTGTGGTGTCATCTTGCCCAGGACAGCAGGCTCCATGTGAGTGTGGCTGACTCTCAACTCAGATACCCACAACCCACGGGCCTTCAGGGAGAAGGCGAAGTTTTAACCCAGATCACCCTCTGTTTAGCCACATGGGTTGCTTTCTTAGTTGGGCTGAGTGGCTTTATGTTGGTGTGAGGCCTTCCTCATAGTCATCTCCTCCTTCAATCCCAAATGGAGAAGAAGGGGCAAGAGCCCACCTTTCTTTGAGATTTCTTTGCTTATTCAGCACAAATCACCCTCTGGGCAAAAGTCTGAGGGGAAAATCAGGAGACCCAAGACTGAACATTTGAATCTTCATTTCTTTCTTCCCTTTCTGCTCTCTGTAATTCCCCAAGCCAGAAATGGGGAATCTTTTATTTTTCTTTACCTGCATTTTGTTTTCCTACAGTTGAGCAAGAGCTTTCCTGCCATTGCCTTCTTGGGGGGAAATAAAATTTTCTTAGCTCTAAGAAGAACTCAATGGCCGTGGGTCCTTCAGGATTGGCTGTTGATGTCCTAAAAGAGTAAATAAAAGCACTTGGGAAATCCTTTCTCTCTAAAAAATGCATGGCTCTTAAGCTTATTGACTTTCTGTTATATCCTATTTCATATGTCAGATGCTGAATATTACATCAGTCTTTATTTTTATTTTTCTTTCCCCAACACATCTCCCCAAGCATATGGATGCTCTAGGACATGTACTTGGAAATGCAAAACAAATAAAGTGCATTAATAATTTAAAATACTGTCTCTGATATATGCTTCTATATTATAAATAATAATAAAAGATAGATATCAGAAAAGAGAAAAAATTGTTTTGAAGGAAAGGAGGAAGAATAAATAATAAACTCCAAGAGCTCTTTTTTTTTTCAATCCTGGTGAGAGAGAGCAGTTCTAAAGGCATAGATACTGAGAAAGAAGAGATGGAGTCTGGGCCATATTTCAGGGCCCCTAATTTGGAGCATCTATTGGGAGACAAAAATTACTTTGAAAATTAGATGTGGGGCTAGTTGTCCTTGATCTGATAAAGGATTAAAGGGTTAAGCTGAAGTATTTCTAAGAGCATTGGGACGATGGCAAGTAATCCAAATTTTCTTCGCTTCAGTTTTTTTCTTTACTTTTATGAAGCTGATCAAACCATTCTCTTATCTGTCTTGCTGACCTCAAAGGAATGTGATGGAAAAAAAAATTGAAGAATAGAGCTCCCTGTAGAATAAGGTTGAGTTATTAGGTTTATTACATCTTTATTGTTACACATCAAGAATGGGCAGCTTTCTTATTCTGTATCTTTAATAATGGAATTGTTGCAAACTGGTGGGCAGTTAAAGACTTTCAAAAGCAGCATGTCTTCCTCTTTCATTTCACATTGGCTTATTTCTTGTTTTGATAGAGATTGAGATGAAAGGAGGACTTAGAAATGTGCAGCCATTAGACATGGCAGTGGAATAGCCCGGGTGTGTGTCAGGCGACAGATGATTCCATAGCAAGAGACAGTAACGTACTTTATGGTTAAAGAGTAGCAGGAAAGATTGTGAAGCAGGAAGGTTTCTATTATGAGTTTTATTATTTAGGTTTGTTTAGCAAGTATATGTAGATACAAAATCCTTGAAGATTTTGAAAACTTCATAATTGGTTTAATTAGGAGCCTCCTTATTTCCCTGTTTTTCCAAAGAATCTCTGTTTAGACAAAAGGTGGTTACCAGCTTTATATGTCATCTTTACCACAATCGTAAGATGTACTTTTTGTTCCTTTTGCAACCCACACACTGATGTAGCACACTGCTTAGCTTTCCATATTTCGTCTCTAAATCTTATCCCTTTTTTCCAGTGTTTTTGTAGCAATAGGGACATGCCATCACTTTTTTTTTTTTCAGTTGAAAAATACTGTAATAAAGGTAGGCCGTGAATATATTCTGGTGGCATGATTTGTAAATGAGAAATGTTTTTAAAGATGCCTTTCTTGATGAATCCATTAGTGGTGTCTTGGTTAAAAAAAAAATTGATGCCAGGGTGCAGTCTCCTTTTCTCCTAAGCACCTCTGATCCCAGTGTACAAATAATGTTTATATTCCAGTTCACAGAAAAAAAAAAGGAACGTGAAAATATTTCATTGAAAGCTGACAGCTTTAACGAACTTTAAAGGTTAACCCTGGTGCTAGTTAGCATATCTATTCATGTCTCCATCAGTCTATTGAATTACTCAGCTGAACACGCACACAAAAGCAAAACTGGAAAAAAAAATACCCAGAAAGCCAACATTAATAATTCATAAATACTGGAGGCTTGTGACTGACAATTTTCCCCCTACTGTGTTGAAGTCTGTTAAGAACTGAATCCTGATAGCTCCTAAGTTACTTTAGAAACTCAGTGAGCAACCCTGTCCAGGAATGTTAATGTTTCTGTAAGTGGTTAGCTACCGAAACACATTGTGGGTTTTCATCCCCTCAAGCACTTGTTCATGTTCCTTTGGATTAGTATAAGGTACGGCTTTTCATGAGATGTTTAACTGACAGTTTTTATATTTGAATTTCACAAGCATCTGCAGACCATAAAGAACTCCAAATTCAGCCATAATCCTCTGTTACAAAGTAAATCGGCATTTTTGAACAGATTCCAGATACCAATTATAGCATTAATGAGGATATACAATCACGTTGTCTGCTTGGGCAGGATTAGAAGTGATGCTGCTCCTGACAGGCCTGGACTGCCTTGGAATTCATAGTCCTTCTTCCTCCATGTACATGAAATTATATTTATTAAATCTTTCCATTAAAAATAGAAGTTATCAACATTTTTTATATATTAACTATTTTCCGGAAGATATAAGGGACAAATACTATCACTGTTGCCTGACGATAAATTGATTTCAAGCTCTTATATAGGAGGAATGCAAATTCAGGCTTTATGTTATTAGAAACATTTAACGAAGTGCTCCCATAGAGGACTGAGGAGATGGGAACTGCATAGGTTCTCCAGTTGGTACTGATTGCTTTTCTCTACTGGGTTTGCTTCAGAAGGGGTTCCAAGGCGGTGGGCCGATATTTCTACCATTTGTCAATGATGAAGCTTCCTTTTACATTTTGCATTTTAGGATTTTTAATTGTTGTGCCATCTTTGGGAAAAAGCAATGGAAGTGTGTGGATGCAGAGTTTTCTCAGACTATTTTGATATGAGGCTATTGGTTAGCTCTCACTAGCCTGCTTCTAAAGGTGAAATGATGGTGACGTTCCAATTTTAAAAACCCTTGCTTGGCTTCCTAAATTGCAGTGCTAGAAATTGGTTTATATTAGGGATAGC
The DNA here is from genome assembly GCF_029289425.2 of Pan paniscus. Lineage (NCBI taxonomy): Eukaryota > Metazoa > Chordata > Mammalia > Primates > Hominidae > Pan > Pan paniscus. The sequence continues at coordinate 79,073,533 of NC_073260.2, forward strand.
TAGAGAAATAACTCAATCTCTGACCCTGTTAGCAAAAAGTCTGTTTTCATTTCCTTTAAGTTGCTGTTATAACAATCAGAAAACTATTACATTAACTCAGGTCCTTCCTCATTAAAGTCTTAGCCCATGAACTGTCACTAAGGGATTTAAGTTTCAAGATTTGCAAGTTGTGGAGTAGATACTCAAAAATAAATGATTGATTCCATATGATGGCTTAATACAGATGGCATTGACTTTTGTATTGAGCAATAAATGAAGTCCAAAACATCTATTGAATACCTTTCCCGTATGGGGAGCTTCACCTGGTATGGTGACTATATCAGTCATTTATGATAGATGTAAATTTGAAATCCTGCACTGCTGATTAATAACTGTGTAAGTTTGAGCCTTTGTTTACTGGTCTGCAAATTGGGGATAATAATATTTACCAAAGAGGGTTGTACTGTGGATTAAATAAGATAATTTAGATGGAATACCTAGCAAAATTAATAGTAAATGCTGTTTTCCATTCCTTCATATGAGAATCAGAACAATCTTTTGAAGAATCAAAACAATCTTTTTGTGCGTGTGTGTGTGTGTGTGTGTGTGTTCCTTTACTGTAATCCTGTGAGGTAGAAAAGGCAGATGTTAATGAAGAAATCGAGGCACAATCAAGTTATGTGGTTGGCTTGTTTAATTCAAAATTGGAATTTCAGTCTATTGATTTTTCCTTATACTGCTTCTATGAGTATATACTGCCTTTTTGTACCATTCTGTATCAAAGTCCAAATTAAATAATAATTACATCACTCCTAATTGTTTTAATCAAAATTTGTCATTATACTAAGGTTATAGGTTAATTCTCCTTTGCTGAACACACATTCTTTAAAAAAATCTATTTGCCTATTTTTTCCCTTTGAGGATTTGAGGCAGCTTATAACATAGCAAACCAAAATGAAAGTGACAAAGAAGATATAAAATATCAGGATCAAATAAAAAGGAGATCATAATTATCCACATCATAAGGCTTAAACCTTGTTGCCACAGCTGGCTTTCAAATTTGGCTCTAAGCCATTATATAATTCCTTGAGGGCAGTGAGTGATGTAATAAAAACTGACCTCAATCACATTTTTATAACTGATAAAATACTAAATTTCATATGGCTTGACTATATGATGACATTTGATAAAAGCTAAAGGTAAACATTACACTCTTAGGGATAACCCTAATGTGTACAAAAATGTAACTTTCTGGCAGTTCAGCTCACTTCATCTCAGTATCTAGAGATGCTTGAGATCCCTGTGGATTGCATGAGTACTTTTTTGAAATGTTTTCTCTATGTTACAGTTATTTTGCAAAAGTCCCATTAAATTTTCCTCCCAAATTTATGAAATGTATGTGAAAAAATACAAAACAACATATTTTATAATCTTTCTCTTTACTCTTTTCTCTTCTCTGTTAATGTAATAACCTATATTAACAGCTCATGTGTATTAGTCCATTCCAGAGTAGCGAGTGCTAAAAAGGCAGATATAATACTTCAAAAAATCCTTTTAAATGTATTTGAAAGTTGTGTGTCTGAGCTAGGGTTAAAATATAAGAAATAACTGGAGTTCAGAATCAGTCAGAAAAAAAATGGAGGTAAGAATGAGCTGAAGATTGTTTTTTGCCTTGAGGGCGTGTGCTGAACCCTGCAAACTAGACTCATTTTAAAGGTCCTTATGTAAGGGATAGGAGACAGAGTCTATAATCCAAAGAAAATGGGATGGCAGATCACTCCTCTCACACCCCCATCCCCAACACACATACATATAAAGCTGAAGTCCACTTTTATTTGGCACTTTGAGAAAAGAAAACCACAAAACTTTGTCTACTTGCCTGTTTGGGATTTGGCAAGAAAAATGAAGTCTTCTCAGATTATTTGAAAAAAAGGCACAATCACCAATATGGCCAGAAGAGCACATCAGATTAGATAAATTTCAGGTTGTTAATGCTATTAGGCCCATGCCAGAAAACAAACAAACAAATTTCTATCTGCAGTCATGCATGTTAAACACTAGGTTAAGGAATTCTCATAGATGAACTTTCAAGGAACATGAGTTCATAATCAAAATTCACTAATAACATGAAGAAACAAGTGACTCTGAGTTTCAGCAGAAACGACATAAGATACAATCAGACCAGCAAATACTATATAGATACTGGAATTATTTGAGAGTAAACATTCAAATGTGTTTATTTTTTAAAGGAATAAAAATGGAAGGAAAGTGTAATTAAGGAACCAGAAATCAAAAAAGCTGAGTAGGCGAATAAGAAACAGAACCAAGTAAGATTTCTAAAAATAAAAAATGGACTTATTGTAATTGGAAACACAATGGATAGTTTAAACAGTACATTAGACACAGCTGACATGAAAATTAGTGAACTGAAAGAAATCTAAACAATATTACCAAGAGTGTAAACCAGAAAGAGCAAGAGATGGGAATTGTGAAATAGAGTTTTAGACATTGAGGATAGGTAAGAAATTCTGACACGTATCTAATCTGATTGACAGAGCAAGAGAATAGACTGAATGGTGACAAGTTAATATTCTGAGAGGTAATGGCTGAAAATTTCCAGAACTGATGAAAGAAAACCATCCACAAATATGGGAAGATTAATAAATCCAAAAACAAGATAAAGAAAAAGAAATCCAAAATTTTTACTTTTGGCTATGATGGACTATTTAGTATCAGAACAATGTCTCTATTGAGAACAATAATGAAATCTGAATTAAAAAAAAAACCCCTACTGTTTGAATGAATTGTAGTACAACTAAGCAGCCAGAACTTGTGGAGCCAGGATTCCAGTGGGATGAGAAATGCGTTGAAGAGGAGCTCCGCTTTGTCTGCTACTAATACTCGTAGGTTATTGTGGACTACAGAGGATAGAAAAGCTGAGTGGCAGCTCAGTGCTATCTGCATTCTTAGCAGACTGAGAATATAATTGGAACTCAAATTTACCCAAGCATCCAGAATTTTAGGGGTCACAATCTTGAAAATGGAGAATTGCTACGAAATGAGCTCAGTGATCAGTAAGATTTCCCCCTGAGGTATTTGCTGATTCCTAAACCATGGGCCAAGAGGTCAAAAACCCAACCAGAAAAAGGCACAGAATTTTTGACATTTTCATGCCACTAGGAACACATAAATTGGATATCATAGCTATCCAAAGATGAGGGACTCTGATAAACACCCCATGCTTTAAGTTGGGTCTACTGAAAGGCTAAACCCTGAGAATAAGGATAAACTGAAAACAGACCAGATCTTCTTAAAACAAATACCAAACCTCAGATGATCTCAATCCCTGATTGGATAAAGATGATCAGCCCTCTATCTAACTGCCTTCCTGAAGAAAAGGAAATTATCTCTGAAGAGAGATACCATCATTCAGAACTAGCATACATATGACATTGCAATCAATAACTTTAGAATACACATTCTTTTTTGGTGCATGTGAAACATTTGCAAACACTGACCATGTCCTGGATTATAAAGAAAATCTCAGGTATCAAGGGATGGAAATTATAAGCATTTATTGTTTGGTTACAAAAAATTTAAGATAGAAATTAGCTATAAAAAGATAATTTGAAAATCCCCAAATATTTGGAAACATAGCAGTTTTCTTTTGAAGTAACTTAAAAGTCAAAAAATTTATCACAATGGAAATTAGAAAATATTTTAAACTCATTATTAATAAAAGTATCACATATCAAAGCTTCAGAGATACCACTAATGCTACACTTAAGGAAATTATAATGTTCATTGTGTATATTAGACAAGAGGTATTAAAATATAAAGAGAATACTAAAACCAAAGATAATAAAAGGGATGAAATAAAAAGATGGGAAATTAATAAAATAGAAAATATATTTAAAATAGAATATATCAACAAAGCCAAATTTGGCTCTTTAAAAAGACCAGGCCAGGTAAGGTGGCTCACACCTGTAATCCTAGCACTTTGGAAGGCTGAGGCAGAAGGATCACTTGAGGCCAGAAGTTCAAGACCAGCTTGCGCAACATAGACACTGTCTCTACAAAAATAAATAAATAAATATTATCCAGGTGTAGTGGCATGTGTCTGTAGTCCTAGCCACTAGGGAGGCTGAGGCAGAATGATTGTTTGAACCCAGGAGTCTGAGGTTATGGTGAGCTATGATTGTGCCACTGCACTCCAGCCCGGGTAACAGAGAGATAACCTGTCACAAACAAACAAATAAACCCCCCCAAAAACCCAATGAAAAACCAAAAATTTATAATCTTGTGGAAAGATTGATAAATACGAGAGAAGCTCAAATTACCAACATTGGGTATAAATGAGAGACATCATTATAGATCATACAGTCATTGAAAGTCACAATAGGGTGTTGTGAACAAGTTTATGCCTATATATGAAAATTCAGATTAAATAGATAAATTTATAGAAAATATCAGCTTACCAAAGTCAATTCAAGGAAAGATAGAATATTTGAAAAGTTCTATATCTATTAAGGAAATTGAATCCACAGTTAAAAATTTTCACAAATAAGTCTCTAGTTCTAGATGGCTTAACTTCCAAATTGTTCCAAATATTTAAGGAAGATATAACATTAATTTTAGATAAAATTTCTAAAAATCAAAAGAAAGACAAAGAAACATTCCCTACTATTTTCATGTGGCCAACGTAATACTGACACCAAGCTGGACAAAGGTAGCAAAATACATAAAAATTACAAGTCAACATCTTGAACATAGTTATAAAAATCATAAACAAAAATATGTCAATAGTAAATCCTATGATATATAGAAAGGCTAACACATCAGAATCAAGTTGGATTTTCTAAAAATAGAAGATTAATTAATGTTTGAAAAATCATTGAAACTAATAAAATAAAAAAGAAAGTCATATATTTTAATAGGAGCAGAAAATGTATTTGATAAAATTAAAAATGGTTTATCATAGAAACATTTAATAGCAACCAGCAAACGAATAACAAAGAAGAAATTCTCTTTCTGATGAAGGGTATTCTACAACATACTTACAGCCAACATCATACTTAATGGCGAGATATTGAAGCTTTTCCTCTCTTATCAGGAACAAGATAGGGTCCTAGCTCCTGCAAGTAGGCAAGGAAAAGAAAGAAAGTATATAAGAATTGAAATTGATGCAATAAAATTTTCGTTGTTCACTGCTGACATGATGTGAATATAGAACACAGAAAATCCCCCCAAAATTACAAAAATTTAAAAAGTGAGTTTAACAAACACTGGATAAAATGTCAATATACAAATATCGACTGATTTTCTATATATTAGCAAAATAATTAAGAGATTCAAAATTTTAAATTAAAAAAATTTACAGTAGCATCAAATAACATCAACTCTCTAGAATAAATGCAATGGAAGATTTGTAAATCTTCACTGAAAACTAAGTAACTATACAGAAAAAAGTTAAAGAAGACCAAAATAATGGAGGAATAAACCATATTTACTGATTGGAAGGCTCAACATTAAAAAGATATTAGTTCTCTTATATGGACTTATAGGTCCCATGCAATTCGAGGTTTGTTTATTTATTTTCTGTTTCTCTTGAAAAGTAGCATGCTGATTCTTAAATGTGTATTTAAGAATATACAGTTTTTGATGCAAAGAGGCAAGAATAACTAAGATGAACTTGAACAAGAGGAACCAAGTTGGAGGAAAACATTCTCAAATATGAAGATTAACATAAAGCTGCTATAAGTAATATAGTGTGATATTGATATAAATACGAATAAAACAGGGGAGAGTCCAAAAAGTGACTCACATATATAAAATCACTTAATTTATGACAAAGTGGGGAAGAGCACTGTGAGGAAAAAGATGGTCTTTTAAATAAATAGTGCTGAGTTAATCATATACACACATTTAGAAAAGAATCTTACTCCCATCCTACATTGCATGCATGTGCGCACACACAGACACACACACACACAAACACAAAATTCTGGGTCCAATCATAGGTCTAAACATCAAAGGCAAAACAACAAAAGTTCTAGGAAATAATATGGGGATTACAGAGGCTGGAATTTCTCTGTCATATCCAGAACTCTCTGAAGAGATGCAATCCGTTTCAGAGACTGCCCAAGGGAGGGGAGGAGGGGAGTAAAGAAAGTTGGGGTGGGGTTGGAGAGATCCCCGGCTTCTCTGCAATTCCACCTTTAATCCCCTGCCAGTGACTACCTTGCGGGACCTAGGTAAAAATATGTTGTTCAGGGAGCTTGGAAATAGAGCAGAGTGGGGGAGAGAAGAGAAATGGATCCGAGAGCAAATAAAAAATTAAAACAAAACAAACAAAGGCTTTCAATCATTATGTCCAAAATTATTGGTAATGATTTCTTATATTGCCACTCCTCTTCATTATTTTTGGATAACTCTGTTCCATATTAGATGATTCCAGAAAGCTCATAGAGGGAATATGGTAATGATTGAAAATAAGTTTATTTTATTTCACTGTCCTATTATTTATTACTTACCTTTCTTCAACGTTTAAAAATTCAATTTGATTTTTTTTAAAAGAAAAGGCTCCAGTTGGAAATTTTAAAGCCACTTAATATTTGTCATCTATCTATCTATCTATCTGAATATATATTCCGAAATATAACAATAAGTAGAATAACTAGTGTTGCCAATGTATTCAATATAATCCTTGACTCTTTTTCAGTCTTTAAATTGTTAGGAGGAGCTGAGGGGAAGAAAAAAACCAACAAACGCCAAATTGGTTCCAAGAATGGCTTTCCTTTTTAGCCAGTGTTACATTTTTCACAGGATGGGGGAAAAAGCTTTAGTGGTTGCATGCTGTTCTTGGGTAATACTTTTTAGTAATGCAAGAGCTTAGTTTGCTGGGTAACTTGATTACTCTAGAGGGCATGCTATTAGCAGAGTGGGAAGAAATCAAAAGAAAAAAATAATTTACATTAAGGCCACAGACATGCCATACAATACAATTACTTCAGGTTTTATATCCAAAAAGCTATTATACTTTTTTTTTTCCATTCTTTTAGCACTGTTGTATTCTGGTAAGGGGTTTTATGAGAGGCAAGAAATGGATGCTAGCCCAGAAAAGCCCAAGAGATTGTTTTGTGAATGAACGAGGCCTGATGGTGGTAATAAGTCCATATGGATTTTTCTTTACAGGCTCTTTCTAATGAGCTGTGATTATCTATGGATAATCAATTCACTTCTTTTACTTTAGTTTTCACATGGAAATGATCATTCTAGTTTTCATTACAGAAGTGCTATATGCATAAAGGAGACAATATATACAAAGTGCTTTTGTATACCCGAGAGAAAAGTACAGTGTCCTTCAGAATCATTACCCAGGATCTCATTAATTATTATTCACTTATACAGTAGGAATTATCATGAGGAAAGAGGATCTTGGAGTTAACATTAGTTAGGACAGGTTAGGTTATGTTGGAGTAACAAATTAATCCCCACATCTCAGTGGCTTAACAGAAAAAAGATTTAATTTATATTCATTCAGTATATCTTACAGTGGGATGCTTTGCTGCAAATGCTGAGATCCGGCCTGAATAAGCCCTACTATTGTTACTGGCGGGTCTTTGTCCTTAGAGCTCCCAAGATGGGGGCGGGCCTCTCCCAAGATGGCAGCAAGCCTTTTGTTCTCTGACCTGGGTTTCTTGGCCTCACGGATTCCAAGGAATGGAACCTTGGGCCGTGCGGTGAGTGGTATAGCTCTATTAGAAGCCGTGGATCACAGAAGAGAACTGTGGAACCCAGTGACTAGTGTTCAGCTCAGTTAGGACGAACCCAGGCACTTAGCCGTGCAGGAACAATGGCGAGCCTTTAGCCTGATAGGGAGTGGCAATGGGCGCCTCACTGGATCAGGAGCGCAGTGGACACCCTTCCTGATCCGGAGGTGGGGAAGTCAGCGGCGGGTCTTCGATGGCGGCAAACAGCAGTGGTGGATGGCAAGTGAAAACTCAGCTCCAGCCCAGCTCCAGCCGTAACAAACACGAACCAGAAGAGTGTGCAGTTGCAAGATTTAATAGAGTGAAAACAGAGCTCCCATACAATGGGAGGGGACCCAAAGGAGGATGCCCTCTCCCAGCTCAAATGCCTGGGGTTTATATCCCAATAATTGTCCTTCCCCCCGTGCTCTCAGGCGATATATTGTTTGACTATTTCTTTACCTCCTGCTTTTAGCCTAATTTGTATTTTAGTGAGCCCTCTGTACTTCCTGATTGGTCGGGTGTGAGCTGAGTTACAAACCCCTTGTTTAAAGGTTGGTGCAGTCACCTTCTCAGCTAAGCTTAGGAATTCTTAAGTCAGCCTAGGAAATGCAGCTAGTCCTGTATCTCACTATCACATGTTGATGCCAGCTCACAAACATGATTTCCAGGGTCTACCTGAGAAAGAAAGAGGGAACACAGAGCATTTAGACCTACTCTGAAGTTCGTTGACCAGAAGTGGCACAAATCACTTTCACTTGCTTTCCATTGGTTAGAAACAGTCATGTGACTCCACCTACCTGCAAGATACCTGGGAAGTATAGTCCCATGTGCCTAGGAAGGAGCAGAGAGCCACAGATAGGTGAACACTGTACTCTTAGCCACAGTCCACTGTATTTCAGTGATTGACATGTGCAAAGGAGCTCATTAAAAAGAAGCTATTTACAGATGAAGGTGACCTTTACTACTCATCTCAGGTATGTCATCACAGTAGTGTTTTAGTTTATTTCATTCTTGTCTTGCTTCTAATTGGTAGATGGCCAACCAGAAACAATCCTGGGCTTTAAAATGAGGCATTGGCAGAGACATAATTTCTAACCTCAAATATCAGACTCTGAACTGACCACAGAGCTCCTCTCTGAGTTTATGTCAAGTTGTGAGCCTCTGCTTCCATCAGGAAATCCTTAAATAGTTCATTTTTCCTTCTAGGAGCCTGCTGTTGTGTTCTGGCTAGAGGGAACAGGACCAGGGCCAAGTAAGATCTTGAAATTTAAGATAGAGACATCTGGTCTGAGTTTTCTGAGAAGCTTATTGAATCCTACATTAATCTAGGCACTCATAATACAGAAACTTTATTTTATAGGCAAGTGAAAGAGATAATTTATGTTAAAGAGCCTAGCACAGTTTTTGGCATGACTATAGTAGGTGCTCAATAAATGCATCTGTACTTCCTTTGCAAAGGAAGTAAAAATTATACTGGTTTATACTCTGTAAGTAAATGCTGTTTAGTGGAATTCTCATGTAACAATATTCTTCCTACTCCTGTATTTCCATCTGACCAGTTGTACAATTATGAAGCTATTAGAACTTCTATTCAAAAGAAGGATTTTATTTGAAGCCATGCACTTGTGAAAGGAAAATAACTTGGGCCCCCAAACTCACGAAGCTAAAGGGAAAATTCATGTGGGGAACTGCTTAGGGCAAACCTGCCTCCCATTCTATTCAAAGTCACCCCTCTGCTCACTGAGATAAATGCATATCTGATTGCCTTCTTTAGAAAGGCTCATCAGAAACTCAAAAGAATGCAACCAATTGTCTCTCACCTATCTGTGACTTGGAAGCCGCCTCCCCGCTTTGAGTCTTTCTGCCTTTGCTTGGAGTTGTCCCACCTTTCTAGACTTAATCAATGTATTTCTTACAAATATTGATTGATGTTCTCATGACTCCCTAAAATGTATAAAACCAAGCTGTGCCTCGACCACCTTGTGCACATGTCATCAGGACCTCCTGAGGCTGTGTCACAGGCGCATCCTCAACTTTGGCAAAATAAACTTTCTAAATTAACTGACACCTGTCTCAGATTTTCTGGGTCCACACACTGGACAAAACAGAAGTGAAGAAAATAGCCGAAGTTCCCAATTGTGTTCCTATGGTGGGAGTAGGGCAGCAATGGAGACGGAAAGCAAACAAGTAAATGAAGAAAGAAAATATCACTGAGATGTGCTAAGGAGAGAATTGAAAGAGGGTGATGAGGTTGAGTATAAGGAGCTACTTCAGATAGGTGGTGTAGCAACCCTGGTTCCAGGAAGAAAAACAGAGGCAAGTCAAGTATTCCAGGAATATTGGGTGGTATGAATGTGGGAGGAGTTGGAGAGTGAAGGCCTGAAAAGCTTCAGCTCTAGAATCAGAGAAACTCTCTGCACTTTCACCTGGAAAAGCTGGAACTCAAAGCGAAGTTCAAGAAGTAGCACAATACTAGCTCTTTGAGTTGGATTGTGAAGTGTGTCCGTGAGAGTGGCCTTGTCTTACACTCACGACCTCCCAATAATAGCGACTTCTGCCTTCCACATCTTGCTTGAACTCTTCTCCTTGGAAAACCCTAATCTAGAAGCATACAGAAAAGGGGACTCTGGGAAACATAGTTCTCATCCTCAGATGGGCCTGGTGGCTTGGTACTGAGCTGATAGCTGACAATTTAACACTGATGATCAGAATGACATTTAAGCTGAGCTCTAAATAACAAGAAGGGGTCAGCTTTCCAAAGATCACAGGGAAGAACATTCCAGACAGAGAGAGTAACCAGCACAAAGTCACTGAAGCTAGAAAGAGCATCTTGAGTTCTCCAGAAACATCAAGAAGGCCAGTATGCGTGGAGCTGAGTGCATGAGAGGAAGACTGATGGGAGATGCTGTTGGAGAGGTAAGCAGAGGCTGGATCATATGGGGTCCTATAAGATATAGTAGGTCCATTAGGGATTTATGTGCCTGACTGGCTTGTGTCTGTGTCTGAGCCCCGTGGATAAGGTGTTTGTGGACAGAAAGCTCACTGAGCTGTTTAGAAAGAGGGGCTTGGTGAGATTTAGGGACCCAGACTTTTCTGCCTCAGGCAGTAGACAGTGCTATGAAGCAGAGAGGGGCACTCACCTTATACTCCCCAGAACACAACAGAGTTTTGCAGCATGGAGAGGTTAGGGGACACAGTGCTGCCCTGGAGCCTGGAGGAAAGGACATTTGGGAGCATCCAGAGACATTTACCCTGGGAAGGATGTCCACTCTTGTACAGTGGTGAAGAGCCACAGTGTAAGAATAGAGGTGCTCTAGTAGGTTTGAGTTGTCAACTGACAGATGAATTCAGGAACAGATGTGAGACCCTCATCCTGCAGCCAGAAATAACAGGATGAACAATAGAACAGACTTGGAGAGGGAACATGAAGGTGAAATATGAGTCAGTAAATGTTAAGGTGATCCTATTTCCCTTGAAGCCTGGGTGAAAACCATGTGGAACCTCAGATTGCATTGGCTAGGCCCTTGCTTGAATGCATTCAGAAAGTTAAGGGATATTCATTTTCTTTGGGGAATCCATATAGTTAGTGATTTCATTCCCAATGTACATACATGCTTTACTGAAATGACTAGGTTGCTTGGAATTTTTATCAGGCATACTTTCAAACCCAAAAGCTATAATTTTAGGCATTTCAGGTCTCCCAACAAAAGTACTGGCCAAGGTTGATCAAATACAGGTTGGTCTATGCCCTATGGTGACATTTGTGGGATAACAAGATGATTCTAATGTCCCTTGAATATGTCTCCTTCGCATTGTCTGAATGCCATGATGGAGAGTTGGTTGGCCTGTTAGTGTGACTGAACCAAGTGCCCGCAGTGATAGCTGCTCTGGATGCTCCCTAAGTTAATTTCTTTACATTTTGATCTCACTTCCACAGTTCCCTGCGGGTGCTTCTTGAGATCACCTCCCAGATAAATTATTTGCACAGAAACCCTAGTCTCATTGTCATTTTCTGGGAAAGCCCAGCTAAAAACAGTAAACACGGCTGAATGTAGAGATGTGTTTGATGCCTGGCAAGGTGTGATTCTCACCTAATTGCTAAAACAACTCTATGAGGTAAGGATTTTATTATTATTATCCCCATTTTACATGTGAGGAAAGCAAGACACAGAGTAGTAAAGGAACTTGCTTAAGGTTACCCAGTTAGTAAATGGCATGAGACCTTCACCTCACTTCATTGTCATCCCTCTTTTACCAATTTCTGATAAATTTCGTTCCTTTTGGCACCCCATAAGGAAAATATTTAATCTCCCTGTCATCCTACTTTCTAAAAATTGCTTCTCCCAAACACTTCCTTCCTCATTATAATATATAATAATATGGTGCTGTTTTTATAAAATTCCCCTAATCTGAGAACTTCTGTAGAAGCACATATTACCGTTGATGGTAATAACAGGCCACAGGCCTCACCAACATCTTAATGTTCCTCACATTTACCAAAGAATGGCTTGATTGATGTATTTCCCCCTAAGCCCTTGAGACTTGACTGCCTCTGTGTGAGAAGCTGAGGCTTTGAGCCCAAGGCTTGTTCTTTGGAGAGCAGTGATTGTACAGAGGAGAATATGTGTGATGCATTTAGACTGCAATGCCTGTGGGTCCTTACCATGGCTCCTATTTTTGCTCTTTGGGGGAAATCTCAAAATAGTCCACTTTCCTTCACCACCCAATTTGATTTCTTCTCTCACAGTCCTTGAGGCAATAGTGATATGTCTGTCTGTGGCGGCAAAGAGATACCAGTCTTGAAAAGTTGGAGGGCTAGAGAGTTGAATCTATGTATGACTGTAGATATGTAGTCTCTCTCTCTTTCTTACTCTCCCTCCCTTTCCTTTTGAGTGTGTGACTAAAACTTTGTCTCAGTGTTTGTCCTGAGGTTTGTTTGTTGCAATAGAAATGCTCTCAAAGAGACCTCAAATATAAATACATGAACTACATAAATTCAGGTCCATGGAGGTGGACTTTGTGGGGCCTCTCTCTCCTCTCTCTACAAATAGTGTTCACTCTTGCTCCTCTCTTTGCTTCTGCTTTGCCCTCTTCTCTCTCTACCTGTTGCCTTTCCTGCTCACTCCTCTGTTTCCGTGACAGTGACCTCAGTGTCCATATTTTTATGATCTTTTAGCTCAGCTTCTTACAACTAAATGAATTGGCTTCTTATTCTGCCTCCTAATTCCTGGGAGAGAGAATATGAATTGCCCATGTGGAGCCAAGAGGCCATCCCTGGTACAACCAATTGGTATGGATGGTGCTGCTTACTCAACAGGAGTCACCAGTCTCAGAAGAGTCTGTCAGTGGCAGCAAAATTGACCTTCATGTTGGCTAAAATATTTTTATTTTATCTATGCACATAATTTTTATGTATATTGAATGCCAACCAATTCCCCAAATCATGCTATAAACATTATTTTATGTAATCTTTACAATTACCTTGAGATGTAGGTGTAATTATTCCCATTTACAGATGGAAACTCTGAGGGTCTGTGGCAATCCTGAAGGAGAGAATAGTGTTGGATGTTATGCCATCTCTCTGCCTCCAATCCTAGTGCCCTTTCTCTGTGGGCAAAGCTGAATGGAAAGACTCATTAGGAAACCATTTTCAATGCAAGCAGCATACTTGGCAGATGTCACTGCTTTCTCAGGGAGAAAAAGGTGAAGTGCATGGAGCACATTTTTATTTTTTAGCTAGATCAGGTCAGCACCCCCCTGCTGAAAGTAGAGCCTGCCTGCTGGTACATAACGATATTTCAAGATGATGAGCAAGAAAGCTCTGTCCATTCCAGGGCAGAGTTCCCTGGGGACAAGGCTCAAAGAGCAATGAAAAGAGGGTAAGTGAATCATGAAGGCTTTGGAGTGAGGATGAGCACTAGAGCCAGGCATTTACAGTGAAGGGCAGAGTGGTCTGGAGAGGACTCAAGAAGCATTAGAAAAATGATTATCTGCCAACCCGAAATGAGACTCCAAGGAGCGCGAGCAGTCCTCCCACAAAAGGGTTTGTGGAAGTTCTCCCAATTTGCAGGGACCTGCTTGTGGAGTTTGTTCACTCATTGATAGATATTGGTTATCTTAGGGATTGTGAATAGTATACCCTATGGTGTGGGATAAAATCTTTTTAAAATGGAAAGCAAAACATATTTTCAAATAGAATGAAATGTGTTTTGTAGTCATGATATTAATCCTCCTTTATTATTAGTGGAGTAATTAGAGAGTAATTCCATGACACAGAGTAAAACACAAGATAGTGAGGAGCTGGGAGGCTTTCAGCTGCAAACCTCAGAAAAGCAAGCTCAGTGAGGAAATATCTTGGCTCATGTAACTGTCAGTCAAAGAAAGGAGGGGCTTGTGGGTGTCATTCTGATACAGGAGCTCAACCATGTCCTCAAGGACCCAGCTTCTCCCTTTCTGCTGTGATGTCCAAATGATCAGCTTCATCCTGAGAGTAATTTTCTGTGTGGCCTTTAGATGATTGTCAGAAGCAATTAGGCTACAATATTGCTAATTCTTTTCTCGGGATAGACAGACGTTTGCAGGAAACTCTTCTGGAAGTGGCAGGAGAAACTCTGTCACATCTCTATCTCCTTGGCTTGCAGGTGTGCTGCAAGCCCATTCCCATACAATTCCCATCGAGGAGTATGGGAATACTCTGATTGGGATAGATTGCTAGTTTTCAGCACTCGCTGCTTATTAGAATCACAAGGGAGGCCTTTAAAATGTTTTTTATATTATTATGGGTACAAAATAGTACATGTGTGTGGGGTACATGTGATGTTTTGATATGGACATATAATGTGTAATGATCAAATTAGTGTAATTGGGGTATACATCACCTTAAATGTATATTGTTTCTGTGTGTTAGAAACATTCCAATTCTACTCTCTCAGTTATTTTAAAATATACAATAAGTTATTATTTTTTTAAATTATACTTTAAGTTCTGGGGTACATTTGCAGAATGTGCAGGTTTGTTACGTAGGTATACATGTGCCATGGTGGTTTGCTGCACCCATCAACCCGTCACCTACATTAGGTATTTCTCCTAATGAATCCCTCCCCTAGCTCCCCCCACCAGCAGACCCTGTGTGTGATGTTACCCTCTCTGTGTCCATGTGTTCTCATTTTTCAGCTCCCACTTATGAGTGAGAACATGCTCTGTTTGGTTTTCTGTCCCTGCGTTAGTTTACTGAGAATGATGGTTTCCAGCTTCATCCATGTCCCTGCAAAGGACATGAACTCATCCTTATTTATGGCTGCATAGTATTCCCTAGTGTATATGTGCCACATTTTCTTTATCCAGTCTATCATTGATGGATATTTGGGTTGGTTCCAAGTCTTTGCTATTGTGAACAGTGTCACAATAAACATATGTGTGCATGTGTCTTTATAGTATAATGATTTATAATCCTTTGGGTATATACCCAGTAATGGGATTTCTGGGTCGAATGGTATTTCTAGTTCTAGATCCTTGAGGAATTGCCACACTGTCTTCCACAATGGTTGAACTAATTTACACTCCTGACAACAGTGTAAAAGTGTTTCTATTTCTCCATCTCCTCTCCAGCATCTGTTGTTTCCTGACTTTTTAATGATCGCCATTCTAACTGGCATGAGATAGTATCTCATTGTGGTTTTGATTTGCATTTCTCTGATGACCAGTAATGATGAACTTTTTTTCATGTTTGTTGGCTGCATAAATGTCTTCTTTTGAGAATAAGTTATTTTTAAGTACATCACTCTATTGTGCTGCTGAAAACTATATATATATTTTTTTTTTTTTTTTTTTTTTTTTTGAGACAGAGTCTCTCTCAGTCACCCAGGCTGGAGTCCAGTGGCATGATCTTTGCTCACTGCAACCTCTGCCTCCTGGGTTCAAGTGATTCTCCTGCCTCAGCCTCCCAAGTAGCTGGGATTACAGGCATGCACCACCACACCCACCTGATTTTTGTATTTTTAGTAAAGATGGGGTTTTGCCATGTTCCCCGGGCTGGTCTTGAACTCCTGAGCTCAGGTGATCCACCCACCTCAGCCTCCCAAAGTGCTGGGATTACAGGCGTGAGCCACCGCGCCCAGCCTAGATCTTATTCAATCTATCTAATCGCATTTTTGTACCCCTTAACCATTGCTACTCTATGCCCCCAATCCCTGCCACCCTTCCCAGCCTCTGGTAACCATCATTGTACTCTTGATCTCCATAGTTTTAATTTTTTTTTTCCTAGCTCCCACATGTGAGTGAGAACATATAACTGATTTGTCTTTCTGTGCCTGGCTTATTTGACTTAACATGTTCTCCAGGTCCACCCAAGTTGTTGCAAATGACAGGATTTCATTCTTTTTATGGTTGAATAATATTCCATCATGTATATATACTGCATGTCCATCATCCATTCATTAGTTGATGGACATTTAGGTTGATTTTGTATCTTGGCTATTGTGAATAGTGCTGCAAGAAACACAGGAGTGCATATATCTCTTTGATATACTGATATCCTTTCTTTTGGATATAGTGGGATTGTTGGATTATATGGTAGTTCTATTTTTAGTTTTTTGAGGAGTCTGCTGTTCTCCACAGTGGCTGAACTAATTTACATTCCCACAAACAGTGTATGAGGGTTTCCCTTTCTCCACTTCCCTACCAGCATTTGTTATTGCCTGACTTTTGGATAAAAGCCATTTTAACTGGGGTGGGGTGGTATCTCTTGAAGTACTAATACTTGGGCCTTTCCCTGGCCAGGAAAGTCAGACTCTCTGGGCATGGAGCCTGAATATCAGGATGTTTCAAGGTCTCCTTAGGTGATTCTAAAATTTGAGAAGCACTAGCTTATACTTCTCAGGATTCATCCATTGATGTAGAGATGGGAGCAGCTTACCCTAGGTAAAAAAGTCCTGGATGTAGAAGGGTCATGGAATAATAAATTAAGATTTTGTTATAAATATGGAAGTGGGGAATAGATGCTTGGTAGGCATTAAATGTTATTCACTCTAAAAGAGATTTGCTAGTGTCCTTTTTTAAGATTTATAGGTACATGTTAATTTTATACAACAACCTGATGAGCAGAGCATACAATTCACCCATGTGTAATAGTTATTGCCCCACCACTTGTTTGCTGCAAGTACCCATGCAATTTGACCAATGTTTATGCTATACTAGATCATAAATATTTCTAATATTACTCATGCCAATAAGTCAAATGACTTCGTGATTTATTAACCAAATTGAGGCAGTTTTGAGAGTCAAAAGAAGTGTGACATTTTAAAAGCTATTATTCCAGGGCATCAAGAATAAACCGCAGGATTATAAATCATTCTACTACAAAGACACATGCACACGTATGTTTACTGTGGCACTGTTCACAATAGCAAAGACTTGGAACCAACCCAAATGCCCATCAGTGATAGACTGAATAAAGAAAATGTGGCACATATACACCAGGGAATACTATGCAGCCGTAAATAAGGATGAGTTCATGTCCTTTGCAGGGACATGGATGAAACTGGAAACGATCATTCTCAGTAAACTAACACAAGGACAGAAAACCAAACATGGCATGTTCTCACTCATAAGTGGGAGTTGAACAATAAGAACACATGGACACAGGGAAGGGAACATCACACATCAGGGCCTGTTTGGGGGCAGGGGGCTAGAGAAGGGCTAGCATTAGGAGAAATACCTAATGTATATGATGGCTTGATGGGTGCAGAAAACCACCATGGCACTTGTATACCTGTGTAACAAACCTGCATGTTCTGCACATGTACCCCAGAACTTAAGTATAAAAATTAAAAAAAAAAAAAAGAATAAACTGGGACTGTTCTGGGCAAATCAACACATATCATCACTCTACCTAGGAGGTATTATGTGTAGTAGAGAGTTTAGTTTTGTTAAAGAGATGTATGGCCTTTGCCATCAGCTCTAGAAGGTAATCTGTGTCATACCTGATTAAAATGCTTTGCTTAGGCTAGGGCTGACCACACTAGATTTTTTTTTTTCTTTTTTGAGACGGAGTCTTACTCTGTCACCCAGGCTGGAGTGCAGCGGCATGATCTCGGCTCACTGCAACCTCCACCTCCAGGGTTCAAGTAATTCTCCTGCCTCAGCCTCCTGAGTAACTGGGATTACCAGAACTCATCACCATGCCCAGCTAATTTCTGTATTTTTAGTAGAGACAGGGTTTCACCATGTTGGCCAGGCTGGTGTCGAACTCTTGACCTCAGATGATCTGCCTGCCTCTTAAGATGAGGGTGGCCATATCTGATAACCTTAGGGTGGGAGCTGGCCACACCAGAAAGACCTACAATGTGATTTAGGGTGGAGGCTTTGGAATACAGGGTGTCAGTTGACCTAGATACTGAGTTTAGCTATATGGGCAATCAGTCAACAA
The DNA here is from genome assembly GCF_029289425.2 of Pan paniscus. Taxonomy (NCBI): domain Eukaryota; kingdom Metazoa; phylum Chordata; class Mammalia; order Primates; family Hominidae; genus Pan; species Pan paniscus. Next base: position 79,091,692 of record NC_073260.2, read on the forward strand.
ATCATGCCTACATAACGAAGCCTCAGTAGAAACTGTACGCTGACGCATAGGCAAGCTTCCTTGATTGTCAGCACTGCATGCATATTGCCATACATTGATGCCAAAAGGCTAAGGTGTCCTGAGGACAATGGAAGCTTCACATTTGGAACCCTTCAAGACTCCGCCCTCTGTATCTCTTCTTTGGTTGATGTTGATCTATAATAAACATAAACTGAGAACGATAGTTTTCAGTGAGTTCTGTGTATGCTTGTAGTGAATTATAAAGCTAAGAGTGATTTTGCTAACCCTCTAGACTTGCAGTTGATGTTAGAAGAAGGGGAAGTCTTGACAGCTGTGCCTTCCAAACCTCACACTTTAACTAACTCTGGGTATATCAGACCACTTAAGGAGGCCAAGTAACTTGCCCAGTGTCTCAGAATGCATGAAGAAAGGAGCCAGTTTTCAATCCTCAGAAATTACTTCTGAGGTATTTCAATGTCACCTTTTTTGCTCTTTTCTTCCTTCAATTCCTTATGTTACTTCTTTTTGTTAAAATAACTGATGCATTTTCTGTTTTCCTGATTGAAACTGAATTGGTACAATGGTATTGGTATTCTAATACTTTCTTCTCATTAAAAATTCTTAAATTTATGGGATACTTTCTACTATAAATACAATAAAAATATACTTGTCTATAATCTTAGAATTTGAAAATAGCAAAAACTATAACAAAACTGTTATTCGAACTAATAGCTCAGTGTTGACTTAGTCAAGTGAATGGTCTTTCCTTGAGCTTTCAGAGGCTGGAGCAGGCTTAAAGTGAATCAGTTGTTCCAAGTCCTGGCTTTTCAAGGCACCTCTCTATTCCTGGGTGTTTTGTAACACTTGGGCAGATGCTGATGAGACTCAAGACTCAAGACTCAAGACTCATGCAGTGTGACAAGAAAGTAGCACAGTTGCACAAATTCTCCCTGTCCTTTCCTTTTCCATTCTGGTTTCTAAGACTAACAATTTGATTCAGTAGAGTGGCATCCTTATCTTTTCTGGTTTTGGTCGTATGAGTTTTCTCTCTAGTTTTACTGTTCCCTGATGTTTTGGTTAATATGAGGTGTCAACTTGATTGGATTGAAGGATGCCTAGATAGCTGGTGAAGTACTGTTTCTGTGTGTGTCTGTGAGGGTGTTGCCAGAAGAGACTGACATTTGAGTCAGTGGACTGGGAGAGGAAGACCTACCCTCAATGTGGGTGGGCACCATTCAATGGGCTGCCAGCGGGGCTAGAACAAAGCAAGTGGAAGAAGGTGGGCTAAGCTGGCTTGCTGAGTCTTCTGGCTTTCATTTTTCTCTCATGCTGGACGCTTCCATCTGTTCCTCCTGCCCTCAGACTTCAGGTTCTTTGGTGTTTGGACTCTTGGACTTACGCCAGTATTTTGCTAGGGGCTCTTGGGCCTTCAGCCACAGACTGAAGGCTGCACTGTCAGCTTCCCTGCTTTTGAGGCTTTTGGCCTGGGACTGAGCACTACTGGCTTCTTTCTTCCCCAGCTTGCAGACAGCCTATGGTGGGACTATGCCTTGTGATCATGTGAGCCAATTCTCCCTAATAAACTCCCTTTCATATGTACATATATCCTATTAGTTCTGTCCATCTGGAGAACCCTGACTAATACACCTGGGTGAGGGAAGCCAGTCACAGAACCATTCACTGATGAAAGTATTTTTCAGTCGTTTGGACAATTACTGCTGATTTAGTGCTTTTTAGCTTTAGTTCTTCTAACATATAGATTGTGCCAAGGTGAGTTAGGAAAGTGAGCCCATACACAGCATTAGCTTCATTAATATTCAATCCATAGATACAGTTGTGAATGTGAAGCTGTAAAGAAGAATACTCAACTTCTGATTAAATGTCCTAAATGTGCTAGAGTTAGCAGATGGGGGTCACATACGATTTCTAATTTATAAAACTTTAACTATAAAAGATTAATGTAGACAAATGGTAGGTACCTCATGCTGCTAAAACCTTTGTTTTAAAATACAGCAGATTGATAGATAATTTGAAGTATAGTAAGGCCAACAGATCAGGAAATAACCACCATCGAGAAGTTAGTTTAGTACTAAAACTATTTTCCCAAAAGGAAGGGGCCTGCCACATCCTGGAGGTAGGGTAGGGGTATTAGTCAGGGTTCTTTAGGGAAACAGAATCAATAAGCATATTTGTGTGTGTGTGTGTGTGTGTGTGAGAGAGAGAGAGAGAGAGAGAGACAGAGAGAGAGGGGGAGAGAGAGAGAAAGAGAAAGAGAGAGATAAGGAACTGGCTCACACAATTATGGAGGCTAAGAAATCCCAAAACCCCTAGTTGGCAAGCTGGAGACTCAGGAAGGCAAACTGATGTGTAGTTTCAGCACAAGTCCAAAGGCCTGAGAACCAGGAAAAATGTTGGTGAAAGTTTCAGTCTGCAAGCAACATGCTCAAGACCCAAGAGGAGCAGATGTTTCAGTTTGAGTCCAAAGGCAGAACACTCACATTACAGATCAAGCAGTCAGGCAGGAGAAGTCCCCCTTACTCACAAGAAGGCTAACCTTTCCGTTCTATTCAGGTTTTCAACTGATTGTATGAAGGCCACCTGCATTAGGCAGGAAAATTGGCCTTATTCAGTTTACAAATTCAAATGTTAATCTCATCCAAGAACACTCTCACAGACACACCGAGAATAATGCTTGCCCAAATATCTGGGCATCTTATGTCTCAGTCAAGTTGACACATAAAAGTAGCCACCACAGGGGGGCCACTTGGGGGAGTACTGGGCTTGGTCAGAAGGCAGGGTGGAGAGGGGGAAACTGGGCAAGTTTTCCTTGTGGTTTCTGCAGGCAGGAACAGGTAATACAGGGTAAACAAATTTAGGATTGGGTAGTTGGAATAATTTCAATAGGCTCTGGGCATAAGGGTTGTCCCTATTTGTCTAGTACATGGCCTTAAGGTGATTAGGGCAGGTGTAGAGTGGATCAAAGTGTGACAGCCAGATAAGACTGTAGGAAGTACAGACTAAATGTGTTGGGTTTTAGTTGAAGTGTACCCAGGAAGAAGATTCCTCCTGGGCACAGGGGGAGGTAGCAAGGGAGGCAGGAGGCTAAGGAAAGTGACTTAGGCATATTATTAGGTTGTGCACAATAAGGCATGTAGAACAAATGTTAAATATGGAGTTTACAGAAGCTAGAAACAAAGTTAACACACTCCCTGGTACACAGCCTCTCTTATTTCTATTGTAGGAGTTAGCATCTAGTCACATGCATTCTCTTTTTCTAACCCAAGCTGATCCACAAGCATCCCCATTCTGAACTTACAGACTTGTGGGTCCAAAAGCAAGTAAAATAGGATAGCAGGAAATGCCTGTGCCTTGGAGACAAGAAAACTTGTAATTGAATACTGACCCTGTCATTTATTAACAGTTTCTTTGGAAGGTAATTTAATCTCCTTAAGACATGATTTTGCTATTTATGAAAGGCAGAAAATAGAATCAATCTATCAGGGTTATGTAAATATTTGGTATAATGAATCTGTGATATTGTGATACAATAAGAAATATATATTTGGTCTCTGCCCACCTTTTCTTAGACAGAGTTCCTAAAACCCTTGTAGATAAGGGTGCTGGGAGAATCTTTTGCTCTGTAGAGAAGAAGTAATATTTTTTTCTTACCCATCACAAGGTTCATGACTGAGACCTCTACAACAAAAGACAGATTAAAAAGAGAAAAGCATACAAATGTGTTTAATATAAGTTCTACATGACACAGGAGCCTTCAGAAATCAACACTCAAAGAAACGGGAAAATTATATTTTTATGGACAGCCATGCAGAAGTATGACTGGCGGACAAAAAGGTCTGATCTAATGGTAATAAACTTAGCAAGGCCCGTTTATTCAGTTTCTTCTTGGTATCCCTGTGTGACATTTTTTTCCCTCTGGGTATAAGGCAAGCCATGTCTGTGTCTCTTGAGGGCCTTCAGGGGACAAGGGAGGAAGGTCAGAGAGTTTTATGGTCTGCTTCCAGGAAGAAAGGGTGAGGATAATTTGAGTTTTTATCGCCCACTTCAGGAGAAAGGGGAAGGGAGAAGGTCAGAAAGACCTTTTGCAGTCTTCTCAAATGCCAAAGTACCATATTTTGGGATTTTCTTCTCCTCATCTGTTCTAATATTTGATCTTTGACCCCTGACACAGAGCTCCTGAGATCCTTGTAATTTCCTGAGTGATAGGAGCATTTTTTGTTTTCATGAAGTCATTCTTGGTGGCCTCCTGGATAGCCTCAGGATGGGGGCTGGTTGGTGGGAGAACCAACCATGTGATTACAGGGTTGGAACTTTCCACCCCACCTCCAGACCTCCAGGGAGGAGAGAGGGCCTGAAGGCTGAGTTGCTCACCAATATCCAGTGGTGTGATGTAATCAAACACTCCTATGTAATGAGGCCTCCTTAAGAATTCAAAAGGACAGGGTTTGGAGAGCTTCTGCATTGCTGAACACATGGAGGTGCAAGGACAGTGGTGTAGCCCAAGAGGGCATGGAAGCTCCGTGTTCCCTGCCCATATCTTCCCTATACATCTCTTCCATCTGGTTGTTCATCTGTATCCTTTATAGTATCCTTTATCATAAACCAGTAAACATAAAATATTTCCCTGAGTTCTGTGAGCTGCTCTAGCAAATTGATCAAACTCAAGGAAGGGGTTGTAGAAATCCCAGATTTATAGCTGGCTGGTCAGATGTATCAGATGTACTTGTGATTGGCATCTGGAATGGGGGAAGACTTGTGGGACTGAGCCCTTAGCCTGTGTGTTCCACCACTATCTCCAGGTAGATAGTTTCCTAATTAAATTGAATTACAGGACATCCAGTTGGTGTCCACTGGGGAATTGGTAATTGGTGAGGAGACATCCCCACACACATTTTGGTACCCAGAGGTGAAGTATTGTATTGAGAATGGTGGGTAGAGTACGAGAGTAGGAAGAAAACATTGCTTCTTTCCCATTTCAAACAGAATGTAATATGCCTAGCCTATTTTAATTAAGATGTTTTTGTTAGTATTATTATCATTATAAGGATGCATAAATTTGGGAATCCTGAACTGAACCCAGGGCTCATGAGAACTTAGTATTCATAAAAATTCAAAATAGCTGGGACTATTAACTAGATTTAACCCTTTGAAATTGTTAATCAAATAGGCTTAATTTAATTCACCCATTGGCAGCTGGAATACATCTTTGAGTTAAATGAACAATACGCAGTTTTATATTACCTGACCTGTTGCATGTTTATGTCCTTCTGTTTCTTTTATAGACTTGTTGAAAAAAAAAAAACAAAAAAATTGGCTGGGCATGATGGCTCACGCCTGTAATCCCAGCACTTTGGGAGGCTGAAGCGGGTAGATCACCTGAGGTCAGGTGTTCAAGACCAGCCTGGCCAACATGGTGAAACCCTGTCTCTGCTAATAATACAAAAATTAGCTGGGCATGGTGGCACGTGCCTGTAATCCCAGCTACTTGGGAGCCTGAGCTCCCAGCTACTTGGGAGAATTGCTTGAACCCAGGAGGTGGAGGTTGCAGTGAGCCAAGATCGCACCACTGAACTCCAGCCTGGGCGACAGAGTGAGACTCAAAAACAAACAAACAAAAAAACAAACAAACACAACTTAAGATCTCTTGAGTTGCAGTCTCTTTCTAGTAACCTTTGCTTTACTGTCTTCTCTATTAAGTATTACAGGGAAACCAAATGTCTGCCTGAGTTTGGATATGTTTGTGTGTGGTGGTTGTTTATATGTGTCTGTGTGTTCATGAAGGGATATTTTATGCTTGAGGGATATTTTTAGTGGAAAAATTGAAAAATGTTGGCTTATGTTTAGGTTTTGTTTTTTCATTAAATTCTTTTTTTTTTTTGGGGGCAAAATATTTCAATCTTGAAAATAGTTCTTTTCCAGGTAAAAAAGTTTCTTCTGTTATTCTTACAATCATTGCTTCAGTCATGTCTTTCTATTTTATTCCTCTTAGACTCTCTTTGCAACTTTATTGAATTCCCTACATTAACCTTCCGTGTCCCTAACAATTTTAATCTGCTTTCCCTGAGTTTGGGGAGAATTTCTGGTTACAAATTTGAATTTTTAAGATAAGTCATTGGCCAGTAAGCCTTCATTAATTTTATTAAGCTTGTTATTTAAGTTTTTTACCTCCATGTTTGATATAGTTTTATAGAAACAGGTCCTTTTGATTCCTATTGTAAGCACATAATACAGATGTTCTAAAGCACTTTCCTGTTTTCCTTGCAGTAAATTTGTTATTTTATAGGAAGACATTTGCTCTGAATTCTCATGGTGATCCCTTGCTTTTGAACTACCATATCTTTTTTATATGCCTTGTACATTTTTTTTGTCTTAGTTGTTCACTCTTGCAAAGGAATAGCTAGGCTTGTCAGGGATTGGGAATTGAAAGGGGATCTACCAGGCTTGAGTATGAGGCCTTGTTTTAAATTTTTACACCCAGATGAGGGGTAAAGAATGGTACTTGGTTTCATTTTGCCAGTTCAAAGATCCTTCAGCCTGTGGGGAATGAGGATAGAGCAGAAGCCAGAGCCAGAGTTGGAGAAGAGCATCAGAGGCAGTTATACCTGGGAGCTTTGCCTAAAATTTCTGTTTTGCGTTTGGCATGCAGTCAGGATTTTTCTGGGGCAGGGCCCCTGCTATTGTCTGGCACAGTCACACCCTTTAAGATCTAATGGTATCTCTGCCATTACCCTTCACCAAATGTGGCTGCCAGGACAAATTTCAACTGAGAGGAAAGCTGCCACAGAGGCTTCAGGCTTGGCAAGGCCTCCAGGATGAGAAGTGCTTTAGGTGTCACTGGTGGGATGTGGATTTCTTCTTCCTGCTCCCCGCCGTCTCTGTGATCTCGCATGCTATTATCCCACCTCCTTCTTCATGCCCAGCCCTCACAGCCTTTGTTTCTCTGAGTTACACCAGAAGTCAGCACTTAGTTATATAAAACCCAAAAGGAAAAGACCCTGCCAAGAGGGGTAGCTTGGCCCAGAGTTCTACAGCATGGGGAGTTTGCTTGGTTGTTGGCTGATTTTGCTTCAGGGTATTTTCCTGTGTCTCCTTTGTGTCACGCATTCAGTCATATAATCTCTGGAGCAGGAGTGAGGAATCTGTATTTCTTAAAAGCTTCTGACGTGATTGGAATGCAGCTGGTCCTTAGATCTCTGACATTTATTTGCAAATCATGAACCTGAGAACAAGAGCTGAAAAAAAATGTGCCAATGTGTCTTTCTAACATTTTCTGAGCACCTTCTTTATGCAAATTGCTCTGCTATGACGGTGCTGCTGCGTAGGATAGCAAGGAGTACAAGGGGGAGAAATGTACAACCTAATTAGGCAGAAAAGAAGTTTTGCAAAAATAGTTAACATTTATCCAGTGCACTTCCCTTAGCACTTCACACACATTAGCTGGAATTGATCCTTGCAATAACCCCATAACCCCAGGATTGGGAAACCATTATTTTCCCTCCTTTATGAATAGGAAAACAGAGGTTTTAAAAGAGGTAGGAAGCTTGTCAGCATCACACAGGTAGCAAGTGGCAGGGCTTAGAACCTGAGCATGCAAAGTTTGCCTCCAGGCTGCATTTTAAATAAATTCTATTGCCTCCCACAGAAGGAGATAATGGACAGGATCGTTGATCTGTGGTTAGGCCAAGTGGAAATTCAGATTCTAAGTGTTGTGTGTGTTCAGAAGGGTGATGCATCACAGAAAAGGCAACCTGGACTGGGAGTTGGGGTGTTTGGGCCAGGGGAGGCATAGTGGGTGTCACTGGGGAGTTGGGCTGTTCTCACAGTTGCATCTAGGCAGCCAGTCTAGAGTGCCCTGTCTCTCACATGCCCTGAACATCCACTTCCCTCCTTCTCCCCAGTCTGCCATTTACAGCCAGTGTTGATGGAGGCTGTACCCACCTGTGTTTGCCAGAAGCCTGAATGCTCCCTTGTCTGTTTTTAAGCTGTTTGCCTATGACAGAATAGGAATAACAAGATGGGAAACATCTCTAATATAACTTTAGAGGCCCTGTGTGCCATTTCAGCTTCAGTTTGTTGTTTTTCCCTTTCTCTTTATGATAGTAAAGATTGGCTACTGCCTCTGATCTTGTCAAAGAAGCATAAAAGGGTCATTTACTAGCTTTTGGGATAATTTATCCAAGTGGATTTCCAAATATTTTGTACAAACCTAATGTAAATATCTTGTAAAAATTGTAGCATAAATGCCTCAGTCACATTCAGGGGAACATCAGAGGGAAGAAATGTTTTCAACGTTGTTTTATTTTCTGTGATGTTATTAGAATTTGGTAATATATTATGTCATTGTTATTACTAGGAATTTAGTAAGTGATTAACTACACAGGTTGCTTTGGTTGACTTTACACAGAAAAAAGCAGAGAAATAGTCTGCCCCTAAGAGATGTGATCTGAGATAAATTTAAAACAAATAACACTGGCATAAATATTAAATAAAACCAGAGAGGATGAAGCCCTATGAGAAAGGGAGCATAGCACAGCATTTAGTATATAGTATAAAGTATGCTCTAGTATATTTAAGAACGCAGATTCTAAAGCCAGGCTGCCTGATTTCAAAGCCCCACTCTCCATATGGCTGTCTGACCTTAGGTAAGTCACTTAAAGCTTCATTTTTCTCATCTGTAACATGGGGATGCCAGTCATATCTATCTCATAAGTTTGTCATGCTTATTAAATATGTATATATAGCATATATATGTTATTTAAACTATATCGATTGTTTATCTATCCCATACATTTAGTATATCTGAAGGGAAAAATTAATAGCAAAATCATAATGAGTTGTCAGAATGCCAATTATAAACTTCTTTTGCCTTGGTCAAAGATATTACCACAAGATAGTGTTGGTTGAACTTGATTTCTCTGTTAGAGGCAAAATAGGAAAATGCAAGCATTTCTTACATGTTGGTGGATTTTATTGGACAAAGATTTATGTAGTGCTTACTGTGGGTCAGACTCTGGCCAGAGAATTTTGCAAATATTATTTAGTTATTTATTTAAATGGAGTGGGGAGGTCCTTATCATTCCCTGTTTTCAGATGAGGGGAGTGAAATACAGGGGATAAAGTAATGACTCCAAATCACACAGCTCATTAATGGCAGAACTAGAACTCACACAGGACCTTGGGCTCCTTGGTCAGTGCTAGGAAACCCCACACTATGCTGCCTCTTAGTATTTGAATGCTTGACCCATTGAGCAGAAGGTTTTATGAAGACACATGTAGCTTTGACTATAAAAGAGTAAACGGAGCAGCAACTTACCAATTTTTCTATTTGCCTATCCCCGTTGACTCAGCTACCATTGGATCCTCAGTCCTAAGGAGACTATCAGGTAGAGACATCAAGGAAATCCTGGAGAGAGGCAGGGTGGAGGGGCTGGGATATGTTTTAACTTTTCTATAACAATATTTGGCCTCTCATTTGCTAGCTTTTCTTACCATGTCATGGATTTCTACAATTATGAAGCTAGAACAAGGCTTACTACAGTCTTCTGAAACCTAAAATTGCATATGATTTGCCGTGGGATCTTGGTAAAGATTTTGACTCTGTAGGTCTGGGTGCAGCATTTCTAACAAGCTCCCAGGGGATGCTTCAGGCTTTGGGATCATAAAGCCTTGGAGTTGTATGTGTCAACCCCATTACTGAACAAATAAAAACAATGAGGCCAAGAAAGATCCAGAAACTAGCCCATGGCCTCATGCTTATATTGAGATATGTCAAAAAAACAGATCAAAACAAGATATATAACTTTTACATCACTCAAAAAGGCACCTCTCATTAATCCTCATGACATCTTCATGAAATTTTACTGTTCTACTTACGATAAAGTAAAATGAAACACAGGGAAGAAAAATGACTTACTTTAAGCTTATTCAATAAGTTGTATCATACCTAGAGTATAAAGTAAATTTAGTAATGCCCCTCTGGCATTAAAATCACCCCTTTAAATAGTATGCAGATCAATGACTGGAGAAATCCATGTGCTGAGGATTAACATTTGTGTTACGGAGCTGGATTAAGGCATATCAGTGTAAAGTCCACTCAAGTTGCCTTTTATTTTGAGAATATTTTTTCTCCATTTGACCAACTTAATTTACAAACCATTAAGTAGAGATTCAACTTTGGGATCATGTGGTCTTTTCTACTGAGGCTATTTGCAATGCTATTCTCATGTCTCAAGTACCTTTGAGAAAAATCATTGATAGAAACCACATGATGTTTTTGTGTTTTTATATCTGACACTTGCCCAAGGACAAGTTCAGTTTCTGTGTTTGCTTATCTATACCTACTCTGATTCCACAGAGAATTTAAGGCCACTGATATGCTTATTTTTGCAGGGGCCTTAGTCAGTTGCTCTAGAATTCAAGTGTCTTGCTGTGCCTCTGTTATGGGCCAGGGGCTCCACATATCGCATTGAATCTGTACAATAATCTGATTCAGTTAGCCTTGTTCCTGTACATTCAGAGATGAGAAGAGCAGAGGCCAGGGAGCTTAAGTAAAATCCCTAACGTCAAACAGTATAGAAAATGGCAGCACTATGATTCAAACTCAAATCTACTAGCTTCCAAAACATCATGCCCTGCTTCATAGCATTTGGCTAAATGTAGCTTTAGTTGTCTGGAAACCTCATAGACAGGTTTTTTTGTTTTGTTTTGTTTTGTTTTATTTGGTGGTGCTTGTTGTTTTTGTTGTGGGGCTTAAGGTCAGCCCTGAGTGAAATCATGAATTAGACCATTTTCTCCCATCTCTCTCTCACTTGCTCCTTTGTTCCTTAGTGGACCCACGACAGCCTCCCATCTGAGCCTGCCTGGGCCTCTCCCTTAACCCTTCCCCTTATATTTTGGGTATCATATTTTTTTCTTGGCTTGCTATCACATTAAAAGCAATATCTGCTTGCATTTATTCCTACTGGAAATGTTATTTTAAATATAGGCTTGTGAAGACAATAGAGTGCAATCCCAAATATTCTCTTTCACTGTAGAATTTTTGGCCCGGTCCACCACTGGAGAAGATTGACTTAAAGATCTTCCCACTCCTCCAAATCAGACCCAACTTTTGCTGCATCAAGGGTTATCAGCCTCAGAACTATAATATTTTTGGCCACCAAACTATTAATATTTTGGGCGTGGTGGCTCATGCCTATAATCCCAGCACTTTGGGAGGCAGAGGTCAGCAGATCATTTGAGGTCAGGAGTTTCAGACCAGCCTGGACAACATGAAGAAACCCAGCCTCTACTAAAATAAAAATTAGCTGGGCATGGTGGCACACACCTGTAATCCCAGCTACTTGGGAGGCTGAAGCAGGAGAATCGCTTGAACTTCTGGGGTGGAGGTTGCAGTGATCACGCCACTGCACTCCAGTCTGGGCAACAGAGTGAGACTCTCTCTCTCTCTCTCATATATATATATGAGAGAAAAAAATGTATATGAGAAAATATATGTATATGAGAAATATATATATGAGAGAATATATATTTTATATATATAAAATATATATTTGGTCATATATTTGGCAAAATATACATATTATATATCTATATATTATGTATATAATTGTATAATATATATTTTATATATATTATATATATTTTAGATATATTTTATATATAATATATATTTTATGTATGATATATATTATATATAATATATTTTATATATACATTATATATATTTATATATAGTTATATATTATATATATTTTATATATTTATATAATATATATTATATATTATATGTATATTTTATATATTATATGTATATTTTATATATTATATGTATATTATATGTACATAATATATGTATATAATACATAATATATAATATATAATGTATTATATATAATACATTATATAATATATATTATGTATTATATATAATACATAATATATTATATATTATGTATTATATATTATATATTTTATATTTTATATAATATATATTTTATATTTTATATATTATGTATTTTATATTTTATATATTATATATTTTATATTTTATATATAATATATTTTATATTTTATATATAATATATAATATATATTATATATTTTATATTTTATATATAATATATAATATATATTATATATTTTATATATTATATATATATTTTATATATATAATATATATAGCCAAATAATTCTGTGAGGGCAGTTTGTCTCCAGGCATTGCTAAATGTCCCCTGAGGGGCAAAATCAATCCTGGTTGAGAACCACCATTCTACACAAAAGTTAAGTTCTGCTTAAAGTGGTTATATAAGCAACACTTTGCTACTTCTCAGCAATGGGAATCCATTCCTAATACTTTTTAGACTGTTTGTCTATAGTTTGTTAAGCCTACACTTTGAAATGTAGATGGTGAAAATTGAATAATTTTTTCAGTTGTTAAGTGGCTTGACTTCCTACTCCCACTCTCCCATAAACATTATTTCTGCTCTTAAAGGTGTAACACACTCTAGTGGAAAATGGCATAGTCCTAGTCAGAAACTCAGGCCAGAGATTAACTTTCTGTTTACTGGCTCTTCAGGCTTAGACAAAATTAGATCTCCACTTTTGTATTTGTAATATGGGAATTTTTCCTGGGACAACACATTCTCTACTTCTGTAAAAGGATGAGATTTCCACTCTACTTCCCAGAGAGGGAAAATTGTGAAATTACGGGATGAACACATTTTGCTTTTCCCCACCTCTCACTCATGCCTCCCCAGGGATGAAAGGGAGCTCAGCTGCTTGGTGAATTTGGAGATGGAACTGAGTGTGTCCAGCTCAAGCTCTTTCCCTCTTCAGAACTGCCTGCTTGCCAGTCTCCCTGCCCTCAACTGCCCCTGACTTGGAGATCTGTGGTTTTTTTCCTGGGGGCCAGGTATGACTTGGGTGAAGTATTAGGAAACCCGGTGAAGGCTTAACAGTAAGCCTAGCTCTCCAATCCGCTCGAAGAGCTGACATTTTGATCTTAGCTAGTTCCAAGTGCACATTGTAAGGAAACTGTTCCTCAGGGCTCCAGTAGTCTTAGCAGAGCCTAGAACTACTGCTCACAATAGTAGTGATGGGTAAGCAAAAGGAGCAGGGCAAATCGCCTAACCTGGTGCCTGCTTACATGGTAGATATCCAATATGACCTAATTCTCATTTAAATTGTTATGTTTTACTACATTTCTCTAAGCATATTAAATTCTTCTTAAAGCTAAAATACCCTTTTAGTTTTTTGTTATTTAGCTCACAGGCCAAATCAAAGGAGGAACAATGTCTAAGGGAGGAAAAAGCTCAAAGATCTTCACAGCAGTGTGGAAGTGAGGAGGAACCTGATTAGTTTATTTAGGAAGTATAAACCTCAATAAATTTCATAGTTTACCCTTGCACTGAGATTTGCTTGACTTTTATCTTAAAACACAACTTCCTATTTCTCAGTCCTGGCAACATCTTTCAGAGAATTCTCAGGTTGACTTTTTCTGTATTTCTTTTCCCCCTATTTTCCCCTTTTTTCTTATTCTCTCTCTTGTTTTTGCACTTGCTCATCCCCACCCCCACCCCCGTCTCCTTTCTTTCTTTCCCTCCCCTCTTTTTATTTTTGCAAGTTGAATGAAAAGTAGCATGGAGTGTCTTACAAATACTTTGAGCAGGCAGCTAATCGTTTCTTAATCTTGGTGCACAGTCCTCTAAATTGTGGGAAGAGGAGATGGTGCATACTTTGCAGAAGACCTCACTGAGTGCAGAGCTGGCTGCATGCTTATCATGGTCACCATCTGTCAGTGATGTACAGAAGGGCCTTGTGCTGGTGAGACTTTGGCCAGGTGACTTCTAAGAGCATTCTAGACTTCCAGGCCAAAGGATTCAGGCAGCAAACACCTAGGCGGAAATTCAAATAGTACCCATTCCTCTCTCCCCTTTCCATTTCACTGTTTCTGAAGAATAAAGCCAATGTGACCCGAAGTCAAGAGAGCCATCATGAAGCCCTAAAATGTCCGTCACCAATCAGCAAACACCTTCTTTCCCTGAGTTGGAGCGTGGATAACCTCGTGACTAATTTGCCACATCTTTTTGTAATAGCAAGGAATTTTTAAGGTGTTTATCCCATCCACAGCTTTTTAAAGCAGCGAGTTCATTTAAATAATTACCTAGTCATTTAGTTAATGCATTCTTTTTTAAACTTGACTAACTACTGCGTATGCGGTTTTGATGGAAAAAGAGCCCCCTTTATGTAATAGCACTGTTTTTTCCCCCGCAAAATAAATGCAACACAGTTATTTTACTGCAGAGAAATTAGCTCATTTGCAAATGCCACCTCAGAACACAAGAAGAATGGCATTTATTGAAGCACTAATAAAGGCACCATGTTAGAATAATTTTATGCTGACGGGCCCACAATCACTCAATATTTTAAGAGCTGTCATCACACCAGCATGAGCTGCATGCAAAAGTACAAATTTATGCTGTGACATCATGGCACTAAGAGTATAATTGGAATAAAATTACCTAGCGTCTCTTTGGCATTTGCTGGCATTTCTGAGCCTTTCACTGCCCACCCAGAGTGGATTCTTGGTTTTTGTACCAGTGGCCACAGATTCTGTGAATGTGGGATGCAGCAGGCTCACGGTAGTGGGCCCTCCAGGTGTTCCTAGAGGACACTTTTCGGTAGGTACTCAATGACCTGTACCGTTACTAAACAGAGGGCTGCCCAGGCCTAGAAAATGGCAAGAATCACAAATCAGCCAAGGACCCTCTTTAGATGTGGATAATTAAGCAAACAATCGCCATACAATGGTTGAAGACCTCATAGCATCAATTTTAGCTAGTTAATAAATTCTAGTCATGGCTCATGGTTACATGCTAAGCTTGAACAAATGAGAATGTCTGCATAAAAATAGGGACTTTAAGATTCTATCTTTTGACTTTTTACTGCATTTTTATTCTCATTGGGTCTTGGGGCGGGGGGTAAAAAACAACATCTGACAAGGGATGGCAGTGAGTGTGGAGAAAGGGCACAGACTTACCTGTCATGTTTAGACATGACACGCTGCTTGAAACCTCGCATTTCCTCAGCGCCTTTTGGGCATAATCAGACGTGCTCTGCACTGTGGGAGAAGGTGCTAATGTGAGTCTTCAAATCTGGGCTGAATTCTGTTGAGTTGATAAGTTTGTTTGGGCACTCAGGTGTGCCTGTCTGTCAAGGGATTTGAGGGGGAGGGGCAGTGAGAATACTGACTTCTGCAAAGCACAGGACACTGTTCCCCGTTGGGGTGCTGAATGTGTGGAGCTGGTTGAGACTCTCTGTGGCCTCTAGGACCAGAGAGTGAGGGTCTTTAGTAAGCTTGATGGGATAGTTAATTTAGATGTAAGAGAGGAAATGTTGTAATTAACAGCCTGACAGTTGGTAAACATAACACATTCCTGTGACTGGATGACAGAATATGAAGGCTGTTGGGATGAAGAATGTAGGTGTTGATTGCTCTGATGCTGTATTTGTATAATGCTTTCTGTGGTAGGCAGAGTGATGGCCCCGAAGATGTCCACATCCCCAGCCTCCAAACCTGTGAATGTGTTACTTTCTATGGCAATAGGGACTTTGCAGATGTGATTAAGAGTCTCGAGATGCCGAGATTATCCTGGATTATCTGTGGGCCCAATGTAGTCACAGGGGTCCTTATAAGTGAAAGAGGGAGACAGAGAATCAGTCAGAGAGGGAGACGCAAGGACAGAGCAGAGGTTGAAGTAATGTGATGACTGGCTTTGGAGATAGAAGGGCCCATGGGCTGAGAAGTGAGGACAGTGTCTAGAGGCTGGAAAAGGAAAAGAAATGCATACTCCCAGAGCCTCCAGAAGGGCAGAAGGGACTCAGCCCTGCCCGACCCTGAGTTTAGCCCTGTGACACCTACTTTGGACTTCTAACCACTGTAACTATAAAATAATAAATCTTGGCCAGGTGCTGTGGCTCATGCCTGTACTTTGGAAGCCGAGGCAGGCAGGTCACCTGAGCTCAGAAGTTCAAGACCAGCCTGAGCCACATAGAGAGACATAGACATAGAGAGACCCCGTCTCTGAAAAAATACAAAAATTAGCCAAGGGTCATGGCTCATGCCTGTGGTCTTAGCTACTTGGGAGGCTGAGGTAGGAAGATCGCTTGGACCCAGAAGGTTGAGGCTGCAGTGAGCCGTGATGGGGCCACTGCACTCCAGCCTGGAAGACAGAGACCGACCCTACTTCAAAAAATAATAATTAAAAAAAAATCTGTGTGGTTTTAGTCCACTAAATTTGTGGTCCTTTGTTATAGCGGTAATAGGAAACTGATAACAGTCTTTTTATTTATTAGTATCTTAAATGCATTGAAATTATTTAGTTTTTGGTGTTTGATGAGTTTTTGATTACTGTGTAAACTAAAGCACAATTTCTAAAATCCTGTATTTTTCATACAAGTTAATTTTAAAAATGATTTTTTATTAGAAAAAATTTTTTGCTAAAGTGCAAGTAAACATAAGGTGATCTCAGTGAAGAATAGTAAGAAAGTACCAGGCTTTGGAATCAAATAGACCAGGGTTTTGTACAGTGCCATGTGTATTTGAGTAACCCTGAGTTTTAGGTGCCTGACTTGTCAAATGGAGATAATAATAATTTCTTCATAGAGCTGTTGTAAAGAGTAAATAAGGCTGTGTTTTTAAAGCCTCTATAGTACATAGTAGTTTCTTCCCTTATTTTATTGACTATTAACAGTGTCGATTGTGGCAGTTATATAGTTGTGGCCATTTTAAAATATGGCCACAAATTCTTTGACATTTACCTCATTAAGAAGTGATGTTTATGTCCACTCCTTTTGAATCTATGTGGCTTTGTAATATTTCAACCTATGGAGTATCGCAGGAAGGAAGCTATATGTTTTCTAAGAGTAGGCCGTGAATGGCTTCATTTGTTGAAATGCTCACTCCTGGAGCCCTGAGCTACCAGGTCAAAAGCAACTACCCTTCCATGCTGTGAAGAAGCCTAAGCTTCATGGAGAGGTCACCTGTCCACACTCCAGTGGATAGTCCCATCTAAGCCCAACTTTTGAGTCATTCTATTTCAGGCACCAGACATGAAAGTCAAGAAGCCCCCAAATGACTCTAATCCTAGAGGTTGCAGCCTCCCAAAGCCCCAGAGTTTTGCCAGATGTGGCCCCAGACATCATGGAGCAGAGAAGTTATTCTACTGTGCTCTGTCTAAATTCCTGAACTAGAGAATCCACGAGTCTAATAAAATGGTTGTCACTTTAACCACCAAGTTTGGGATGATTTGTTATGCTGCAATAGAATACTGGAGCATTAGATTATTAACCAACATTAGTGAAAAATACAAGGCAGAAAAGTGTGGTGCTAAAACAAGAACCCATTGCAGATCGCTAAGTCAGAAGCAAAACATAGAGAAACGTATTTACATGGTTTTTCAAATGCATTCTCTTTGTAAAAAGTAAAAGCACTGTATATTCTTTATTTTCCTTCCTATTGCAGTGTCATGAAAGAATCTCTTCCTTGTAATTTTTCTAAATTAGGAAAGGAACCATATCTTTAAAAACATCAGACAGGATGCCTTCTGGATCTTCTGTGTGTATCCCTGTTTCATCAGAAGATAATTGTTTGAAAATACACATTTGAATGGAAAAACTAGCTCAAATGAAAGGAGACAACATCTTGTTTGTCCAGATGATTAATTAACAAATCTTGGACTTCCTATTCCTCTCTGTAATAGCTTCTTTATTTGTATGTTATTGTTATCTCTCTCCTCTTTCAGATTTGAAATGCAATATTAATCATTTGCTAGACATACAAACAAAGGGATTGCAGCTAGATTATATTGATAGGATCACAGTGTTTGTGTTATACAGAACCTAATCGCATCTCTCCATTTTTGGATGACTTGGCATTGTCTCACGAATCAGCTACTTGCAGGATTTCCAGCGGGCACAGAAACGGGATGCTTGCCCAGACTTCAAAGTTTGGCAAACATAATGAGATAGACCTTACAATGGCTGCTAGTGTATGTATTTTCATGGACTCCCTCTACATCCTGTTTTAATTTAAACACATATGTTCATTATTTTTGAAGTACATGCATATGCTTGAATATTTATTTGGATATAAACAAAATCATTTTCATCACAATTATTTTTTAAATTCTAAGGATAAAGTGACACAAAGAAATCAATATTTCAGAATATGTACACAGAATAAATGGCTAACTGAAAGTTTTGACAGATCTACAATATTTTACAAAAGGAAGGAAATGTTTGCCTTTCTTAATTTAATGCGTGTCCGAAATAATGAAGTAGAGGAGAAAAGTGAGTTAAAATTTCACCGTATTTGTTGGTTCTTCAAGAACACCATGCTACCTTTCCTTGCCTCAGGAAGGAAATTAGAAATTGTAAAATGCTGTTGACTTGCAGCCCTATCAGGAATTGGATGTGATGGAAAAGTGAATCATAAAATGGAGAGATGTATTTTTTAAGGAATATTTTGTTTAAAATTCTCATTTTCTCTTGGTGGCCATTGCTGTTGCCACTGGCTTCTCACAGGTCTGATCCTCACACTGCCCTCCGGCTTTAGCTGATGTTCCCTTTTTTGCAAACAGTGCTTTTCTGAAAAGCTGAAGCCTCCTGCATCACATTTCTTTGACTGGCAAATGTGCTTTCTTTGCTGAATAATGATAAAGTCATTAAGTCATTACTTCTCAGCAATAAGACTCTTTCTGCATTCATACAAGTCATCTGTAGGACCCACATTTCTGGACCAGCCTGGACAATCTCCGATCTGAAGTTTCTTTAACTTAGTGGACATTTTAAGAAAAATAATGCAGAATTCCAGATGAAAGCAGGTAAGAAAATGAATATTTATTTTAGAGTGAGAAAAGAAACCACAATAAACTATTGGAGTTTGAGATTCAGGCCCCTTTGTTTTGACATCCTTTCAAGCAACTGGCCAGAAATGACCTCATAGAACTCTTCCTCCCACAGCCGGGCATTTCCTATCGCCTAGAACATCCAACAGCTCCCGCGGAGTCGACATGCTCAGTTTTGAGTGTCAGAGACACCTTGAAGCTTAAGCTCATTAACTTCAGGGCAAATTTGCCTCTGGTCTAGTGAATGAATAAATTTTGCCAACAGAAAGCAATCACAACTGACACTATTGAACACTAATTTTGCATGGACCACTGTTGCAAGCACTTTACACGTTATTGACTTATCCTCTCAGCAATACGTTTTGTCCAGAACCAACAGCCACACAGGTGGAAATGGGAGTTTCCCTGTGCATAATTGTATAATTTCCTTTGTATAATTTTAAAAATATAAATATAATACATGTGCAGGGCTGTTTATAGCTCATACTCATAGATGAGGAAATATTCCACAAATCCTTAAAGGCAAATTAGTGGCAATATTATAGATTTCATTAAAATAATCAGACAAACATTAATATCCCAAATAAAGACATTCTTATCATGTAATAAATTCTGAGTCGAGAGTAAGTATGCTACTGAAAATTATTATTAATTTTTAAAATGAAGAATTCACTATTATACCTTGTTGGATTGAAGAAAGATTCCTTGTTTAGGACTTTTCTTCTCATATGGTTATTTAATATTGTGAGACCAATAATATCAGAAAAGAAAACACTTTCAAGGACATCTAGTCAATGCTTTTGCAGAAGTGCCAATTATAAATATTAAGTACTTTAATCAAGTTTCATAATTTGTAAATATTCCTCTTCTCACACATGACAGATTATTAAGATGTCTAATATATTAGTAAAAACTGGCATAATTGTGTTAAAATTGGTAGATATTGGTCTAACATACATGTTACAACTTCCTAAAATAATTTTTTCAATGTTCTTTGAAGGGTAAATTAAATGAGAGATAAATGTTAGATTTGGCATTGCTAGAATTCAGCCCATAGTGAATGTCGACAATTAAGCTCAAATCATAGTAAAAACACAGTTGAAGCTAAGAAGAGGCCTCCAAGTGTGGAATGTCAGCTCTTAAATGGAACAAGCAATAAAAGGGTTCACAAATAACACTCTGTTGTGACAGATGTTTTCTTAGTACTTTCCATATAAGCCTAACTTATCTGTGTTATTTATTTTAACTGTCCCCCTACACTTTGTATTTGTTTAAACTTTTTAAAGCAATTTATTATAATGTATTCTTTGCGTAAAGCAGAATCCATTTGGATGGTTTAAACAAGAAAACTCAAAAGAGGGGACTACTTAACAGAGGCCTAAGAAAGGTTTGGAACTTACATTGTAGGATGCATGTTAAGGCACCTAGGGAGTAGCAGCAGCTAAAAGCCTTTGGTGCTAGAGGGGCAAAGGTAAAAGGAGTACTAAGAGAATCCAATAACACCTGTCACCATGAGAAGTAAGTAAAGTAAATAATCTCTACAAATTATTATGTTTGTAAACCTAAATGTTCAACTATTGGTTTGCTTAAGAATGGGTATGTCCATGGCTCAGGGATGAATCCAAGCTTGGAGGGGCCTGAAGTTTACACAAATGGGGGACCCTTTTTAAAAGCATGACAGAATTACAACTGACAATTGCTAGGTCTTCTGCAAGAGCATTGATAGCAGGCCAAGCAAGTGAAAGAGTTACCCTAGAAATTGAGTTTCCTTGGCTTTTCAGCAAATGTGTCTCCACTCTTGATGCATGCTCCCTGCCTGCCAGCTACTTGGTAGGCTCTTGTGAACTGCCATCTGCCAATTTGGTCGTGGAAAATTTGATGATTCTTTTGGATAGATGATGGTATGAAGTTAGGTAAGCCATCCAAGAAGTTTGTGGTGGAGAGGGTTAGCAGCTCCCCTACAATGCCACTACCTGGTACAATGAAAGGAAGCCTCAGACTACATTCTGTCACAGACATGGACAGTTATTAAACAGATATTCGCTAGCAAAGCAGGAACCAAAAAGGAGGGCAGGACTAGTGTGAGGTGACTGAGACCCTTGCCTAGGGCACAAAATATAAGGGGGTTCCAAAAAATTCAGTCATCAAAATAATATTTTAATATATTATTTTTTAAAACCAAAATCAATGCAATAGACACATGATGAAAAAACGTACAAATTTTAAATAAAGATGGGATCAATATCACTGATTTTATCTTCTGCCTCACACTTCAAAATGGTTTTGCATGGCACTGCAAAGGGTTGAAATCATCTCTTTTGTTAGCTCAAGAAATCCCAGTTCTCCATTCTTCGAGATGGTCCCAGCATTCTTCTCATGATAGGTTGACCCAGGCTTCCAGAGTCAGTACTTTGCATTCTGGCTGGTGTCAGACAAACAGAAATCCTCTTAGATAGCAGGCTGAGTAGGGCTCAAGCTTGGGTGCCATTTTTGAGGGTGCAGGTGAGGACACTCACGGATTCTTGGACCTTCTTTATGCACGAGATTAGAAAGTGTCGACATCGTGTGCCTAGTTATTACTCTGTGTATCTGGAATAGCTAGAGACCTTGTTTCTCACTCTGCTAACTTCACAATAAGAACCCATTCCTGACGTTCACTTTGAGGAAGGGTGAGAAGTTACAGCTGTGCGCGTGGTGGCGTCCTCTGCTGTGTGACTCTTCCTCATCAGATTGCCATCTGACTACCCCATCTGTGTGTTCTGGGTAGGCCACCCTTTCCACATTCCCGATTAGCATCTAGGCTTCGGCTAACCCTAGTGACCATGTCTCACTATATTTGCGGGAGTATCTTAAAGCAACTTAGGCATCTGGGCCCTGGGATAGTGTGAGAAGCACAACAAAGCCCTCATCCTCACAGAGTGAACATTTAGCAGGGAAGAGTGTTCATGAAAAAACAGACAAACATATGTTACAATATTCTAATATCAGGTACTGATAAGAGCCATAAAGAAAAATGAAGCAGCATGGAGGGATAGGGCTGGATGAAAGGTGTTGTATTACTTAGGGTGGTCAGGACAGTCTTCTAAGACAAGTGACATTTGAGCGGGGGCTTGAATGGGGTGAAGCAATTGCTTTGCAAACATCTGAAGTGAAAGACAATTTCCCGCAAAAGCAATATAGCAAGTGCACAGGTAACATGTGTTAGGCAAATTATCACATTTATGTTGTGAAAGATCCAAATAAGAAAATAGAAAGCAAAGAAAACAAAAGCTTCCTATATTCCCACTCATCCAGGGTAGACACTTGAAGCAGTTCCTTATGTTTCCTTCTAGACGTTTTCCTGTACATGTAAAACCCTATACCTGTCTTTACTTTCTCCTTTCTTTTTCCCTCCTTCCTTTCTACATTTTCTCTCTCCCTTCTTTCCTTCATTTCTCTTTCTGTTTTAAAACTAGAAGGTACCATACCCACTTCTTTGCAGTGTTTTAACAATTTTGTATTGGTTTTTCTTCAAGATCTTTCATTTTAGCATAGTCACTTGCAGAGCAACCTCATTCTGTGATAAGTGTGCTATGGTACGGATGTGTCCAGATTGATTCAACCGGTCTTTGGTAAACAAATTTTGTAGTTCCAGTTCTTTATTATTAAAAGCAATACTGTGATAAATATCCTGATACATATTTAATATATATATGTATGTGTGTAAGTATACCAGTGCATGTGTCTCTTGCTAATCCTCAAGTGGGAATGATAGGTCAAATGGAATGCACTTTTCTAATTACGATATACATTGCTGAAGTGCCTTACAAAAGGTTATGCTAATTTAGATTCCTGCCACACTTTATGAGAGTTCCTGTTTTCTCGTACTCTCACCAATATTAAGGAATGAACAGTCATTTACATCTTTGCCAGATGATAAATAAAAATTACATCTTCTCATTACTATAATTTGCATTTCTTTTATTTTTAGTGAGGTTGAATATTTCTTCCTATGCTTATTGGCCATTGATTGTGGGAAAGTTGCTAATTATTAATTGAGGATAGGAATTCTCACCTATTTCCTGTCTCATATGAAGGGCTGCCACCAGCACATAGTACATCTTGAACAGATTAGAAAAATGTGTCCCTTCCTCATGACACTTTACTGCCATCTACCAGAAAATTGCTATTATAGATAAACAAATCAGGGAGGATTATAGTTGTGAGTGATTAATGGGGCTCTGTAGAGTTGTGCAGTGCTCAACCCACACATCTGTATGAGACAGCCCTGCTAATATTCAGGCTTAGTTTCTGATTCTCAGCCAAGATAGCTGTTGTCATCTTGACCTCTCTAGCTTTCGTTCCTTGTGCCTTAGCTCTCTGACTGAGTCTAGGACATAGTCCCCTGCCCCACCCCACCCCGCTTTTTTCCCTAAATCCCTTGGGCTGTCTTGGTTTTTCCTTTCTGGCTCATTTCATCTGTCTTCAAACTTGACTCCTTCAGTGAACTGGTTGGTGCCCTTTTGTCACCTTCTAGACAGGAAGAAGTAATTCATATTTTTCTATAAAACTTGTGAGTCAGAGTCACAGCTCCACCAGCATTCCTAATGCCTAGGAGAATTTCTGTGACCATGTAGCCCATTTCTCTTTAAAAACATTTATCATTTACTTTCTTCTTAGAATGCCATTACCCTTCTAGGTTGTTGCACAATACATGTAATGATAACATTGATCTGAGTGCTTACTAAAGGCAGGGCACTTTTCTCAGCTCTTTAAACCTGTGAACTTATTTTTTTTTATTTTCAAAACTGAATGAAATTGATACTAATTACTATTCATTATCACTAATTACTATTTCTACTATTAGTAGTGTTTTTAGAGGCAGGTGGACAAGGAAAAGGAGGTGGAGATAAAGGAAGAAAAATCTAGCAAATGTGCGCTTAAGGTTTGGAGCAAACATCCCATTCCTATCTTTTTAATAAGGGAGGGCACTGAGTTTACCTACTCAGAAATATAATAGAGGAGCTTAATGCCATTGGGCAAACTGTACAACAACTCAACCCGCAAGAGGCTTGAGATAATTCAAGCCCTTTAGCTTCAGAATAAACTGATGAGGCTCACAGAAGGCCGTTTTCTCGGGAAGCAGGTCCCTGTTGACCTCCCTTTAAAAGTGTACAAAGTTCATGGTTCCCCACGATCCACTGAGCAAATGTCACATGCCTCTGATAAAACTCAGTCCAACGAAAAATCAAGCAGGGGACTCTATTTGAAAATACCCAGATGAAAGCGTGTGTATATCTGTGGCAGGGCCTGGGGAAACGTTGTGAGGAGCACAGTACATCCAGTAACATGTACTGGAATTTGGAGGCTAAAAGCAGCCTTAGAAATCATCTAACTAAAGACTCTGATTTTCAAAACCTGGAAACTGAAGCCCTGGAGGTCTTAGTGACTTGACCAAGCTCACACAACTGTTGAGCGACCCACCCTGATGCCTAGAATTATCCCTTTCCCCAAATGACCTGCCCTGTTAAATGTGGAGACAAAGGTCTTCAGTTTTAATGTCAGACCTGTTGCTGATTGTGCCACATTGGGAAAATTAGTTTATCCATATGCCTAGGTATTAGATTTCTAAAGTTTCTTTGCTCCTTAACATGCAGTGACCCAATTGTAAGTATTTTTAAAATTTATTATTATTATTATTATTATTATTATTATTATTATTATTCCTAAACCTAGCTCTTTCTACGACCATTGGTTTTCATATCCATTGACCATCCTCTAGGGGCTTAAGAATGGCCCCTGTGAAATGTCTTAACCTGTGTAGGCAGCCGTCGTGGGGCCCAGCCAAGAAGGTGGATAGTGTGGAGCTTTCTCTGAGCAGTGCTTTGACTAGGAAAATGGCCAGCCGCCAGCATCCAAAACCAAACAATTGTCAGATGGCTAGGGAAAGAAAAATAAATGTTGAGCAAAGTCAAGAACTCAATAGCTGTTTCAGTGCAGCAGAAGGCTTCCTTTATGTCCATTTCAACTGCAGCATTGGAACATGTCTGAACTAGAGGGACCTACCATTTCCTGACCCCAAATGCCTGGGCTACAGTGGCCTGGGAGTGTTCTGTCAATCATCTGCCCCTCAGCCCATGGAGCTTGGGCCCTTGGGAACACCACCAGTGGGGGTAGGATTTCTGCTGCTACGGAGGACTTTCTGCAACCCACAAAGCACATTAAGGATGATTTTTGAGCTCTTGCTACCCATACTGTCTGCACACAGTGCTGTGCTCATGCTTTTCTTGACGTACAGAAGTGTGTTCTCAAGCTCATAGGGTCTTTTTGATGACATATGTTTATTTCCTTGACCAATTACTCTCTGCATCTATACACTACACTGTGAGGTTGACATCTTTTTATTTTTCCTAGATTTAAAATATTGGATAAAAAACTTATTTTCACTCTATTCCTCAACCTGGGAGACAGGATTGCTTTCCACCCCCACCTCTCTTTATTTATGCTCATACTTGTGTCTGTTTTTACATGTTGTATAGGGATGTTGTGATACAAATATTGTGTATTTAGGGACATCCAAACTCCATCTGTGTAGAGATTTGATCCTGGAAAATACAATATAGCCAATTCAGATTTTCTAGGTAGTAAATTTAGTTTCAAATTTCTTTCTCTCTTATTTTTCCATATCTTTTTTTCTCTTCCTCATATCTTCCTCTCACCTCTTTTTCTTCTTTGTTTCATTAAATTTCTTTTCCTTTGTATCATACTTTGTGATAGTAGAGCACAGTAAACACATCAGCAGAAATAAATTTCACAAATGCATATTTCCTTATTGCTATCATCTTATATTTAATAAAGTTTCTCTTTAAAGAGGAGAGGCAATTGTGAATTTTTTTAATCTGTGACAGATGAAAATAAACTATTTTATCTGCAGAAAATCTTAGCAATAACCTGAGGATAAATGAAGAAATATCTGTTTTGAGTAATTCTCTCAAACACAAATGGCTTCAAAGCTTTCAAGTAAATGTGTTTATTCAGTGTGAGGCAATTGGGAATAGTGAAGTCTGTGACTGAACTAGAATGTCATGCCTAAAATCATTCAAATTTTCTTTTTTTTCCCCATCACATTAGCCACTCAAAATAACTCTTTTGACTTAACTGGATGCCAGGGCAGTAACACTGCCTTATGTAATCATCACTTCTATTTTATTCCATTTCTCTGGTGAAGCTGATGCTTGTCCTAGAATAACTTACTTAAGATTATGGTGTCACTTACCACTGTGTTGGTCATGTCACTCTCCAGGGCTCCTCATTGTTTTTTGAATGAAGGGAACATTTCCATGGCATTTAATGTTCTTCCTGATCTGGCCCCAACCTGCTTTTATGTTCATTTACTTTTCTCTGTCCTTTTTAAATTTATGATAACCCAATTTACTCACATTTTCTTTTTTCTTTTTTTGGAATAGGATCTCAGTCTGTCACTCGGGCTGGAGTGCAGCGGTGCGATCTCAGCTTACTGCAACCTTCACTCCCAGGCTCAAGCAATCCTCCCACCTCAGCCTCCTGAGTAGTTGGGACCATAAGGTGTGCCCCACCATGCCTGGGTAATTTTTTGTACTTTTGGTAGAGATGGGGTGCTGTCATGTTGTGCAGTCTTGTCTTGAACTCCTCGGCTCAAGCCATCTGCCAGCTTCAGCCTCCCAAAGTGCTGAGATTTAGGCCTGAGCCAAGGCACCCAGCACTCATATTTTCTTAAACATACCCTACTCTTTTCTTTTTTCTCATCCATGGGCTTTTGCTGGTACCACATCTTTTCCCTGTCTTTGTGAACACTTTTCTTTTTGGTCAAGGCCTTGATTAAGACTGTTCGTACTGAGCTCTAGAAACTCCATTGAAATCCCCTTGCTCTGTGCTCTCCTGACACTTTATGTAAACCCCTGTTAAGCTAGGATAACATACATCCCAGTTTGTTCTGGACAGTCACTGTTTATGTCTGTGGTCTCAGCTTCATTATCACTTTATAATGGTCATGCTAATTATAAAACTTAATTACATTTCTGCCTTATGTTAAAGTTAGATGTGGTTTATGTCATCATTGGACCAAGGGTTATCCTTGTATCTTCCAATGGCCAGGCTATCTATTTCTGTTATATTCATGACTTCCAGTTAAGGAAATTGGTGAGTTTTATTTCATTTCCATATAAGTAGAAAGGTTAGAAGATATAGTGTGTTTTATAAGCAGCTCAGAGCTGAAATGATTCTCATCTGTAGGCATTCGCTATTCTTTTTTCTTTCTTTTTTGGAGGACTCTATTTGATCTTGTTTCTTTCTTGAATGTAGATAGTGGGGATGGAGAACAGAACACCAAACCATATAGAGCAAGAACCTAGAGTGATTACCTAGTCAGGTCCCCTGCCTTCACTCATGTAAATAATCCTATAGTGGACATCTGCTTTGGGCTCCGCATCATTCATTCCTTTTCTTTGGGTAAGTTGCACCCTGATTTTCCTTTGAGGAAATTGGTCTCACCTAACTCTCATTAGCAGGGCTGTTGTGAGTAGAATGAGGCAAGTAAGGTACTTAGGGTGCGAAATTTAAGGAGGTGCTCACTTCCAGGGTTGTACAAGTACGAGGTTGGCAACCAATATAGTGCCTTCTTAAAGGTTGTCCCCTAGGTGCCTTGCTTGCCTCACCCTTGTACCACCCTTGTTCAAAACAAGAAGGGCTGACCGAATCCCTGTCATCAGGGATGAGGTTTGACACAAGCCTGGCCAAAGACCTTTCCTTCCCCTGGCCACATTGATTGATCGAGCTACAGTCATGTGGCACAATCATAGCCAACGAGATTCTATTCTGGGACTTTTCTTGGGAAAGCAGTCTCTCTTTTTGATACAGTTGAAACATGGAAGATGAAAGTCTAGAAATTCTGGGGCCACCATGTGGAGCAGCCTACAGGACAATGGAGCCACAGCAGAGGCAAGCAGACCCAGGGATGGAGAAGGGCTGCTTTCAGATGAATTGTTTGAAGGCAAACAATTACATATTGCCTGGTCTCTTCAGTTGTGACTGATTTCACCTAGATTTAGGGGCACATAATACATAACTCTTCACACTCACCCATCCACACACACCCCTTTCCTTTATTTTCATGCCAGTTTGACTTAGGTTTCTGTTTGTTTACAACTGAAAGAATTCTGGGCGTAAATATGAGAAGCCTAAAGCCCATGGAAGTTGACACTTGTTCCTGGTCACAAAACTTTAATGAAGTGTATAGAGGAAAGCTAGATCTACACTTCCTAGCACAGTGTTTCTTCATTCTACTGTCTCTGATATTCATCAGCACCACATAACAGCTTAGTCATTGAATCACTCATTTAAAGTGCATTTGGCAGAAATCATGAGTTAAAAGTTACTTAGGAACCAAGAGGCTGTGCTTGATTTTTTTTTTTTAATGTTAATTTCAGACTAATTTTCTGTTCAATTTTTAATGTTAACTGAGGGCACTGAAGTCAACAGAGATAAGGTAAAATTCGTCCAGTTCTCTGGACTTTTGTCCAGTGGCCTTTTTATTATACTTCTCAATCCCTCAAAACTAGAACCCCTCATTTTCATCTTTAGCTAGATTTTGATAAGTTGTTGAGCCCCAGGAATCAGTTAGGTGTCTAGATTATAGTTTATTACGATGCTTACTTGGCTTAAGAGCAAACAGTGGTGATTGATTTTTTGTCTCCCATTGGGGCACACAACTTGGTTTGCTAATGGTGACAAATGACATTAAGAGACAAATCAGTTTAAATTAATGACCCTACACTTGCAAAATACCTCAGGGAGGGTAAGTTCACTCTGATATTGTGGAGACAGTGGTATTCTTGCCACTTTCAATTAGTAAAGTTAATGAAAAAATTCAAAGGCCATCACAACTTCACACACTCTAGTGAAAACACAGACTGCTGGGCCCTGTCTCCAGAGTACTGGATTCAGTATGTCTTGGGTAGGGCCCAAGAATTTGTGTTTCTAACAATTTCCAAGATGATGCTGATCTTGAAGGTCTGCGGGCCACACTTTGAGAACTGCTGCTCTAGATCAAGAAGAATCCAAGAGAAATGGGGAATTGGTGAGAGATACTAACAAAGATTCATAGTCAAGATTAACTTTTTGAGTTTGTGATAGAAAGAGGAAAGAAAGTTGTTCCAAATGCCACTCTTGCGATTTCCCATAATTGTCACATTTTCCTTTATTAACCCTTCAAACCAAGGGTTATGCTAATAGAGTCCTTTTAAAATATTTGAAGGAATGCCTGTGGCAGTGGGATGTGTCATTTACAAGTAAGAAAACAAAGAGACATCTAATCATGATTAATTTCATTTTGACACTTAGTTTTCTAGGCCTAGAAATTTAACTTTTTTATTTCACTGAGTGGAGGTCAGTCTTTCAGGGATGGTGTGAATACACAGGAGACTGTTAAATAAGTCTGAATGCAAATTTATTAGTGCACAGTGAGAAATACAACAGGTAGAAATATTATTCTCATATCAGTAGATAACAGTTTCTTTTACAGTAAGCAAACTGCTATAAAAACCAAAATACCATCAGCTTACACCAGAAAGTTGCTTAGGGAGTGTGGCCCCAGAATAAGAGGCATTAGTTTAATTTGAGGACTATTGGCTATAGGTTGGTGTGATGCACTCACCTTCATTTGAAGATAGCTTTCCTTAAGGGACATGCGTACTGCTACCCTTTCACTAGTCCTCTTAGAGCTCTAAGAAGTCCTAGACACAATCTGCTTGATTTACCTGTTTTTCTGAAAACCAAATTGACCAAATGGCTTCCAGAATATATTAAGATATTCAGACAAGTTGCAAGCACATCTTGCTCTGGACATTCAGTCATTCTGTTGTGTGATTTTGTACAAATAGCTCTAGTGATCTATTTTGAGATATCACATTAATGTCTACCAAACTTAACAGGAAAAGGAAGTTAACTTTCCTCTGTGGATATGATGAGAAGACCTAAAGGAATATATGAGAAGTTCATAATTTGTTTGAATTTCATGCTTTACTCTTCATAATTCTAAAACCTTAGACCTTTGTCCTTAGAAGAATGCAGCCTGCTATCAATTCTTGAACCCTTGTCCACTGAGGTTCGTACGAAATTGAGTAAGTTTCCCTGGACCATACAGAAGTCTAAGCAAGGTTGCCTCAAGAATTATATGATGCTGGGAGGCTTATATTTTTCTATTTAATAGTGGTTCTAATTTATTTTTGATTTTATTTTTTTCTGAAGGATTTTTCCGTTTCTGAGAGAATCCCTCTGCTCTACCCTGATATGCATGTGGAGCAAAGACATTCTTGATTTTCATCACTTTGCTCACCCAAAATGTTTCTTTGTAGTGGGGTTTTACTGAAAGTTTAGGGTGATGATGGGGTAAGAGTGTTGGGAGTAGATGGGAGGGCAGGAGGCATGGTGTTTAACACACAGCATTATATAGCAAAGCCTTTGGAATGGAATGTTAGACATTTGTGTCCTAAATATGCTTCAGAATCTTATCACGTTGAACTGAATTTCTCATGGGACATTTTCCACCCCCCATGGACCCAAACTGCCGTATCATGCTACTGCTTCGATTTTTCCTAATGACTAATTTTTTGAGTCAGTAGGAACATTCTGAGTCTTGGAACAGTCTAGCTCTCTCCTTTTCCCCATCTGTGTCCATATCACTTCCTGAATGCCCAACTGTTAAAATCAGTGGTTTAGTATGGTATTTCTTAAACAAGGACAGCTCTCTATAGTCCACTGTACTAATAATAATGTTTCAAAATAATGAATAAATACTTGTACTCTAGAAACAATGTACTACATTTTCCTGCACAGTCCTTGGCAAATTGCTGTGCTCTGCAGTTTCAGAAGAATGGTATTGGTGGTCAAGTTTGTAGTTTAAATCTCAGAGAGCATTTACCTTTCCGTGACCATGGGCATAAAATATCCTCCCTTAGTCATGATACCTCCTTAAGGTCTGTACTATGTACTTACTATCTGCTATGTGTCACCATAGTGTGACTAGACTTAGATGAAAAGAGCCCAACTAATAGAAATAAGAATTAAAACTTTCTTAATACCCAGTCTGCTGGCTACACAAGTAGTTTTCATATTTCTCAAGAAAATTTAATATTTTCTTCACATTAAAACCCCAAGTTTCTAATTAAACCTTTTCCAAAATTATGTGTGTATGTGTTATTGATGTGTTATTGCTGATATTTTGTTTGAAAAACAATTGAGCCATGTATATTTACCTTACATCTGATCACTTTATGTGCTTTATCAATCCCAAGAATTGTAGAGTATATTTACTGGGCTTTCTGAATGAATACATACATATGATTTTATTAATGATAAAAATTTCTCTCCAATAGTCAACTCTCTTTGTCTGCTTCTTATACTATTGAATTGTCTCTACAAGTTTATAATGTTGAAAAATTTCATTTTTAATTTTCTATAGTTTATAAAAATTAAATGAGGAATAGATAGTGAATGCTGTTGAATGCCTTTGAAACAGCTGAATGATTAAATTATTTATCTTTTTTCTTATTAGGCCTATTTTTTGAATAATTATATTAAGAGATTTCCCAATCCTAGGCCTGAATTCTTGGGATAAACCCTACTTAGTCATGGTAGCTAATTCTTTTGTATTAATGAATTCAGTTTGAAATATTCATATTAATAAATGAGATTTTATGTGTGTGTGTGCTCTTTATGTCTAATTTTGGCCTTAGGGTTTGTTAGCTTATGAAAAAATTCAGTAGCTTTTGTAGCACAAGAATACTGTGGTTTTTGAAAGTCTATATAATTTGTAAGCTACTTTTAAAGGTAATTTTTAGATAAACTTTTATTTAATTTCCCTGAGAGTCTTTTCATATTTTATACTTTTTAATGGAATCATTTTAAATAATATATTATTTTCCCATAAACCCAAACATTCTATCAAGATGTTTTAATTTTTATAATTATACAGTATTTTTAAAATTTTCTTAATCTCTATTTTAATATTTATTATACAAATATATATTTTATTATTTATTACATTCATTATTTATTATATTTTATTTATATTTTATTTTATTTTTCCCCCCAAAATTAATATTTGTGATGTGATTTGGCCTTGTCTTCCCACCCAAATCTTACCTTGTGGCTCCCATTGTTCCCATGTGTTGTGGGAGGGATCCAGTTGTAGATGATCAAATCATGGGGGTGGGTCTTTCCTGTGTTGTTCTCATGAAGGAGAGTGGGTCTCATGAGATTTGATGGTTTTAAAAGCAGGAATTTCTCTGCACAAGCTCTCTCTCTTTGCCTGCTGCCATCCATGTAAGACATGACTTGCTCCTCCTTACCTTCTGCCATGATTGTAAGGCTTCCCCAGTCGTGTGGAACTGTAAGTCCAATTAAACCTCTTTCTTTTGTAAATTGCGCAGTCTCGAGTATGTCTTTATCAGCAGTGTGAAAATGGACTAATACAGTAAATTGGTAACAGTAGAATGGGGTGTTGCTGAAAAGATACCCTAAAATATGGAAGCGTCTTTGGAACTGGGTAATGGGCAGAGGTTGGAACAGTTTGGAGAGCTCAGAAGAAGATAGGAAAATGTGGGAAAGTTTGGAACTTCCTAGAGACTTGTTGAATAGCTTTGACAAAAATGCTGATAGTGATATGAACAATAAGGTCCAGGCTGAGATGGTCTCCAATGGAGATGAGGAACTTTTTGGGAACTGGAGCAAACTTGTTATGTTTTAGCAGAAAGACTGGCTGCATCCTGGCTCTGTCCTAGAGATTTGTGGAACTTTGAACTTGAGAGAGATGATTTAGGGTATCTGGTGGATGAAATTTCTAAGCAGCAAAGCATTCAAGATGTCACTTGGGTGCTTTTAAAGGCATTCAGTTTTATAAGGGAAGCAGAGCATAAAGTTCAGAAAATTTGCAGCCTGACAATGCAATAGAAATGAAATTCAAGCCAGCTACACATATTTGCATAAGTAATGAGGAGCCAAATGTTAGTTCCCAAGACAATGAAGAAAATGTCTCCAGGGCATGTCAGAGGTCTTCATGGAAGCCCCTTCCATCACAGGCCCAGAGGTCAGGAGGAAAACGTGGTTTCATGGGCTGGGCCCAGGGTCCTCTGCTGTGTACAGTCTAGGCACTTGGTGCTCAGCATCCCAGCCACTCCAACTATGGCTGAAAGGGGCCAATGTAGAGCTCAACTGTGGCTTCAGAGGGTGCAAGCCCCAAGCTTTGGCAGTTTCCATGTGGTGTTGAGCCTTTGGGTGCACAGAAGTCAAGAATTGAGGTTTGAGAACCTCTGCCTAGATTTCAGAAGATGTATGGAAAGCGGCTGGATGCCCAGGCAGAAATTTGCTGCAGAGGTGGGGCCCTCATCGAGAACCTCTGTTAGGGGAACGCAGAAGGGAAATATGGGGTCAGAGCCTCCACACAGAGTCCCTACTGGGGCACCACCTAGTGGAGATGTGAGAAGAGGGCCACTGTCCTCCAGAGCCCAGAATGGTAGATCCACCAACAGCTTACACCATGTGCTTGGAAAAGCCACAAATGCTCAATACCAGCCTGTGAAAGCAGCTGAGAGGGAGGCTGTACATTGCAAAGCCACAGGGGCAGAGCTGCCCAAGACAACCCCTTTTATTTGATAACTCAGTTATTTAAAAAAATTTATTTTTAGTACCAACTTGGCAACATAGCAAGACCTCATCTCCACTAAACGTAAGAAAAATCAGCCAAATATGGTGGTGCACTCCTGTAGTCCCAACTATCCAGTAGGCTGAGGCAGGAGGATGGCTTGAGCCCAAGAGTTCAGTGAGCTATGATTGCACCACACTGCACTCCAGCCTGGGCAAACTCAAAAAAAGCCCGAAGTTTATTTTGAAATAAAATTAGATTTACAGAAGCATTGCAAAAGTAGTTCAGAGAGGTCCTATATCCTCTTTACTCAAATTTACCTAATGTTAACATCTTATACAACCATGATATATTTGTCAAAATTAAAAAGTTATCATTAATGCAGTATTATTAACTAACTGTACTCTTTATTTGGATTTCATCAGTTTTTGCACTTTTTTTCCTCTTTCAGGATCCAATGCCTTTAATTTTCATGCTGTCTTAATATCCTCCAGTTTGTGACAGTGTCTTACGATCTTGACACTTTTGATAAGTATATTCAACCATTTTTTCAATGATGGTTAGTGATGGAACACATTCTTCATCTATTATTTCTGCTTCTATTCCAGTCATTCACTTTTTTCACCTTGGGAACATACATAATTAATAGGTTTGATCTCCATTGTCTTATTTCCTTATCTGTCATGTTCTTTCAAAGATTTTCTTCTCTTTTACACCCTATCACTTTAGAGTGTTCCTTATGTTTTTCTTCTACCTTGATTTTTTTTATTATCTGCAATGCCATTCTCTTTATCATCAACATTAAAAATTTTTCTGGTCTAAAGTGGGTTTACATGCAACACTTTCTTACATAACATTTGATCTTAGCTTGTAATCTATGCATTTCATCGACTATAATTACATTTCAGCCCATTGGTGCCTTTTCATTATATGCCCAAGTTTCATAGAGCAGAAAGTAACAAGGGAAAAAGAAAATAAAGTAGGTATAAAAAGAAAAGTGGAAAGAAGTACATGCTGCTGCATAGAGAGAGAGGCAGAGACCAACTGCTTTGGTTTTGAGGATTTGCAATTCAAATCTCTTCTGAAGCCTGACTACATTACATCGCCAAAAGCTTTGCAGCAGTTTCTTCTGGTTCCTATAGTGAATCATTTTCGGAAATTTGTTTCGTACAAAATTACCTTTTCCTTATTTTTCAGGACTTTTTGTTTTGAATAGGCCCAATTTTGTCTTTCCTCTCCTTACACATCCTCAAGTGTGGTGTGTTTGATCCACACAGTTAACCAGCCTTCAGTCCATTAGAAATTACTTTGATTTACTTCTGCCTTCCTTGGGCACTGATTGAGACCCCTTTCTACATCCACAGATGGAAATACCTGTAGAATTCCAGCTTAAATTCTAAAGCTGAGCATGCTCTAATCTAGTGTTGCTCTGTTGAAAAAAGTGAAATGCTCTCCTGTTCTGGATCACTGCTCAGTTTCTTGAGATTCCAGGTAATATGGTGTATACAAAATAGACTTCCTTAAGATGAACTGCATCCAGATTTCTTCCTATTTCTATCCACAACAATTTACTTTGGGTGGCTATACTTCCCACAGAGCAATATGGCATTATTCTCCTCCATGTTTCCCTAGCTGTTGTTTTATGAGACCAGTGGTTTCTGGGTAGATATTAAAAAAAATGAGGCAAAGAGTAAAGCAAAGTGCTAAGAGCACAGAGATGACTACATTCTTTAAAAGATTAATACAGATTGCCAGTCAATTGTGGGAGGGTGAAAATTATCCCCCTATATTTTGAAGGGTGAGCAGAACTGCTTAGCCATGATGCAAAGGATGGGGAGAGTACATTTTTTTTTTACTTTGCGTATTAATTAGTTGATTCAACAAATATATATATATATATATTGGATCATTGTTATGTGCAAGGAACTGTACTTCATCCTGGTAACACATATCTAAACAAGAAAGTCATGTTCCCTGCCTCCATTAATTTTTTTTCTCAGTTGCTGGAAATTCATTAGCATTTTTGAATGTTGGCATTTATGGCGTGTACCTTTCTCCATAGAGTTGTTATCATAACTAAACATGATAATCCATGTCTGGTGTCTCCTGCATGGTAAGCACTGCATGTTAGCTTTTTTTTTTTTTAATTATGATTATTATGAGTACTACTGCTTTCTCTATTACCATTGGTCAGACATTAAGGCAAACACCTCGCATGCATCATCACATTCAGTCTTCAGAACAAGCCTTTAGGGAGGATGTCAGCCTTAGTTTTCAGTGTGCTGTTTTTATCTATTTTTTTCTTGGGCATTTTGGTGAACTGTTGGAGTAGGCTGTGTAAGGGATTGATAATAATTTTTCTTTCTCCTGTTCTCTTTGATCCTGTTTCCCATTTTTGCCCATTAATTTTATCATTCATTGATGATGGTACTGACACCAATTTTAATACCTGTTGATTATTCTTGTTCACAACTATTACTGTGGTGTTTACTAAATTGGTTATTTTTTATTTCCATCACCGTACCTACTGTTGTTCATTGGTATTTTGCTGTAGCAAGAGCTTGCACTTCTCCTCTCTTTAATTATGAAACTTTATTTATGTCAGTATATACTCATGAATATTCATTTATAACCATTAAATATTTTGTGACTCAAATTGACCCAGGTTTGAACATTGAGAGCCCTTTACAGTTGTCTCCTGTTTTGGATAATATTTTAAATTGGAAATCTCTTAGCTTTTTCTGCCAAGTTTACTATTATACAAAATGTTGAAAGAATTATACAGTAGATACTCATATGGATTCTACAATTTGCATTTTTTCTGTATTTGCTTTATAATATAGCTATCTAACCATCAATCATCTTATCCTTTGTTGATATGACAAAGTATGCTGCCGACATACGTACACTACACCCCAAAACACTTCAGCTTGCAAATCATTATCTAGAGTTCAATATTTGTTTATAGTTCGTTTTTGAGGTATAATTAAATAATATGAAATGAACAAATCTTAAGTGTGCCATTAAAGGAGTTTGGATAAATGCATATACCTGTATAAAGCAAATCCCTCTAATGATATACAACATTATCATCATCACCCTAGGAAGTTCCCTAATACATCTTTATAGTAGAGAGATTTATATTCTTTTGGGTATATACGCAATGATGGAATTGTTGGGTCAAATGGTAATTCTGTTTCCTCTTATTTGAGGAATCTCCACGTGGCTTTCCACAATGGCTAAAAAATACCTATTAGGTACTATGCATATTACCTAGACGATGAAATAATCTGTACACCAAACTGCCGTGACATGCGGTTTACACATATAGCAAACTTGCACAGGTACCCCTGTGCAGGTTAAGAAAAAAAAAAAAAAGAAATTCCCTAATTCTTCTTTCTTTCCAAGTAACCACTGTGCCCACCTCCCTGTGGACTAGATTTCTCTCTACTAGAAGTTGATATAAGTAGAATCATACATTAGATACTCTTTTGTAGGGTTCCTTTCACTCAACATGTTTTCAAGATTCATCACATTGTTATTCTCAGTAGTTCATTCCCTTTAATTATTGAATAAAATTCCATTGCACAGACATAACACTGTTTATCCATTTTCCAATTGGTGAATACCAGGACATTTCTAATTGTTGCCTATTATGAGTAAAGCTGCTATGAATCTTCTCGTCCAAGTCTTTCTGTGGACCCTAGAAAGGGTTT
Source organism: Pan paniscus (assembly GCF_029289425.2). NCBI lineage: Eukaryota > Metazoa > Chordata > Mammalia > Primates > Hominidae > Pan > Pan paniscus. The sequence goes on from NC_073260.2 coordinate 79,128,987, forward strand.
TGCTCCCTGAATATACATCACAGATGTGAGCCATACCTCCTTCTCTCACAGCTTGCTTGCCGCCAGCCTCACCCATGTAAGACCTTGTGGCCCTATTTGTACCAATGATTCCACTCCCCTGACCCTGCTTATTGGGTGGTGTATACACCTAACCCATTTGGAGAAAGCAGATTATTTTTTCTAAGAACCTAAACTTCTGGAGCTATGGACAAACGTAGGCATGGAGAAATAGAGAAAGCCAATTTGCCAAATGAAGAATGCAAACTTAGGGGGACAGAAACAAGGGGCAGGATAGCCTGTCCTAAAGAGGGAGAATGGAAAAAAGCTGCCTATTTTTGATGGTTTCCTCATTCTGGACTCTCCAAGGCCTTGGTTGCATTTCCTTTCTCAGGTTTCATAACATTTTTTTCTATATAATAATACATTCTCTAATAAATTATATTATTATTTATTCAAGTTAGCTCAATATATTTTGGATATTTCCTACTGAAAATCTTGACTAAATCACTGAAAACAAAATACCACAAGTATAGATTTGTTGTTTGGTCTAAATTCCAGTCTGTACACATAACAGAGCCTAGCATAGAGTATATACTCAATAAAGATTTGTTGACTGATGAATGACTGAAAAGTGTAAACACTGTGAACAAGGCAATAATAAAGGTGATTGGTTGGTTATAGTCTAGGATAAATGGCTCAATCAGAAAATTTCCTGTGAGCAGGTTTTTAATGACGGGAAGGAGGAGAGAATATCCAACTGGGGAACTTTCTACCTGAGTAAGGAATGATTTCTCCTATAGCCTCCTAAAAAAGGAGGGCTCTGGAACAAGAAATATAGCAAAACCAAGTATTCCTACAACACATAAATGGTCAGGGCCCCATGTGAGGCACTGCAGAAAAGATAGAGGACTTAGTCTTAGTTCTCTACCGTTTTTGGATGCAGACTTAACCTACTTCACCCTCCTGTTTAGGATCCAGGCAGAGGAAATGGAGTGAGTGAATGTTAGAAGCTAGGAATTTTTCTCTCCCTCCCTCTGGAAAGGCTTTATCTAACTTTCTCTGCAGTGGAAACTTAGAGACACTCAGCATTCAGATAAAGTAGGTTGCCCAAATTTTCATTATCCCAATCCACATTGGAAATGTGTCTATTTTCTGAGAAACCACTGAGCTCAATCTACATTTCTTATTACCATTTAGAAAAAGAGGGATGGCAGTTGACTGTAACAGATAAAGGGCAATTGCTTATTTTTCAATCAATTCTTATTGATTTGGGAGACACAGGTCCTTAACTGTATGTGTGCTTCATTTTCCCGTTGGAAATTTCTACTTCATTTGATAAATGGATTCTAGTTTAAATTACAGTGCAACATCCTTGTGTGCATTGTAGGAGGAGGCTTTAGGTCTTTCAAATACAAGAGAGGAGTGTTTACAAAACAAGCAAACCTTTCCCTATATTGGCTGCCTTGACTGGTAGTGCAGGTTCTGAAATCAGACTGCCTGGATTTGAATCCTGGCTCGATCACTTACTATCTTTGTAATGTTGGGCCAGCTGATTCTCCTCTTGATGCCTCAGTTTCTTCATCTTTGAAATGGGTGTAGCTCTAATAGTATTTACCTTATGGTGTTGTGAGGATGAAATGAGGATAATTTTATGTAAATGAAATTCCATGTAATAAAAAATATTTTACATGAAAGGACTGAGAAAGCATTTAGTTCAAGCCTGGTCTTTAAACTTTTTTTGTTTTCTTTCTCTTAGGACCGAAGGGTCAGCATTACTTCATGACTGAGCCTGCAAGTCTCGTTTCATTTTCCCTGAATTCTTTCATTTTCCCTGAATTCTTTGCAATAAGTTGTTGAAATACTTTTATATGCCCACCTTTCAACATTTCTAATTGTACTACCAATAAGATTTTGGATATGTCTTTATTTTCATACCACTTATTTTTCTTTTCATTTTGACACACTTGCAAGTGCTTATAGATTGATTCTATATTTGTATTATATACATCTCTCATAAATATATATGTGTATATATGTAATAATGGTTTGCTTATAATTGATTCACAAAAATGGGAACACAGATCAAAGATGAATTATTTTTAGGATTATGGTACAGGGTTCAGTAGTTTAATAGACATTTATACTGATTATTTCTTTAAATCCTCTTTTGAAAATCTGATCTTATTTTGGTATCATGTGAAAACAGCATTTAAACTGTATTTTTTTGTCAAATATATGTTTCTAAAATTATTTATTTCATACTAAATTTCTTACTGTTAATCTCTAAAAGATAGCTTTTTAGCATAACCAAAATAACGCATCTAAAATATTCACATCTAAGTTAGAAAAAACTTTTATATTGATATAATTGTAAATTCAAATGTATTATAGTTGTAATAAATAATGCAAAGAGATTCTATATATCTTTTTCCCAGTTTTTCCTAATGGGAGCATTTTGCTTAACTGTGGTCCAATATCACAACAAGGAAATTGACACTGATGCAATCCATCACATACTAAAAATTTTAACTATAATTCTTTTCATATTATTAAAAATGAAGGTACTGCCCAAATTTCTGTATTGTCTCATAATATTTTCCCAGATGATTTGTTATAATAAGAGGGATCCTTGCTTTCTTAAGAACAAATCAAACAAATCTCTTTCTGAGTAATATTTGCTGCCTTACACAGCCTAACATGGATATGTACAGAATGGAAAAGAACAGACAGGTGAAGAGAATCGAGAATCCCATCGAGTCACAATCATTATGCCCAATTTGCAGGTGACTGAACTGAAGTACATAAAAGATAAGTACTTGTGCAAGGTCCCATGGATGGCTAGTGCCACAGCCGGAATTCTAATCTGAGGTTTTCATGTTTTCTGTGACAGCACAAGAGATCCATGGAAGCTCTGGGGAAAAAAATCTTGTAAAAATTCAAGACATTTTACAGCCTGCAGGACTGTTGGGACTCAAATATTGCTGATGCAGCTTAATATGTTCTGGTACACTGATTTCTAGAGGTAGTTAGTGGGGCTGTAGATGAAAGGACATAAGACTTGACCTTAAGGACAAGGGATCCACCCTGCTCCCATCATTTACTGGTAGTGAACTTTGGGCAGGTCATTTAATCTTTTTGAAATTCTATATTTCATCTACACAGCAGGAATATGAGTACCTATTTTATAGTTTTATTTGCTGATTACACAAGATAATATTTGTGAAGCTGCTAGCACATAACAGTGCTCAATAAATGCTAGTTCAACCTGAATGCTTGGCAAATAGCAAAAAACAAATGCTACAGAAAATGTTATTCAATGTTTGCAATGAGCCTGAAAATTTGAAGACTAATTTTGAAAGAATTCTTCAGAGCAATTTAATTTTTCTCAAGGCAACAGCAAAGGTTGATACAGGGGCTCCTCTTTTGTATAAGGTGTCATGGACAAGGGGCTGACATTCATCCCTGCTTCATTTTGGCCCCAAGTCCTTTACAGATTGGTGCTGACACACGCTCAAGAAACCCAGGCAAATCATCTGCTTGGTTCCTAACAAGCTGCTTGTGGTTTTAGCCAGAGTCAGTTTAACATCAGTGGCCCCTTTGTAAAAACTGTTTTGTTCTGTTTTTCTTAGGAACAAAATGCCAGCCTGGTCAAGATGTAGAAACTTGCTGTTCCATTGTAATAGGATATGCATTTAAATGGGAGTTATGCAAGCTGAAGGATACTCCTGCTAGTGTTAGATTCAGCAAGCCAGTGGGAAAATCTACTAAGTCCTCTGGAATCGCTGAGCCTGAAGGCCTCTGGGGCTGGAGGCATGACTGGCTAGGACCAGCTTGCTTTTAATGTAGATATTTTGTTTCTGCTCCACCACTGGGAGAAAAACATCCCAAATAAATTCTACTATTTTTTCTCTTCCTTTATAACATGTTATTTCTGCACTTATGATTTTAGAAAGATGTTATTTCCAAACTTTTGGGTATAAAGCTAAAATTTCTTTTACAACACCTGCCACAATGCTGTATTTTTATTTTCCCATAAGAATTTCTTTATTATGAAATTCACAAGTTGAAAACATCAATTGTTTTGTTGTGTAATTCAAGTTCTAAATGCATCTTCTTTTCTTTTTAGTCTATAATATCAGAATTTACAAAATGAGTTAAAAAGCACACTATTGGCTTAGGCCTTGGGCACTACATTAACAGTTTGGTGAGGGTTTTAGGATGCTTTGAGATGTTGTTAAAATCTTTTGGTGATATTAGGAGGAATCTCTAAAAGTTTTGCAATTTAACTATTTAAATAAGCGCTAAAGATTTTCTGTGAAAAGAGCACAAAAACTCTTTAAACAAAGACCCATTTCACATTTTAATGCAAATTACTATAATTTGGAGAGTCTGTCTATATTTCTAAATATAACACTGCATAAAATTAGTGGCATATTTCGTATTATCCACTCACTTATACTACTCTCACTCTGAAAAGCCTTATAGGGATGAATAGATTGCCTGCACAAAGTGGGTGGATAGGCTTTCAAATGTTTAAAGAAGAGATGAGACTATAAAGAATATAGAATGCTGATGAAAACATTCCTCAAGCTTGATACAAGCGTCCATATCAATAGTGGTGGAAGAATGAGACCCCTAAGTACCCTAAGTAATTACTTCTCCTGTGGTTCGCCAAGATCATGCAACCGGGAGGCAGTGGTTGCTTCAGCAGTCTTGCCATATAAGCGAAGAACACTGGAGTTCATTTCTAGAGGTGCTGATAATTGCCTCATTCATGATAAAATGTTCCATAGTATACCACTCCCTTTCTTCACACATATATTTTTACCTAATTTATAAATTACTGCCTTTAAATGAGTGAGTCACGTGTAACAGCTGTTTGATGTTTCTCTGTGCAGTTGGCCAGCCCTAGGAGATCAACATGGCGGCCTCCTTTCCCCTTTTTTCTTTCCCCAGTATGCGAGGTGGAGACCAAAGGGAGGAGAAGGAAAGACTAGGAGAGCGACTCTTTCTTCCATCCCACATCAGTTTAATATCTCTAGAGTAGGAATTCTGCACAGAAATGACTACGCACGAGGCCTGCTAATTCAAATCCCTTCACAGACGGAAAGACCCGCGATGCTAGTCCAGGAGTCCGAAGGCGACTGTCTCCTCAGTCCAGATGGCAAGGGTTCCCCAGCTGAATTAGTGAACAAACGCTCTACATTTTAACAACCTGACAAGCCCTCAACTGTAATATTAAACCTCTGATAGAAACAGACATTTCTAACCACCTCAGGAATGTAGCGCAGGTTATGAAAATGAAGATTGATTTAGAAGGGGAAAGGCTCTGTTGTTTTTGATGTTGAGAATCTGGGAAGGAAGAGAAATTAGATGGAGTTATAAGAAGACTTCCCAGCCACCTTATAGAAACCGGTGCAAATGAGTGACTAGGCTAGAAAGCCAAATGCCCAGGCTGCTGTGATGCTGTGACTTAACCTTCCCTCTCTCAAGTGCTTGAGGCCAGCAAGCCAGCAGAATAAAAGCAGCAACAAAACTAAGGCTGATTCAGGGAGGCTGCAAAGCTTACCAATAAATCCCAAATGAAATGCATTTTTGGGTTCCAGGATGTCCCGAATGGGAGCAAGTAATATACTTAGTGCTTTACTTACTTGTGGAGGCCCTAGGATGTGAGGGATTGTTCAAAAGCCTAAACTGCACTAAATGGGTCCATTTACAAACTATACATTCTGCTCCTCTGTGTGCTTTTAGACAAAAGAAAGTTTCAATATATTTAGGAGAATTTGGTGATTGTAGTATCCAAAGCTAAATGGTGGAGTGAGGGTGTAGTCTTTCTGAATCCTGGGCATCTCTCTTTTTCTCCCTCTGTTTAAAGGGCAGGAGTTTTCCTCAGAGTTTCTTGTGGAAAGTTGTAGTCTTCTCAGGATTTTTCTAAATATAGGAGATAGGTTATTTTGGTGTTGCCTGAAGCCTGCCTTTTTTCTAGGGAACTGGGGCCGTTAGTTCAAGAACCACTTGGCGCACAGCTATACATGTAGAAAGAGTCTGGCTTCCCCACTCTGGTTGGGCCACTCTGTTGGAACCCAGGAAGAGTGGAGAGACTTAGAAAGCCACACAGAATAGGGAATTGGCATAGAGAGATGCCACAGGATTCCAAAAGGACAGGGGATTTGGAGCATGGAGCCACTCAATGGAAGCTCAGGGCTAGAAATGAATTCCTCCTTGAGAAGTTCTGCTGGTGCTGATGATAGTGGAATATGGTAGATTCTGTTCAGATTATAAACGACAATTTACCTTTGTGTCACTACGTACAGACTGCATCTATAGCTTGAGAGAGAAGATAACAGGAGAATAGTTCTGGAACTCTACAGCAACCACAATGCCTTTGTCAAGTTCTTTTGAAGAGTCCAGAGTACAGCCTGTTACATATCGCAGGCACTTTCAAAAAAGAGTTCAAGATGCCTCAGAAGATCAGAGCAAGGCTGAATAAATGAATGAAGAGATATATTCTTAGGAGCAGGCAGAAGGCAAGCGAAAGATTCAAGAGTTTTCAATAAGGCATCGGCAAGTCTGAGTGAGCGAATGAATGGGGTGCGATGCTTAGAAACATCACTAGCAGAGAGGATGAAGTAGAGAGGATCTTTCATAGAATACCTTCAGTCAGGGCCATTTTAGTCTTCATAAACCACTAGAAATGGTATTTTGGAGTTTCTATGCCACACAACATCAAATATTAATATATACCCACATCCAAAATGAAATATAAATGTTCTTGTAAAGTGACAAGATTTTTATAACTGACTTTCAAAATTATTTGACATCAAATAACTCATTTATTTTACGATTTGCTGTGACTTCTCTGAAATCACTGTGCATTCAAAATTCTCCCTGTGTGAGAAAACGTATGCTGATTGTTTTCAAGTTGTAGTGAAATTTTATCAGTATCAAATTTAATGGTTGGTAAATCTGAAGAGTGTAATATAGTCATTTAATGAAAACTTTATTAATTTTGAATTTCAGTCTTTTTTTTTTTCTATTTTAGAAGCAATAACTTTTTCTCAAGTGTCTATCATTTTCATAGGGTCCCAAATAGCTCCCAAGCTCTTGTCATTGTGCTTAGCATGCCAGTTGGATAAGGCAGCTGTTCCCAGCTAGTCCACCACAAGGAAGACCGTTGCTAAGCCAGTGTAGACAGTCGGGTACAATTTGGAAGGAAGGTTTTTCAAAGATATGAACAAATGACCTATTATCTTCAATTTTGGAATGGTGTGTTGTTTCTAAAGTTTGCTTAATTGCATTCCCAACTGAAGAGAAAGGAAAGGGTTGAATATTTTCTGATCACTGGGCAAGTAATTTTTGCTCTAAGAGACACTTGAAAGTTCTGGGCACTGACTTGTCAAGGCAAGACAGTGTTTATTTATTTGCATGTTACCTTGTTGCACAAAAATTTGAAGTCATGTATTACAAATACATGTGTAACACTATGAAGTAAACGCTATTTTCTTATACTTCATTAGAAGAAGAGAATGTCTTTGTTTGGGAAGTTCTTGGGAAAGCTATTGGAAATGAAGCAGAGATTCCACAGTCCTGAGTGCCAATTGATGCCCAGGCCTCAGAGTTGGGATGCTGCTGTACCTAATGAAAGGGAGAGATATTGAAAATTCCTATGGGAACATCCAAGTAAGAGGAAACAGGTGTCAGGAGAGCTGGACCTGGCATAGTGGAGAGTTTGGAGAGAAGATGAATTTAAATAGAACTACCAAGTGATTGTCGTGAGTTCTTTCCGGTGAGCTTGACTCACTCACAACCAAGGGGAAATTAAACTCTAAGTAATACATATAACAGGGTTAATATAAAGCAGAACAGGTCTTCTAGCACAGGGACACATGGTATGCAGAGAAACCTACCGAAAATCAAGCTGTGAATGGTCCTGGCATTAGTTTTATAAGATCCAGAAGTGCCTAATTATAAGCTCTTTAATAAGATGAATAATGTGAATTGCCTATTATAGTAAGGCATAGAGTGACATCCAGGACATTATAATGTTCCCTTACCTCCCCTTCTTTGAGACATCTGTCAACCTCATTCTAAAGGACATCGAAAGGACTGATGTCCCCTTCTCAAAGGTCCTATTCTAACTCCCTTGTTTTATCTGTCTTCTTCCCCTTTGAATTTTATCCTCTTTCAACACGCTCTCTTCTGCCCAATGTTTCTGTTAATGGTGAATTAATTTATCAATGATTTCACTAAGTCACTTGCAATTTTTTTTTTTTTTTTGAGATGGAGTCTCGCTCTGTCACCCAGGCTGGAGTGCAGTGGTTCAATCTCGGCTCACTGCAAGCTCCACCTCCCAGGTTCATGCCATTCTCCTGCCTCAGCCTCCCGAGTAGCTGGGACTACAGGGGCCCGCCACTACGCCCGGCTAATTTTTTTGTATTTTTAGTAGAGATGGGGTTTCACCGTGTTAGCCAGGATGGTCTCGATCTCCTGACCTCATGATCCACCCGTCTCAGCCTCCCAAAGTGCTGGGATTATAGGCGTGAGCCACCGAGCCCAGCCGCCACTTGCAATTTTTTCTTCTTCTTCTCCTCCCAATTTAATCAGTGGATGTGTAATATCAGTACTACCTGGGAAATGTGTGTCACATTGTATTAGTTTCCTATTGCTGCTGTACTAATTACCACAAACTTAGTAGCTTAAAAATACCCCAGTTTATCATCTTCCATTTCTGAAGGTCACAGTCCAAAATAGGCAATGGGCTCAAATCAAGGTATCAGCAGGGCTGAGTTCCTTCTGGAGCCTCTAGGAGAGAATCAATTTCCTTGCCTCATAGCTTCCAGAGACCACTTGCCTTCCTTGGCTCATGGCCCCTTCCTCCATCTTCAAAGCTATCAGGGTAACATCTTCTCTCCTCTCTGACCTCTGCTTCCATCTTTGCATTCTCTCTTTCTCACTCTGATCCTTTGGGATCCCTCCTATAAGGACTGTTGTGTTTAGATTATACCCACCCCGATAATCCAGAGTAACCCTTGCTTCTCAAGGTCCTTAATCACATCTGCAAAGTCCTATTTGCCATGTAAAGTAACAGGTTCTGGAGATTAGAATGTGAACATCTCTGGAGGGCCATTGTTTAGCCTACCACATATACCACCATTCCCCTCTCCCATTACCATCAGATTTGCCTTGCCTCGTGCTTGGAATATTATAGTAGCCTCATAACAAGATCCCCTGTCTCTAATACCTCACTCCTCCAATCCAACATGCACACTGCTTCCCATTATTATCCTACAGCTGGGATGTGGCCACACGTCTCCCTTCATCCACATCATTCAATGGTTCTTCACTGAACAGAGGAGAAAACCCTCAAACCTCAGACTTTAATGCTGACCTTTTATATTTCTCATTTTTCACCCCTCCACAGGGTTCAACCATATATCATGTATTCCATATATCAACTCTACTTGCTATTCCTTCAACATGCCCTGAACTTTTACAAATATCTTCTGCTTTTACTGTTCCTTCAGTAAAGAAGGGACAATTTCCTTCCATTTCCCTACCTTGTTAATTGAAGTTCAAATTGTTATTCAGGGCTCAAGTCCAGTCTCTCCTCTTCCATAACACCTAGATCCCTGCTTTCCTCACCTATTTTTACTATCTCTTTTCCTTCTAAAGACCTCTGCATACATTCATGGAGTGACTGTCTCCACAGACTGTGAAGCTCTGATGGGCAGGGACCATAATTTTTTGATTTTTCAAGACTTCATAGCGCTTAACACAATGTGTTGTTTGTTAGAAAATGTGAGCAGATATTTGTTTTATTGTATATTTGAGGTTTTTCTTTAAGGACTAGCCAAACAAGTTATAGAGATGCTCTTCAAAATCATTTTTTAAAGGGAAGGTTATGACTCAAACACACAGATTTGCATATTTTGATTTGCTAGTTTTCTGGCTGGAGGATATTTTCTCCATTCTCTGGTTATACCATCTCTCAGGGAGGGTTAGCCTGATGGGAAAGTTCTCCCAGGTCTTTCCCAATCCATTTGCCCCCAATAGTGTTTCACATCTGCTTTGTCATTTGTGAGCCTCAGATATGGTGCCAAGGGGCCCTTGTCCTCCAACAGATACTTCTGTTCAGCTCTGTCTGCAGTGAATTATTCCTCTCAGTTTCTTATCCAGTATTTAATTCCCCATTACTGAGCTGTATTGAAGGTGAGGGAGGCCTATCTGATCTCCCAAGGGGCTCAGTGCCAGCAGAGTAATTAGCTAGGCTTCATGCCAATTCAGAGCTTTGATCTGGAAACCTATAACCTTCAGTTTCAATATGGTGGTGGAAGAAGGTGTGGGGCTAAAGAAGAATGCTCTAGGCTCCTCTTTCAAAACGGTACAAACATTACCCTGGAGAGGCTGAGAACTGGACTACACAAAGTGTTGCTGAAAAAAAAGAAGAAATTTATTGGTTCATTTAACTAATCAAACTCTGACAATGTGTCAGTGGTTTCACAGAAAATTTAAACCAAGGAAGCCTGTATTCAAAGGCGATGAGGCTGATACATTTATTGAATTGTGAATGGCATTTCTCTGGGCACAAGGAGGCTCCATGTGAACAGATATGCTCCTGTGAGGAAGTTTGTGGCCATAATGAAAGTAGTATCTCAAAGAGTCCACTGCGATTTTTTTCCATCTTATAAAAGAAAAAAAATTAGGGAGAAGAAACGTGGCATGACGTATAAAAGGCACATTTGACCAGAAGACACATTCTGGTTTTGTGGCCACTAGCTTAAATACAAAAGATTTCTGTTGGAGTGAGGTTTGAAAAGCTGACAAGAAATAAAGCAGCCTCAGAAAGCTGTCTGTCTATGTGAAGTACTTTACTGGCACCAACACGGAGCGTGGCAGCTGCATTTGGTATCCAACAGGGAGCTATAGATATTTACTAATACTCTTGGAAAAAGAGATTGGCAAATACCCTCTAAGAGTCCTATATGCTCAAAATGTTGGCTTGGCTGCCCAGGAAGCATGTGGAACCCCAAAGGATGGCACAGCACTTCCCTAATGCTTTTCCTTCATCGTGGTTTGGCTATAGCTTTTAAACTTGGGAGCAAATCGTAATGGAATTGCAAAGTGGTCTCATTATGTTAGATGGATTGAAATAACTTATAATGTATGACAATGGGGATGTAGGGGGTTGTTAGTGGTGGCTGGCAGCAGGCATGGCCCGTGTTCCGTTAATGAAGGTAGTAGTCTTTGTGGGTGACCGGAGAGAGGACTCTGGGACAGACACTCTTCTTAAAAACACCTCTCCTGCTGGCCTGTCACAATGCTTTTATCTCAGCCTTTAAATTCCCACTGGCTAAGGCTTAGCGGTCTTTAACAACCAATAAAATGCCAGGGCTGCTGGACTGAGTTGAGCATTCAACTGTATGAAGATTTGAGAGACTTCCCTTCAAACCTGTCTCTCTTCTACTGTTCCTGCCATGCACAGTTAACAATTTCCTTATTTGTCCATGGTTTCTCTCACTTCCTCACCACACACATCTAATTTGTAAGTGAGTCTTGCCACTCCTACCTCTGGCTTAATTTTCTTCACCTCAGTGCACTGCCTTGATGATCTCTTGCCTGTGTCCATGCAGTAGCCTTATGGTCTTCTGCCGTGGCTACTGGACATGCATTCTTCGCACCGCCTCCATTATCCTTAAATATCTCCCTAACTCCTTAGCGGCCACAGGATGGTCTCAATCGTGTAGTTCGATAGCAAAAGCCCTTCACAGGCCCATCTCCTTCTACCTGTCTCTGATTCCCTGGCTTCCCACCATATGGGCACCACCTTTTTCCTGATTGTAAAGAAGAACGTTTTACAGCTTCAACTTACTGTGTATGCTGCTGCCCCTCTACCTAGCCTGAACTTTCCCTTTCTCTCTGCTTGTAAAGTTGCTTCTTACCTTCCAAAACCCAGATCGTATGTGAGTACTGTTTCTGTAATTCTTCTAGATAAGACTTAGTTGGTCTCTTCTGCTCAAAATAATTTGTACACACCTCCATCAAAGCACTTTCTATCCTGTTAGTAACCCTCTCCCTACTTTCTCAAAGATATCAATAACGTAGCATTCATCTCTAGGTCTTCAGTGCTTACACAATGTCTAGAATAATAAATCTAAATGAAAAAACTGACTGGCTGAATACATAAACCATTCTTGGGAATTAGTGGGTATGATCAGTTGCCCATTTCAGTGGCTCTGTTGGTCTAGCTCTATGGCAAACTATAAAGAGAGACCACTCTCGTTTGTACAACTTTTTCTCCTTTTTTATTTTGAGATAGAGTTTCACTCTTGTTGCCCGGTCTGAAGTGCAATGGCATGATCTCTGCTCACTGAAACCTCCACCTCCCAGTTCAAGCAATTCTCCTACCTCAGCCTCCCGAGTAGCTGGGATTACAGGCACCTACCACCATGCCCAGCTAATTTTTGTATTTTTAGTAGAGACGGAGTTTCACCACATTGGCCAGGCTGGTCTCAAATTCCTGACCTCAGGTGATCCGCCTGCCTTGGCGTCCCAAAGTGTTGGGATTACAGGTGTGAGCCACCACTCCCGGCCTTTCTCCTCTTCTTAAAACACCACTCCCATCATTTTCTTTCAGAAAAGGCTTATGCAAGGTGTTATTTCAATCTTCAACTACAAAACAAGTATTAATGGCATGTCTACTATATCCCTGACACCTTTGAGAATTGATATGTCAAGAAATAAGACAGGCAAGATCTCTGCTTTCAGGGGACTTGTGATCCAGGTTGGGCAAGACAGACATTAAGCATACAAATACACAAATAAGATCATTTTAAATAGTGAGAAGTACTATACAGAGAATAGAAACGGGGACATTGGAACAATTGACAGGAAGACCCCTTCTACTTGGATCACATGTTGTTAAGGAAGACTTCTCTGAGAAGGTGCCATTTAGTAAAGAGACAATGACAAGAAGGAAAGAAGCTTCTAACCCTGTGAAGGTTAAGATATGGGAGAGGGTGGAGTGTGGGAGCATTGCAAGAAAAGGCAGCAGCTAGTGCAAAAACCCTCAAGAAGGAACCAAATGATTGTACATAGGAAGGAAGAGAAAAAAGGTATTGGGTGGTGTTTGAGAGCTGGGCAAGGACAGATGGTGCCAGGCGGGGGTTGGATAGGGGTGTCTTCCTGATTGCCAGGGGAAGGTTTTGCAGAGTTTTCAGCAGGAGAGCAGCTGGAGACCCGGGCCCTATGGAAGCAGCATCTGGCACCATTCTCAGGGGTTTCCTGACATCATCCTTCTGAATGTGCACCTCCCACTCCTCAACTCACTCCTGTCTCTGCCTTGTTTTCCCTTTCTCTTCCCGTTTGTCTGTCTCTCAGAACTCTGAAGAACAGTAAAAGGCAATTGACCATAAGCAAGTCTCTCTTTCCCTCTGTTTTATCTAAAACTTTCATGTAAATTATATATTCTATGCTCTGTTATATTCCTCTTTATCCTCCAGCAGACTTGATGTTCCAGGAAGTTGCATTGGATTTTTCCAGTGGTTTTGCAAATTCCTGCTATACCATGCTCATATCCTAATTTGAGAAGCATTAGGATATAAGATAGATTGACTTTGTTTGAGTAAAATGGTTTAGGTCTAAACACGGAGTGAGTCTGCTTGACTGGAGGCCTCCAATGAAGACCAGGCAGCTGTGGGAAATCCAGCAGAAAGAAGTTTTGTCAGTGAGCAGAGTAAAAGAAGCAACACAGTACAAAATAGTTGTTGAAAAGGGAAAGTGAGGGACCTCAGTGTCGGATTTTACTTATTCCCTTTACTTATTTTACCATATATCCAGGGGGCACCTGTGTTCTCCTAACAGAAGCTAAATTCCATGAGCATGGACCTGTCTGTCCTGTTCTCAGTGCCCAGAGCACTGCTGGGCACATAGTAGATGCTCAGCAGCTATTTATGAATGAATGAATAAATGACTAAATGATTGAATGAGCAGAGAAAGTAGCAAGGCCTACAGCCATCACTGATCTGAGACTCTCCCACAAGAAGATCAGGAAAAATGTATCACGAATAAAGAATGAGGCCACCCAGAAATGATTCTGGAACATTGTTACTGACATTGGGGGAGGGGACATGGGGAGAAGGAGGTAGCGAGGAGGCAAAAGGAGAAACTAAATTAAAAATGCATAGGCAAAAACATTAGAAAAAAAGAAACAATGGGTAAAGTTTAAAAATAAGTATAAAATTGAACAGAGATTGAGCACATTTAATCAGACTATAAAAGTCTTTCATAATTACTAAGATGACAAACCCCTTGAAAGGAAGTTTATGAAGCACTGCTCCAATCAGATTCAGAGCCTTTTGGGATCATTTGAGTGATAACTGTGTGGGTGTTACTCCCTGTAGATTATCATTTTCTTTCTGCATTCATTTCCTTCAGCAGAAATGAGAGCCTGCGTCACTCATGGGGCATTCTTGGGCGATGTGTGGGTTTCCCTACCCAAGAACTCATAGAATCACAGAGCTCAGAGTTAACTCAACAGGTCACAGAAGGCTCACCCTGGCCACAGTGGAGAAGCCTTGGCCATCATTCAGAGTGAGAGTCCCAGAGATGCCCACGTAAGAAGATTGTGTCAGCACACTGGGCACATTTTCAACTGGTTGTATTGTGCCATCATTTGTCCAAATGATAGGACCTTTGGGTCGTCCTCATCCTTCAAGTCTCAGTTTTTAATACTCCTTTCCTTTCCTAACTCATCCAAGACTTCCTTCTCCTTAGTTCCCACTGGGCTTTGTACATATTTACAGGATACTAATTATACTCAATTATAACATGAACAGCTCAATTACCAAGCATGTATTATGTACCACACAGTTTATTCAAGTATTCATTTATTCCAACATTCATCATTCATTCATGAGTTATTGAACATCTTTTAAACCTAAGACACTGTGCAAAGTAAATACTTGGGACACCAAGACAGTAAAACCTGGCAGCTGCCTTTAGAAGCTTAGTACCTAGCGAGGAACAAAAGGTACAAGGACCATTTGCTGGCTGACTACTGTGCTTTGGCCACTGTGCTGGATACTTTACCTTTGTTATCTCTAATTTCATAACAATCATGTATGAAAGAAGACAGGAACTGGGAAGCGGACACTCAGAGAGTAAACTGATTTGATTGCCTCAAAGCTACAAGGTTAGAAAGATTACATAGCTTGGTTCCCAACTAGCCTTTTGTTGTTGTTGTTATTATTGCTAAATTCATTACTATTGTTTTTCTTTATCAATCTCCCCATAAATGGCAGCTGCAGCTCCTTTTCTCACTCCCTTATTATATTACACTATAAGATCTCTGGATTAGGGTACATAGCTCTATCACTAGTTTCTACCAGAAAGTTTATGATACTGTAGGTGCCCCCTGTAAAAATTTGTTGAAAGGAGGCTTGCATGCATGAATAAAACGGCACGCTCCCTACACTAAGCTTCAGATCCCATTTTCAAAGTGGTCTGGCTTTAGTCAACTCTGCTGTCTTCCCCGGTTCCAGGCACGTATTACCTGCATCAGTCAGGTTTCAGCCAGGTATGTGAAACAGGAAGTATTTTAACATGGGTAAGTAGAGGCTGGCACATCCATGAGGAGGGCTAGGAGCCAAGGTCAGGCAGAAACTGCCTGTTCAAGAAATCTGGAAGTGCAGGAAGCAGAGGGAATCTTGGGCAGCCTCATAGTAATTTTCGATAGTATACTGGGACTTGCAAGTCCTGTCCCAGCTACTGCTGGAGAAGAGTGGCTTCTCTTTCTCTTCCCCTTCCAAATCCTGGTGAGATCCCTTCCTTTGAAGCATCTGACCTGGAATCCTAGTGGTAAGGAATGCTGGGAAGTGTAGTTCCTGGGCAGGGAGTGGCGGGGGCAGGGGGCAGGGGCGGGGGGATGCCTCGGTCGACAACAGACAATCTGGCAGTTGAACTCTCTTGTTCATCCTGTCTTTATTTCTTAGGTAATGTTTCTCACCCAGCCCTGAGAGTCCCGGCAGCCTTGCCTCGCTCAGGCAGTACTTTTGTAAATCGCCTCGTATCTTGTTGCCACGCTAACAATGGCAACACCGGAACTTTTGCCAGTAACAAAACACAAAAGATCCATTTCTAACCTAAACAGAAAAATTATTTTTGTTTGTTTGTTTGTTTCATCCAACAGAGACTAAATTATGAGTTCCAATTCTGGGTAGGGCTTTCAAAATAGAGCCCTGACCAGTGCTGAATCAACTTGAAGAATGATGAAGGGTTGGCTTCTCTCTCTCAGCAGCTGTGAGTTTGGTCAGCCCTTTGCAAAGTAAGAGGAAATTTAATGAACCTAAATAAGACATGATCCTTTGTGGCTATAAAAGTTACACTTTGAAAAAAGCTCAGCTGGTCAAGAGCCACTTGAAAATGATGTTACTGCAGGGGAACTCTGTCAAAAGTCCACTCCTCTTGGTGAGTTTCCTTTTCTTTAAGGGAAAACAAAGAGAGGTTTTACAAGCTAGAGAAGGGTCATTTTGCTATTTGAAAGAGTGCATTCAAAATTTGAGGCCCGGTGCGATTGGGAGACATCCACAGTCAGTACTTGTTTATTTGTCCAGCTTTACACCATGTAAGTGATGCGGAATCCTTTCCGCCTCTAATAATAACACCACCGTGGCCCTGAGTTAATGGAAAGCTGGAATGGCCAAATGAGAGCTGGTGCTCAGATTAACCACTGTGGGTCAGACCAGTCCACAGCTGCGGCGGGGGAGGCGGGAGAGAGGTGAAGGGGTGGCGTGGAGGAAGGGCAGAGGGAACGTGTCTTAAAATATTTTTGCCTAGTCAACAGATTTAATGCATGGTGTTTTTACCACCAGATTCATCAACTGGAGCATTTTTAAAAGGATCGGGGAAAACAACCACCTAATTCACATTCTATGGCCTCTAATTGTGCAAGCAGTACATTTTAGAAACCCTTTGTGCCGAGGAGTCTTCATTTGTGGAGCATTTCGTTTGCTTATACAGTAGGCAACAGTGCTTAAATAGTGTAATTATTATGTGTTTCTAGTTTGCTTCGAATTTTGATTCAATCAGAATTCCTAAACCTGACAGCCTATAATCAAACAAAGGGAGTGCTCTGGAAGCAAGGGATTAACAGAGGGGAATTAAACTGTCGTTTTGAAACAGCTTAGACCAGTATGAAAGCCCATTTAGGAGTCTCTCCATAAATATCCCTTTTGTTTTGTCTAATTGCCGGTTTGAATGTATCAGACTCATCAATGGGATTAGGGTTAATAGATGTTTGGTCACGCAGAACATGCAGAGGAGGAATCTGATACACACACACAAAAATTGCACTTAATGAGCTTAGCAAATGTTTGCCATATTTTTAATGAACCCTGGGGCTGTCATTTAGAAATGCTTAGCAACGGCTTTTCCATCCTTGAAAATAGAGCAACTGAAGGACATTAACACTATGTACACCGTAAATAAGAGGAGCTATTTAAAGACACCAGCCAGGAGGAGGGAATGATGATATTTTTCTTTCTGAGCGCCAGTGATGCTTAACACTCTGGGTGTGGGTTCAGTATGTGACAACAGAGTTGGGTGGTTCGAGTTTCCCGAAGGGCACTGCGCGGTGTGAGGTTTTTGCACAGGGTCAGGTAACCTTTTTTTTTTTTTTTTCTTAAGTTAAATCTGTTTAGGATCGAATCTGCCACCCTCCTACACCTACCCCTGCTTCTGTTTTCGCACCTTCCTCCTGCCCTTTCCAAGTATTCGTGTATAGGCTTTTTAAAGAGGAGGTTATGCATTTGCTGCTACTTCCCCAGGCCGGATACTGCACTGGCCACGAGGCCGGCTGCTCCTGTATCTCAGCCAAGCGGGCCGGAGCGGCAAGCTCTTGGGATTGATTACTCAGAAGATTGAATGATCCATCTTTGGAGCCCTTGGGATTTGGCTCCGAAACCAATGCAGTCGGCAGTAATGGGGACTTATTGAAGGAGGCCATGTGGCTTGTGCTCTCAGAGCACAGGCTGAGCCTAAAAGAATCAGGTTTTCCTTGGGGAAGGTTTGATTTGATAGAGCACGAAATGCAAGTCCAATGGATTATGGTTAGAGCAAATGAAGGATATCTTAGACCTTTAGTTTTCCACAGAGCCAATTGATTTCAAGGACTTCCTGCTCCTTGCCATCTCTCCTCCAGCCCTGCCTCTCAAGGAGCAAACATAGACACCACCTCATTAAAAAAAAATATTATGAACTAAACACAGCCACCTTTCAGCTTTGCTGGAAAATGAACAACCCTCCTGTGATAGCAGCTGTACTTTTGCGTTGAATGATGATGTCATAATTCTTATTAGGAGAGAACTGAAAAAAGAAAAAAGTTATTTCTAGTATTGTACAGGAGCTCTGTAAAGCCTACAAAATTAGAAAGTTTTCTTTGGAGGAAGCAGGTTAAGGAAAATTAGCATCATGAGGGAAAAGGGCCGGTGTGTTTTGTTCTTGTGGTGGTGGTGGTGGTGATGGTGAGGGTGGGGATGTGTGTGTGTGTGCTGTATGTTTGTGTATTTTGTTACTCATTTGTCATCAAGTACTCCTTGCCCTCAAGCAACTATTAGAATGCCTGGTTTGATTAATGAAGCTAGAGATATTACCAAAGGCTTTATGGTTCTGTAGTTTAAAAACATTGTCAGTAATAAGCTATTTTTCTTTCAGAAGTGTCTCAATTCTTGGCATCCAAACCAGTGGATCAGATGAGTTCCAAAAACTCATGTATTAAATAAATCCCTTAGGTCACAGGTCCACAACCAAAATACCTACAGAGTCTAGATTGGTAATATAATGGAATGAGTCTGGCTAAATGAAGTATTAAGGAATGGTGGAGACTGTCACAGACTGGAAACCACACCTGTCCCCTCCAAAGAGGGCAGGATGCTCTGTTCTTCAACCCCTCTGCTCTGTCTCAACTTTACCATCTTCTTGGTTTCTGGATTTTGAGCTCGATTTTGACTTTCATACCAGTGGTTCACTGACTTTATCTTATCTTTAGGCTTTAAGACACCAGCTAGCATTTTCTCTCAATTCCTCTGAGCACCATCCTACATCCAGGTCCCTCGGGTGAATGAAAGAATGAGTGAGCGAATGAATGAATGCCCTACTGTATTTTAGCACCAGTGTGTGTGAATATTCTTTTTCCTCCTTCCTTCCTTGCTTTGTGGCTTCTGTCCTCCCTTTTTTTTCTGCATATATACAGATAAGCAAGAAATAGACTCTCTGCATTGTAGACACTATATAATCTAGAGAGAGTGATTCAAACATTGTATCATGGCAGGTGCTCTGGCTGCAACACGACAGAGGCCAGAGGGAAAAAGCAGGGGTCCTCTGAGTCTCCCCAGGTAGTACCAGGGAAGGAATCACCAGCGGCCTGAGTGTGTGAAGTTGTCTGTAGGCATTTGCCAGGAGGACGGTATTGAGAAAAATACTCGATATAGATAGGGCAGCTTAGGCAAAGGCATAGAGTGTGAGAATATGGCTTCCATGGAAAGTAACAAGCCTGGCTAGAGATCGAAGGAATTGCAGGTAAGAGGCTAGAGAGGTGGACACTAATTAAAGCCTTAAGTCTGGACCTTATGTGACAGGTATTGGAGAACCATTGAAGGGTTTTCCACTTTCATATCATATTCAGGAATTATTTAGCTCTTCACAAGAAATCCAGCTGCTAACGCTTATTTAGATTTCAAACTCTGTATTAAAGGTTCTGCTTTTCCAGAACCTTTGTGTCTGCATGTATTTAACATTGGGTAAAAACCACAGATTGCTGAGAATATTCAGTGAATGTCCTAGGGTCTACTCTCCAAGGGAACCATCTGAGGTTCCTTAATTTCATAGTTGGGTACCTACAGATGTTCTTCCACTTCACTTGTAGAAAATGTGCTCAAGCTGTTTTTCATACTCCTAAATTCCCTTTACAAAGAGATGCTCAAGTGTGGCTTGACATTAAAGCCAAAAATTTTCTGCTACTGGCCTAGCAGCTTAGCCTAGAACAGACAAAACCCTCTGCCTATCTTTCTGCATGCTTCCCTTTTCAGGAATGGTGTTTGGCTATTGAATGGACACCACCAGTTCACTGAAGACAATGTTTTTACTTTTGTCATTTCCAAAATATTTGTGTTAAGGAGTGTTCTATTGTCCTGCCAGTTCAAATCAATGCAATTAGCACTTTGAACGCCTAATGAAGACATGGCAGTGTGCTATGTAAGGTGGACTTACAGAGGCTATGCCATGAAGATCTTTTCTTAAAAAGTTTATAATCCCTCAGGAACAGTGACGGGGCTACTTAAAAAGGGGTAGGGAGAACTTTTGGGGAAAAAGCCATATTTTTACAAAAAACAAAGCAAAACAAGTGTCTTCGTTGCTTGAGACTTTTCAGTTTTAAAAATTTATCAGCTAAGACATTAGAGATCCAATCAGTTCTTTTTAACTTTTGTAAAAAAAAGTTAAAAAGTACAACATTTAAGTCAGAAATTCTCTTTGTGAGTGGAGCGAGGAAAAACCGGGTAGAATTCTTAGGCTAGTCTGTTTAGGCTGAGGTTACGCTTTTCAGGGTATGGAGTTGGCCCTGCTCGTAAACTCTGTAAACAAAAGCCTCACCATGGAGCTTTGAGTGTCTCAGAAATTTAATAAACAATTTTAATATAAGGCCAGCATTACAGGGGAAAAAGCTAGTTTACATTCTGCTTGTCTTCCAGAAGACTTAAATATATTATAAATATGATAAAATTAAGAAAGATGAGTATTTTAAAACCTTACTAATTTTATCTATTCTTGAGTTTCTTTAAGACTAATTTAATATCTTGGTTTAAAATTTTTAATTTCTAAAAATTGTGGTAAAATACTCATAACATAGGATTTATTACTTAAACATTTTTAAGTCTACAGTCCTAATTTGCTTCAAAATAGGGGAAAAAAGCTTGTTGTGCCAAACTATTCCCTGGAGGAGATCATTTTTAAATGTTTGTATTTAGGTTGGAAAATGAAAAAAGTCCTTTCTTTCCAATAAAGTCAAAAGAGGGAAAGATGGGAACTTTACAGTAAAAAACAACACATTAGCTTTGGGCTTCTTACTAAGAGGGTCAGAACAAAGGCCTTGGCTGTAAAACGCCCACCCATTGTGAAATGAGACTGCCATGTCGGTGAAGAAGAGGTGGGAGTGGAGCAAAGGTTTACAGCTGACTGGTTTGGTTTTGCCTCCTGCTGATCTATGGCTGCTGATCTGTTTGGGTCTTTTCGGGAAGGGGGCAATGTTTGGGTTATTTATTCTGACAGGAGGCTAGATGCTATTTCCATCTGCCTTGGAGTATTTGAGGAGATAAATGTCTGCCACATCCTGATGAATGGCCTCTATGGTTCATTGCCACAGAAACTGAGTTATGGCTCCTATATTTCATTTAAGAGAAGATTTCAGCCATCCAAAGTATGCACTGCAGCCTTCCATTTGACCGGGACAGCAAAGTGTTTTTCCGTATAAAGGACAAGGTTTGCACAGTTGCACCTTAGGGGGATTGAAAGGTAGGGGATAAATAGAAAGCACTCCATAAGTCAGGCTAGTAAATCCAGTGTAGCCAATTTAAAATACGAAAAAGAATCCAGGGAACAGAACGTAACAGTTCTGTGTCCTGGCTGAGTTTAAGATCATCTTTTCCTGTGAACTCACATCTTCAGTCAGTGGAAATCATTCCAGAGAACATTATTTTTAAGAATAAAAAAGGGGGAGCATATAAATTTAAATGCTATCAAAAGTATCACAAGATATTTATTTTTTAAGATATGTGAAAAAGACACAACTTGTTGGCCCATATACCAATTATATGTATCAGTGCATTGAATGAAAATTTATTCTAGACACCAACAGATTTTCAGATACCAAATGGCAAGGGGATTATACTTGTAAATAGGTTTGTCATAACCTAGTATACAGAGGCATATATATCCTGTATTCATTACTTACTGATATATGAACACCTACATATGTTGAGTGGCTTGTATGGATGGGGTGGAGTATTTGTTGCATGAAAAGGGGGAAATATTTCAGGGTAATACAGCCCAGTGGAATGTGTGAAATCAGTACCTCTCGGGAACACGTGCCAGTCACCAGGACCTTTGGGGAAACAGACAAAATAAGGAGGAAAGACCAGAGAATGTTTGCATTCATGTTAGCAAGGAAATGAGGTAAGCCAAGAATTCACTCAGGATTTAATCAAACTGCAGAGAAAGTCCATACATGCCAAACTGTACCTTTTCTGGTTGTCTGGGCATTGGGGCCATACTTTATGAAAAAGCTGTTATTATGAGCCAAAACAAAAAGCTTACTCAGATAAAATGATATCTGAATGAATGCTAATTTACAGGTGAAGCCCAACCGTGGTCTAGCCAGCTCTACTTTGTGGAGATGGTCTGGAGGGAAACGTTGGAAAGTTTTGTGCCACAGACCAAAGGTTAGGAGTTGGGGAAAAAGACTTGGAGTTACGTACACAAGAGTTAATTTAACTCTGCATTCAACAGAACTTCTAGGTATGACGCTTATCTATGGTTTCTCTGACTTTGGTCAGTTGCAGACCCATGTTGCCTTGCCTAATTTAAACGTACGCCACTTGATCCTTACTGGAAGCAACACTGGGTGAAGTGGATGCTCATCCTCCCAGTACCCTATGTGAGCTGGTGTGGGACTGAAGCAATTGCAATAGCACATTGTCCCACCTAGGGTGTGTGCGTGTGCATGTGAGTGTGAGTGTGTATGAGTAAAGTTTCCTATAAATCTAACTTATTTTCCCATAAACTGGAGACTGAAGAAAAAAAAAAAAGAATACAACCTCAGAGTACTTGTTCTTATGCTAATATGATGGGACAGTATAATTTGGAGCCGAATCATGAACACAGTTTATGAAATTATTAACCTACAGAAAGAACCCCTACTTATGAATTACATGTGACTTCCCCCAAGAAACCTTCTTTAATGCTCTCATCCACCTTTCCCCATCTTTGAATATTGACTTATCTGCCCCTTTCTCCTATTGGCAAAATATTCTGTGCATGCCTGTGTTATTGTACTGTCCAGATAATAACTGGCTTGCCTTTTCAACTGGACTGTAAATTACTTAAAATCATTTGCATTCCACAATACTAAACATACTGAACACATAGTAGGTGTATTAGTCCATTTTCACACTGCTGATAAAGACATACCCGAGACTGGGCAATTTATAAAAGAAAGAGGTTTAATGGACTTACAGTTCCACATGGCTGGAGAGGCTTCACAATCATGGCAGAAGGCAAGGTGGAGCAAGTCATTTCTTACATGGATGGCAGGAGGCAACGAGAGAACTTGTGCAGGGGAACTCCTCTTTACAAAACCATCAGATCTCATGAGACT
Organism: Pan paniscus; assembly: GCF_029289425.2. Taxonomy (NCBI): domain Eukaryota; kingdom Metazoa; phylum Chordata; class Mammalia; order Primates; family Hominidae; genus Pan; species Pan paniscus. The sequence goes on from NC_073260.2 coordinate 79,152,409, forward strand.
TATTCACTATCGTGAGACCAGCACAGGAAAGACCCGCCCCCATGATTCAATTACCTCCCACAGCGTCCCTCCCACAACAGGTGGGAATTCAAGATGAGATTTGGGTGAGGACACAGCCAAAACTTATTGGTAGGTGTTCAAATAATGTTGAATGAATGGATGTTTACAAATAAATCATTCTGAACCTCAAAGGAAAAGCTTATTGTGTCCACTGCCTCCAAGATCATTGTTTCCTAAATGGATGTAAAAGGGCTATTTCAAAGCAGAGGTGAAAAAGAAAAGAAAATCCTATTTATCAAGTTGGAATATATTTGTAGTTGATGAATGGTAGAAAATAGGCTATCCAAGGACTGACCGACTATAGAATTCTGCTAATTTTGAGTGCTGTGGACTTAGAATCTGGGCTAATTGTTGCATTTGACTAATTAAACTCTCAAGGAAAGGCTTGGCTTGACCACAATTCAGGCAAGGCAGGACAGATAATCACTATGGTCTTAAAGCAAAGCAGGAGCCCAGGGGGTAGCAGGTATCCCTGGGTTCAAATCCTGACATCACCACTTAACAATAGGAGTAATAAGACCAATTTTCCATGGTATTTTAAATGTCCAAAAGGATAATGCATATACAGAGTGTTAGTTTCTCTTCCTCTGTGTCTCAGAAGGTGGTTTGAATTGTGTCAGGTGCTCTGAGTGCTGCCCAAATTCTCCTTCTCTGTTCCACCAAGTTCCTATTCTACAAAGCAGACCCTGTAAGAACTTTCAGGGAGTCTCACTAATCCTTCAACACCAGCCACGTCGTTACAATGAATGAATTTCCATTTCTCCTTCAACGTATAACGCATATGCTTCTTAAATGTTCCCCTGTATCCCAATCAATTGAAACTGAATCTCGAATAATATGCTGAAGGAAGCTCCCTATTTAGAAAACTGAGATGCATTTCCTCTGACTTTAATCAACACCACTCTTTCAGGCTTGCTGGTTAGCCTCTTTAAAACCACCCCTACTCCAGGGAAGGGGAAGATAGATCTCACTGGAGAGGTACAGCTGCATCTTTGAACTGGCTTATCATTGCCTAGATTGTGGCAACAACTCCTCAGGATTGAAAGATGCACAATTTGTATACTGGAACTTGAGGCCAAAATCTATACTGGTAATGTTGCTTTACAACTTTCCTATGAATTAGTATAGATTTTCAAAAGAAACTATAAGTACAGCAATGGTAGCAAAGCAGAATTTGCTATAACTTTCCAATTGCTGCTAGTTTGAATAGCCAGTTCACAACAACCTTCTTTATTCTTTTGGGTTGTTTTATTTGAGCCTCTTTTTATCTTCTTATCAGATAGACATGGATAGACACCTGTAAATCAGTTAGCTTCATCTATATTAGACTTGTTTTGCATGTAAATGATCACATTAAGGTGAATGCAAATGTATCTCACCACACCTTTTCAGAAGCATAAATTTAATTTTTTAAAATTTTATGTACATGTGGGTTTAGGAATACCTCTGCTCTTCTTCTTGTTTTTGCCTGTCAGAAGATCAATGATGTATCAAAAATCACAAGTATTTATAAAGAAAACAGATAGGATCCATTAGGTTTTATGCCACTGCTTTTTAAAAGTATAGTTTCTAAATATCAATTTAAATTGGACTTTGATTTAATAACTCATCGAGGGTTGGATACAATTTCAATTGAGTAATGCTAATATGGATAGAAGTTGGAGCCAGGCCAACATAATTTGAGTGCCAAGGGACCACACCTAATTATTGTTACCCAGCCTGAGATGTGACGCCTTGTCTTCTGAAACCAGCTGAAGTGAGGGGAAGCATGCCAGGGAGAGGGCATGCCAGTTTGCCCTTACATGCCCTAAACTTGCTGCCTAGGTTGATTAGTGGAAAGAACATGGGCTTTGTTGACAAACCTCAGATTGAATTCTGGCTGTTGCACTTGTAACCTTGAGGCCTTGAGCATATTACTTAACCTTTCTGAGTCTCAGTTTCCTTTCCCATAAAACAAGGATTATACCTCCCCTGCAGTGCTGTTTGTAAAGATGAAATGAAATACAATAACTCATGTCTGATCACTAGGCCAGCACACAGTGGCTCCTCCTATTCGTTCCTTCGCTTCTTTTTCTTTCTGAGTAGATCAGATTAATGCAGAGCATTGTTTTTGGCAAGTTGTTGAAAACAGCTACTTCTATATAATGATGCTGAGATTCACTAGGTCTTTAATACTGTGAACAGGGATACTCATGAAAGTTATAGAGAGGGTATATCAATTAGAGCAGGATTGTTTCTTAAAATATTCTTCTCATTTTTCTTCCTCTTAGACAAGAAAAGGAAAATGACCCCATAGAATAAAAATGTATTCTGATTTCCCTACCTCTCCTTTGATTTTATTTATTTGTTCATTTCTTTCATGTCAAATTATTTATTTATTTTCGGCAGACTAGAGAACTTGAATCAGAGCTTTAGAGAACAGAGCAAATTGCTGTCTTCATTCTCCATCCTGGGCCAGTCTGATAGTTTCCTCGAGGCAGATCTCCTTTGTGATGGTCTCCTGTAAATCAAGCACAGGGATGCAGTTGCATGGGTCAGCATGTAAAATAACATGCTGTCCGCATAGAACGCGATGTGCAAAGTACCAGCGTAACTTGACATCCATGCCCCTTTAACACCTGTTTCCATAGCTACACTGTAATCCAGACATTTGAGAGGCAGGCTTGCCTCTGCCAGGCCTGTCATTTCAGGGAAATAAATTAAGAAAGCTGATGACAAGGCCTGGATTATACAATTTCTTTAAAGTACAAAGCAGACCTGAAATCTAACCAGGAATGAACAGAGTTCAGATAAAATGGATAAAATCCATTTCTGGTAACCTTTGTGAGAAAATTTGAATGCAGCCTCCTTTATACATTTTGTTCCCCGACTCCCAGAAGCAGCATCATATGTTACACCTGGCAGCCGTATTTGTGGCACCATATTTTTCTTATTTTTAAGCGGTGCTACCATATTTTTTAAAATGAAAATTTGGAAAAAATAAACAGATGGGAAGATACTGGTGGAGGGGGGACATGGTGCAAAGAGAAAAAGAGAGAAAGATGGAGTTAGGCAAGTGCTAAAGGGCAGAGCGTCAGTATCAGACACTGAGATATTTGCATATTCACAATATGTTTCTGGCCCAGAGCACGTTTTTCTGGCGTTCTGTATGTATTTCTAGGTCTCTATATTTATCCATGTCTCTGGCTACATATGTAAGACTAACTTTAGAGGTGGTGTGTTTGCTGGATGCTTTGCAGTGGTACTTGAAGAATTTCATGTTAAATATGCACTGGCAGCAGGAATGAGCTGCTCTCACATAGGAAGAGAAATAGGAGGGAGGTGGGGACCCCAGCCATGGTTCTGCTGCATGCTGGCCAGCTGGAGACAGGGCCTTTCAACACTATTTTCATCAAGTGGTTCTGAGCCAGTTCATTTATTTTTGGATTCTCCTTAATTCCAAATCAAAGCAGGTGATACTAAAATCAGACTATGCTGCATGAGAACAACTACCCTCCTCCAAAAGACCCTCACCACGCTATTTTTCACCTCGTGGAATCCAGGTAATGCTTGCTTGCTTGAGTGCATTTATCTCCTTATTTAGTATGCAGGGGAGAAGGCTGTTTTGGAAGCAAAGAAGGTAAAGAGAGACTGAGTTTGAAGAAGGGGTTATTACAAGGATATGTGCTCTCCCAGGGACATGGCACTTGCCATTACGGGAATGTTCTCATCACTAGTTGCTTTATTTTAATGTCCTTTTATTCATGCTCATGGCCATCCCAGGTAAAACTGATGACTCAGCCTGATTATTATTTTTGGATCATCGGTAAAATTTACTTTTGACTCAATATATTAAAAACTTGTCGGATCGCGTACAATATTAAACATTGCCTTTTAGTGATGTTCTAAATTTAGTATTTTATTTAAAATTGCTTTACAAGAGAAAATTTGCCAGTGGGTTTGCTCTGATTAGGTGAATCTCTTTTCTATATTGAAAAACAGAAGATAAACTTTATGAAGTAAAATTATTAGGCTGGTGCAAAAGCAATTGTGTGTTTTTGACATTAAAAGTAATGGCAAAACCTCAATTAGTTCTGCAAACTAACACATGAAAACTGAAGAAAAGCATATATTATTAACTTGAGGTGATGTGTGTGTGTATGCATATATATGTATATACATATATGTACATATATATACACACACATACATATATAGTATATGCACACACATTTAGTTTTTTTTGTTCATACTAAAGTTTTATTTACCTTAATATGAACAAAAGCAATGAACTTTAAGTTAATATAATGGAGGTAATATTTTGAAATGTTTTATTGTGCTTTAGTCCTTTACTTTTGCAGTTATAAGCTCTTAATTCATTCCACCCAAAGCATCCGTCTGCACAGGGACTGTGGATAGAACATGACGGATGATATTCAACGTGCAACCTACGACTATGCAGTGAGAAAAAAACCTGTAAGACAGGCTATTGACCTGAAAGACGACTTTCTATTCCAGTCTAGAGAAGCTACTTCTTTAGCCCCTGATGTCGTTGACAGGCTTACCTGCCTTAGGGAGTAAATTTTGATATAGTGGCTGTGTAAATAATGTGATCCCCCTTCCAGACTCAGGCAATGGTAGGAAGGAGAAGAAAGAAAGAAGAAAGAAGTGATGATAAGTGAGTTCTGAGTTTCATCTTTCCTGGCTTTCCTCCAATCTTATCTTATAGGCTCTACCATGCATTCTGAATCTGAGATGCCACCATATCAAAGTCTCATGGTGGCAGAGAATGTGCTGAGGGTCCCCAAGACCACTTCCAGTTTCAGGGATTTGCTAGGAGGACTCAGAGGGCTCAGCTTGTGGTTGTACTCATGGTTATGGTTTATTACAGTGAAAGGATACAAAGTAAAATCAGCAAAGAAAAAAAGGGCCTGGAACAAAGTTTGGTGGAACCAGACCCAAGCTTCCAAGAATCTCTCTTGGTGGACTCTCATTGGATGTACTTGATTCTCATGGCAACGAGGTGTGACAACACGTGTAAAATGTTGTTTACCAGGAAGCTCATTAGAAACCCAGTGCCCAGAGTTTTTACTGGGAGCTGATCATGAAGGTATCCTCTTCCTGGCAGTTGCCAAATTCCAGGCTCCCAGAAGGAAAACAGGTCTTCAGCAAAAACCACATCGTTTGCACAATAGTTGAGAGACAGTGATCCATTCTTATTAGTTAATATGGTGGAAATCCTCCCAAAATCCAAGTCCTAGACACTAGCCATGGGATAATCTTGTAAGCAGGCCTAAGGCTAGCAGTCTCAGGCTTGCTGTGACTCTTTTCTGCATAGAGGGTAATCAGGCAGAGAGGCTCTGGGATAGGCTTCCCTGGCAGCCTTCAGTTCTCAAGTGGTATAAGTGCTGTATTAAATGATCATGGGATTGCTGTGGAGTCTGCTGTGCAATGAGATTGATTGTGCAAGACAGGCTGGGATGGGTGGGGATCACTGGTCCAGGTGGACAACTCAGCAGTTAGGATCTGTAGCCAGCAGGAGTAAGGGGGGGACCAAGTTGTCCAGGGAATACCATCTAGAACCTTTCCCAAGGAAAGGCTGAACATTACCTAGCAGACTGTTTAGGTTACAGATCATTGCTTTAAGCTAAAATTCATACTCAATATATTTTTTCTCCTACTCACCAGTATATAGTCATTTGGGGCAAAAATCCAGGTTAGAGACTGAATAAAGAAATCACATTTCCCCCCACATCTGCATTGTAATGTGACTTAAATTCTGTGCCTTTACTGTACTAGTAATTTTTATTTAATTTGTGAGAAAGGGTACTAAAGATATTTTCCATTTCACTATCCTAAAGCCCTTTTCCCCTTTTAGATATCTGCCAAAACTAAGGACATTTTGCCACTAGGTGATGGTACTTTCCAATGTGCTTTAAATTCAAAGTCCAAGATACATCCAAATACAAAGCTCTTTTAAAGCCACTACGTGATAGTCTTCAAAAATGGCTGCCCACAATCCTATACCTCCTTTACCCCCACTAAGGTAAGGAGTCCTGATTCATCTAGTTCTCCTTCCGTGAAAACTGGGTAGGCCCTTGTGATTTGCTTTGATCGATACAATGCAGCAGGAATCCATAGTGTAACAGTCCTGAGCTGTCTGTTAGAAGCCTGACAGCTTCCTCTTTTTCTCTTGGGAAGTCTGCTGCCATGTAAGAAATCCAACCACCCCTGAGACCACGGGGCTGTGACTATGTCCAGTTATATATTTGGCAAGGCCATGGGGAGGAGTACTTAAAGCCCTGCCAACAGGAAGAAGCAACACCCCAGACCTGTGACCCCAGCGGAGCTGTCCACCAGGTTCCCAGCCATCTGCGTCATCCCAGCTAAGACTCCAGCTTTCGTGGAGCAGAGACACTCTTGCTATGCAAATTCCTGCTCTACGGATTCACAAGCAAATGCAATGGCTGTTATTTTAAATCATTAAGTTTGGGGGTAGTTTGTTATGCAGCAATAGATAACTGAAACACAGAAATTTGCATTTTATTTGCCGATAAAACTAAAAAGGTAATCTTCTAAAAAAACAAACACAAATGTTCTTTATCACCTATATGAAAAAGCTTTAACTTATGCTTTTGGAGCCAAATTATCCTTTAAGTAGCCTAAGTTTACCAAATCTTTAAGTCCTTTTCACATTAAAATGTCTTAGGGCTTTTGACAGTACAGAGCAGGGAATGTTAAAATTTAGTGTCTGTTTTTGGAAGTAGGCAGTAGAAAATTTAGCATTAATTCTGTTACTCGGAAGTCATTAACTATGTTAACTGCTTTGGTTAATTGGTTACTGATTTTTGCCTAAGAAAACATTTTTTACTTTTCATTATACAATTTTTCAAAAATATACAAGATAGGAAATTAGTATAAGGAACCCCCCCACCACGAACCCTTCAGTCGACATCAATGATCAACATTCTGTCATTCTTCTGAGAAATCAATCTTATGATCATCCTTTTCATGTAGATTTCCTCCTAGGCACTTTTGTCTGAACCACGTGGCACACATTGGCAGAGAACAAGGAAAAGAAGAACAGAGGAAGGAGAAAAGGAGAAAAGTCATTCTGCTGAAAACTTAAGAATCTCTTTTTTCATTCTCTTTAGTCAGGTGACTTATTTCTCCACTTAGCACTCTAGTTAGTGAATCAAGGAATATTGACTCCAAAACTGAAATAAAGTGATTAGCCTCACTAAATCCCTAGCAATAACTGCAGTTCAGACTTTAATAAGTGCCTCTGATATAAACCCTTCCAGAAATTATTTCTCAAAGGGCATCCTCTTGCAGAAAGGTTTAAACAAAATTTAAACAAGATTTTGAACATAGATTTACAATAGTTTCATGACAAAAGCTATGGTTTAAAATGTTTTAGAGTTGCTGTGGGTTTTCGACTGAGGACATAGTGTGTTATACATTAGCTGTTGAATGTGTTCAGTTGTTGAATCCAAAATTGCTTGGAAGGTTTAAACGTTGGCAGCCTTGAAAACAAACACTAGTCCGTGTTCCCAGTGCCTAAATGAAATCAAAGCAAACCTAATCATTTTCTTTCATATGACTAATAAAGATGTGAAAAAACAAGCTTCAGTTTTACATTTGAGCAGTAATCTTCTTAATTACATCTGGGTTACAAAATGCAAGGCTATGGTTCTTCACCATAGTTGTAAAATGAAAGCTGAACGTTTATGTATTCCTTCTTCTGCATCATGTGACCAGGGTGGGCCTCATAAGAAGAAGGCAATGGGCCAACAGGAAATTTAATAGAGACCCTGTTTCTCTTTCTTTATTTGTTGAGGGTGGGCGGGGGGAGGTGGAAATCTTTGTCAGAGTTGTATTTATCTTGGGGTCAGAGTGTTCTCTCTCAGTTTATGAATATGTGGTGGGACAAAATGAAAGTGTAGATTAGATAAATATAAGTAGGTAAAAATAGGAATTTGCTGATAGAGGGCTGCTGAGCATTTTGGCAGGCCTAATGGTTTTGGAAAGCTTTGTGTAAGGCCGAGCTGATTTTGTTTGCTTCTAAAACAATGATAGGCCCTGAGTGTTGAGCTGTAAGATACCTGCTTTTATAGGTATTTCCCATTGAGGTAAATTAATTGTATATTTCTTTTTGAAGGTTCTTAAAAAATTAAATTCTCTTGGACACACAGAGAGCACCATGAATATCAGCACACTCAGATGTCGTAAGTTTCTTAATTATGGTTTGCAAAGAACATCACGCTAAAAGAGGAATATCTGAATGAAAGTTTTGATTAACTTTTCTCTAGTGAGTCTTGTTGCTATATTGCTACATATGCTTAGATTTTTTATGCAATGGTCAATGTCTTAGTTGTTTTATATGTGAAACAGAGCTAATAAAACCTGTACTATCTACCTGATATTGTTCAAAAAAATTAAATGACATTAACCAGTGGCTTGAAAACAGGTTGAAAAAGTTCAAGTAGAGGATGAAAACCTGATTGTGAACATTAGTGTTATTTGTAGGGTGCTATGTCATGCAGAATAGAGGTTAGGAAGGGGAGTTTCAAAGAAACATGGCAGATGTTACTATTAATATAAACAAGATTGTAATTCTTAAGTAAATAATTTGTTTCCAAGACTAGGAAAATAGATAAAAATGAAATAAATACATGGCTTTTATCATTATTCTTTCCTTGCTATTAACATTCATTGGTAGATCAGTAGGTATTTGGTCTTTATTCAAAGAATATATATGCATTGTGTGCAAACTTACACATACACATTGATTTTCTAGCAACTGGTAGAGTCTAATAACACTAAGTACAACAATCTAAATGGACATCATTGATGTAAAAAGTTAGAAAAAGAGTTCTATAAAGGACTGAGCTCTACTAGGGGAAATATATCACTACAAGAACTTGCTTAACCTTCCGTTTCTGTTTTCTATTGCTGCATAATGAACCACCCCAAAATTTAGTGGCCTAAAACAGTAACTATTTTATTGCTATAATTCTGAGTGAGGAATCATGGCTGGGAGCAGTAGGGACTGGCTCATTTCTGCTTCACATGGTGTGAACCAAAGCAGCTCAGGTGGGCTTGAGGATCCAAGGTGGCCTCACTCACATGTCTGGGATTCAGTGCTGGCTGCTGGCTGGGGGTCTTCAGTCCTTCTCTGCCTGGCTTCTCTCTCATCCTCCAGGGGACTCTCTTCACATGGCCTCTCCTCCAGCATGATAGCAGGTCTTTACATGATGGCCAGGGTCCAAAGGGCAAAATGGAAGCTGCAAGATCTCTGCAGACCTGGATCCAGAACTGAGAACAGCAAGTACCTATCTCTTGGCCTCCTGTGATGTGAGAAAAACAAACTCCTAAATATTCAAACTATTCTGGTGGGGTATTCTGTTAGGTGGAGTTATGTTATCATTCCTGTCTGCTCCAACACCAAAGCCTGGCTTGTCTGGAGACTGAGCCTTTCTTCCTCTGCCCTCTGTGTTGTTTAGTGTCAAACACCAAGGCTTTCCTCAGGTAGCCAGTACTATCACTGTGTGGATTATTGTTTTAAATAAGAATGGTGACCATTTCACCATTTTATTTGCTTTGTTTTGGGTTAAACCCTTGTTAATAAGAACATTTAATTAAACTGAACATTTATGTTGCCCTGAGAAATACAGTTTTTCTAGGTGAATTTGGTGAGAGGTGACTGCCTTGTGAATTTCAAAAAGGATGCTGCAGAGAAGGAAATGGTACAGGAAGAAGAATTAAGTGGTAACAACAAGCATTAATATTCATGACAGCCCTCCAAAGAACCTTAAAGAAAAGGGAGACAGCCAAAGCTAATGGATTATTTTCATAAACCTTTACCTCAATAAATAGTAGAGAATTAATCCAGCATCAGTATGATCATAAGATTCTAATCATACACTCTTCCTCAAATGTCATAGCTGAGAACAGAAGTAAACCATACCTTATGCTTGAATACTTGTTAGTTAAATCACATCTTAGCTGGACTGCATGAAATCTGATAGATTGCAAAGTAGCAGATGTGTGGACTGAAAATCAGAAGACAGAAATTAGCTACTTCACTATAGCCTGCCCTTTCCAAGGCTTCTGAACTTTGAAAGGGATGCTAATTAGTTATTAGAAAATTGATTCAAGGACACGAGAACTTAAAAATGCAACAACAGATCACATGAAAATGGCTATTATCTTTGTGACAGAAAGGGTCCTTTCCATGGCTTACTGTGTCTGAAGGTAATCTGCTGAAGGGAAGCTACAGAGTAAGGCACAGGAGGGGAAAAGCCAGATGTCATTAAAAAGGTCAGTCCAGCGAGGCCTTCTAACCTTGAGCTTCATCCTTTCTCCCTTTCTTTCTCTCCCTTCTCCTCCCCTTCATGGGGATCGGACACTCTTGGTGTTTTTCCTCAAGTGAACATAAAAATGGGTCCAAATCATCTAGTCTTGTTAGACTGGTCCATAGATTTCTAGCCATGAAGGCCTCTTTATTCCAGAGCTGTGTAATAAGCTGAAATCCTAGATAATTTACTCCACAGAGGACCTAGGGGACTGCATTCAAAAGACAAAAACTCATGTTGTGAACACCGCTGAAGAGAAACACCCTCTCTGTTGACTGGTCACACTTTCCATTCGTGATCACGGATGGGCACACAGTGCTATTTTTTTCTTAGCCTTCGGTGTTGGTTTCTCCTCACCTTCCTGACTGCTCAAATATTTTGGTGCTCTAGGACTTCGGAGGAGCCCTCTTGCCTTCGCGCTTTCCTTGGGTGAATACTTCTAGGTCTGTAACTTTAAATATCTATCTATATGATAATAACTTCCAAATTCATATCTCCAAACCAGATTTCTCTCATAAATTCTGGGCTCCTAGATCTACATGCTACTTGACATCTTCTTTTAAATGTTGATAGGCATCTTAAACTCAACATATTTTTAAAAGTCTTGATAAATGGCGCATCTCCATCAACACACAAACACACGCGCGCGCGCGTGCGCGCGCGCACACACACACACACACATCCCTTCCTTTTCTAGGACTTCCTGTATCAGTAAAGGCGCCCTCCCGCCTGCACTTACTCAATTGTTCAAGCCAAATAGCTAGAAGACGTTTCTTATTTTTCTCTTTTACTTTCCCCAAAATTGATTCTATCAGCATGTCAAGGCAATTCAATCTCTAAAACGTATCTGGAATCTATCTTATTCTCCCGCATTTTTACTATTAACACCTTAGTCTAAGTCTGTAAGCCACCATTGCAAATGGATTAAGCCACTCTCTTGCTAACTGTTTTCCTTCCTTCTTTTTCTGACTACAATTGATTCCCCAAACAGGAGTGGAAGCAGTCTTATTAAGAATGTAAATCTGATCATGCCACTCCTCTGCATAAAACCATCCAATACCTTCTCAGACTCATAGAATAAAATCTCATTGCTTAAAGCCCTGCATGATCTGGTCCTGCCTGTCTCACCCCCTGATCCTACAGCCCCTCTTGCCTCCTGAGTGTGTTTCCAACCCATAGCCCTTTATCTCTCCCTCAAGCACATCAAGTTCGCTCCTGCCTTAGATCTTTTGCATCTGCCATCCTTTTTTGCCTGGAATATCTTTCCTTCAGAACCTTTTATGGATGGATTTTTCTTGTCATCTAGTTGTCATTTCAGATGCTGTCTCTTCAGACTGTCCCTTTCCAACCACCAATTGCATCACTCTTTTTTATTTTCTTCATGGCACTTCCATTGTGTGATATTGTTTATGGAATATCTCTCCTGGTAAATTGTGAGCTTCTGAAACAGGGACCATACTTGTTTACTTCTCTACTGAATCTCCCATACCTAGAATAATGTTTGGCACATACTGCTTTTTCAGTAAATATCTGTTCAATGTAAGATTTCAGACTGGGCACCTAGATGTTCAAAGCCTAATCCTCAGGTGAGTGAACATATGAGTGATGCATGACATTTGATGATACCGCTCCTAGAAAGGACTCTTCTCCTCCATACCCCAAATCCACCCCACTCTATTTGGATGAGTTTGTCTATCTTGGGATTTTATATGCCAAAATATATATATATATTTGGGCCTAGTAAGATTCCAAAGCAAGGAAGGGGTATTTTCTTTTTTTTTTTTTCTAAATCAAATATTTGTCCAAACATATTTCAATAGGTATTGGTATTTTTACTTTATTGGAGAGAATTATTTTCAGGACAGAAAATGTTCTTTCTACATTTATTTCAGGCATAGGATTCTATAAGTCTATTTTTCTTACATTGTATTTTCTTTACTTAAATATGGAGGAGTTACCAACAGTGTTCACATAAACTGTCTTCTATACTTAGTGGAGTCAAAGGCTAAGCGGGTGTCTTGACTTGACTTGTCTTCCAGATTTCTGCAGACATACAAGAGCAGAAGTCATTTTTATGGTCAAATTTGTTTCCATTTCTTTTGAACTATGCGACATGTTTTTCCTATTTGTTAATGGTGACCTTTAAGCATTTTGCCATTGCAAAAACAATGCATAGTTTTATTTATTTATTTAATTCCTGGTGATAAGCCATCATAACTCCATTTAAAAAAAACATTCCTATTTGGAAAATTTAATGCAAATTCAAATTTAGACTAGCAAGATACATCAAATCACATGTCATTGTTGAACTGAAAAGTTGACTAGTCTGATATTTTGTCTCCAAAGAATATTTTTAAAAATGTAAATTAATTGATTTATTCTGCACAGCACAATAAAAATGATAAATCTGTGTGAGATTAGAGTCTACCACAGATTCTGATTTGCTTATATAATGGAAACTATTTTAATTGACATATTTATTTAAAAATCAGGAATTTGTATCTATTTAAAAACTAAAAATCGGGCAGTTTATAAACACCATGTGTAAGTACATATATATACACACATATAAAATATTACTCAGACTTATTTTTATGTTTTTTCCCAATGTTATAAATAATTTGCCAGAAATCTTTAAGACTTTTTAATTGAGTAGCAATTTTTGTTTTTTCAGGTAACAGTACTGGCAGTAGGAATGGGTCAAAATTTTAAAAATACTGTCTAAATATGATTGTTGTTACCAAGTAATTTTTGTTCTTGGGTGTTGTCCTTTTATCTAAAGTAGCATAAAATATGGGAAAGCAGTACAGATTGGTATCAGAATACATGATGTCTTGGAAAGAGAATGAAAGAGAGATTCTAAGTGTTCTGGTTCTGGTTCTAGGACTCACTAATCATCTGTATTTATAGATAAGCTATACTCCTTTGGGTCTCAGAATTTCCAAACATGTTTTTCAGTAAACTCGTCTGAAGGATATTCATATGCATTTCACTAAGAAATATTTCAATAATCAAAACATTGTGGATATGTTATATAATATCCTGGTGTAGTCTTGAAAATTCATTAGGAATATTATCATATTAAAGCATTAAAAATACAAGAAAAACTAGTCTGATATTAAAAACTTGGCATTTCCTGAATATTGTTACTCACAGAACTTTCATTTCTTTTTTTTTCTTCTCAAATCTTTAAAAATTTTTCTCAGAACACCTATCAAATCTTGCAAATCAAGTGTGCTGTAGTAACCCAGCTTAGGTGAGGTCATACTACAAGATTCTTAAGGTTCTTTCAAACCCCAACCGTCTATGTTTCTTTATATCAAAATGATAAAACTAATAGCTCAGAGGAAGCAAGAGACCAAACTTTCAGAATTACCCTGTATTTATTCTCATAATGTAATATAATCAGTCAATAAAATGTCTCTTATCACCCATGTCAACCAAAAATCTAAAGGCCTAGAATTTACATCTACTTAAGGCTTGTTTAAAAAATCTGATTACATAAAACATGCAGAAAGACCTAAGTAAGTGATAAGCCTGAGAATATTTACTATGTTTCCTGCTTGTTAGATTTGATGTCCTCCTTTGGTGCCTCAAATAATGTTTTTGCTATCACGATGCTTTGGAGAGGAAAGAGAAGAAGAATGATCACTTAAAATCAAACCTTGGGGACAGTTGCATTGGAAAAAAAGGGCCATGAGAAACAAGCACCAGCTTTCTGCTTGTATCATAGTAGAATTGCCATGGATCCATTTGAATTGACAATGCCCAAGCGATGCAATCATTTGTGGTGCCATAGTGTTTACCTTCTCGGCTTAGTTCCCTTGAAGAAATTAATGAGCCATCTTTATGTTTCAGGCCCTAGGCCAGGCACTGGAAATATGCATGAGTAAAACATCGTCCCAACACCCCATGATAAATGTTCTGATGGGTAAATGTGCAGGATATTAGAAAAATCCAAATGCAGTGTGAGTATGCGTAATCTAGGAAGAGAAAATACAAGAGAAATACAGTACAACAAGAACACCAAAGTAAATGAAGGAAAACCTCTAAGATGGAAGCTGAGAAAAATTATTGGTCCTAGAAGGAAATGGGGCCAGAAGACATGGGACATAGTTGCTGCTATGGTTTGGATATTTATCCCCCCAAAACCTCATGTTGAAATTTGATCCCCAATGTTAGAGGTGGAGCCTAATGGGAGGTGTTTGGGCCACAAGGACAGATCCTTCATGAATTGCTTGGTGCTGTCCTGCTGTCCTGGTGATAAAGAGTTCTTGCTCTATTAGTTTCTGTGAGAGCTGATTATGAAAAAGAGCCTGGCACCTCTCCCATCTCTCGTTCTCTCTCTGGCCATGTGATCTCTGCACGTGCTGGCTTTCCCTTCACCGTCTGCCATGAGTGGAAGCAGCCTGAGGCTTTCACCAAATGGCCAATCGTCCAGCAAGCAGAATTATGAGCCAAATAAATCTTTTTTCTTTGTAAAAGCCAGTCTCAGGTATTTCTTTATAGCAATACACATGGACTAAGATAGTTGCCACAGAAAAAAGAGCCAGGAATAGCAAGTCTCAATAGTTAATGGATCTCATTTCAAAGAAATTTATCAGAGGATTCTAGACTTTAAGAGAAAGGGGGTCCTTGAAGCTTATTAACTTGCTCATAGCACAAATGAGTACACAAAATCCAAGATCACAAAGCAGGTTTGTGGCAGAAACAAGACTGGAAGCTAGAAAGTCTGACCTTAAGCTCATGTTTCACTGTTTTATTATTTAAATTATTTAGGGATCCTGTGATTTTTTTTTAACCATCACACATAGTTTGAAGTAAGTAGACCATTGTTTATGTGATGTAAGGTAGATTTTAATGATGTTTATTTTAATGAGACTTAAGCCATGAACCATTAAACAATTTTAGGAAAGCTATGAACCTTTAAACAATTTTAAGAAAGTCCATATTAGAGGAACAGAAGTTCAGCTTGTACACAGAGAAAATGGCAAATAGAAGATTCAAGGCACATGAGGAAGAAAGAATTGACCTGGTCTCCGATGATATATGGAGGTGGAAAGAAAGGAAGGAAGATGTCAAAACTAATTCATATTTCATTTTCAAGTGACTGGAAGAATGTTGATACCATTGCCAGCTGGAAGTAGCCTGTAGGGTAGGAAAGCAATGTTGATGTCTCCAAAGGGGAGAACACAGAGGCTGAGATCAGAAATTGTCTGTAGACTAGAGAGGGAGAACTGGAAAAGACAAAGTCTCTGCAGGGTGAATCAATGGCACCTGACTATGGACTGTACATAATGAATGAGGCCAAACGAATTTAAAAATCATGGTGATGGAAGGGCGTGCAGCCTGAGGCCTGCTATAGGGTTGGAGTCAGGAAAGACCTCTGGAACAAACATTAATATTTTCTGTACATGAAAAACTGCTATAAATAATCATAAAATTTTAGGTCTAGGAAAACTATAGCAGGTAATCGAGTTTTTTTCTGCCTCCAAAAAATTACTCCTTAGGCTTTAACAATGGGTAATGCAGAGTTTGTGGTTTGTCCTATTTTTAATAACTTCCCTTGATAAAATATTTGAATACCTATCAGTCATTTTATTACTAAATCATTCCACATGCATAACTGTGGGCCCTCATTTCTATTTGGTCCATTTCCTTGAATTTAAATCAAGAATAGATAAATCACTAAGGCATTACCTCCATTCCGCTCCCTAAAGGTATTTGAGAGACAACCCTCGTAGTCTTCTATTCTTAGAACTACATTTTCTAGTTTTGTGAAGTTTTCCTCATGGACATTGTACATCAGCTTCAGTGATATGGTTCTATTTGTCCAGCTTCAATTTGCCTATAAATTATTTTAGTTGAAGAGACAAGAAGCAGAAACAGTTGTCTTGTAAACAAAACAAAACAAAAACAAAACAAAGCAACATTCAGATAATGGATGAGCATATTGTATTTCCTGCAAGTTCTAGTTTTATTTATGTAGCCAGAAAGAACCCTTCTGAACTTCTTAAAATAGTGCTATGTATTTTATACGAGATAGGTTTGATATGTAACATATAAAGCCTCCCATTAATCCCTCCAGAATACATAAAAATAATTTTGCCCTCCTTTGCCAGACATTGGCAATTGCTTTGGAAAATATGTAAATAACTTGTTGAAATATTTTCCCAAGCTCCTTCTCCAGCATTCTTGTTTTCTTTTCAGTTGAAAGACTTAACTCCAGTACCACAATTTAATACAACAAAGGAACATATTTTCCCAGGTAGTGCAGAAATAATAAATGGAAAAGATTCCCACAGCTTCCAGAGCCTGCTACTTAACATTACTTTTTTGAATCTACAGAAAATAAATTGATCCATTGATAATTTTAATAGATGTCTGAGAAAATAAAAAGTGTATCAATTCTTGTCAGTGGCAATATTCATCTCTTTCCTTCTGTGTAGCAGCAACTCTTTGGGATCGCTCATCATAGAGACATTATAGATATTTGCAGAGGGAAATGAGAGGGCATAAGTTATTTTATTTATAGACAATTCAAATTTTTCCTGCAAAGAATTTATAGCAACACATAAAAAAGCTAAAATACTGGCATTCTCACTTCCAATCCTGCCCATCCTTTTAAGTCACTGTCCCTAAAATCCTCATTTCCTCTCCCAAATTTTCCAAAGTGTTTCCTTCACGTTTTCAAATATATCCTTGTAAGTTCAGCTCTTTTCTGTTTGTATAAAAGTAAGGTAACTATACTGGTCTCTCTAACTGTCCATAACTTGCATTTTTCACTTTGACCTTATTTAAAGTGTGCAAATATTTAGCCCTTGAATAATATCAATTATGTAAATATGTATTTGCACATTCTATTTTCTTGAAAAGATACCATGTGATAAGCATATTCACTATTTTTTTTCTAAAATGGTACCAAAATGTTATAAATATTGGTATAAAAAAGGAGACAACTAATGGATTGGTGAAAATTTGTGGGAGCTAGATTAAGTTGATAACTATTCATGGGTTGACAAATTTTATTGCGTTGCTGGTGCCATGTAGAAGAGGGTCTTTTTAGACAAGGCCATTGATTTGATGTGTTTATAGCAGAATTTTCTAAAGTGTTGTCAGAGGGCCACCTTTACAGGATCAACTCGCCTTTTAAAAATTGCAGATATTTGTGTCCCATCTGTGTCTGACTGAATGAAAATTTCTAAATGGAGAGGGCCTTAGAATCCACATTTTAAGCAAGCAATTCAGGTTATTCTCCTCATGTTAAAACACCTGGGCATCATTTGTTGATAACATGTTACTAAAACCACATTTGTGTTTTAACCCAATCTCCTTCTTGAAATTCAGAATCTGTTTCTAGAAGGAGCTATTAGTTTACTTTCTTGAGTGCTCTGTGGGTATCTCATATTCATTGCATGCTTCATCCCACGAAACCTGCCCTTCCTTTTTTACTTGTCTTGCCAATCAAAAGCCTAAGAGTCACCCTAGACTCTGTCCACACCTTCATCCTCAGTACCCAAATCACCAATAAGAGCCTTCGTGTCTAGCTTTTACGATTCTTGTGTCTTATCACCTCCTCTCAAACCTCACCTTTTCTAACATGCCAACTTATAAAGATTTTCATCTCTAAAGTGATGAGGCCCAGCAGAGCAGCACATCACTGGCCTTTATGAGCCTCCACAATTGGCACAACAAGGAGGAACAGTGGGAGTGATCTGTCACCTGTGCAGGCTAGAAGTCTTGTTTTTGTTACTGTTTGTGAAAAATTTTTAAAAATAATAAAACTGTTGGTTTGCTTTAATCATCACCATTAAGTAATGTTAGTAATAAAATACTCCTTGCTGCCAAACTGTTCCCACCCCTTCCCTTGACACACGGTTGGCCCACACTATATACTTTCTACATATTTCTATTATCTTCATACATGCCATTTTATGTTATAATGAGCTGCTTACGTGTTTGTCCATCTCCCTACACTGTGAGTTCTTTTTTTTCTGAGTTCTTTCTATATTTTATATTTCCTACTAACCAGCAAAAAACTCTCTATGCATTATACACACTTAATAAATATGAGTCTTGCATATTGGAATAAATTTATTATTATAACATTATATACAAGAAATGGATTAAACTGCAAGACTAGGTACATGTATCTGCATACTCATTTTCAAAAACATCTCTAGAAATTGTGAAGCAGGGATATTTTAGAATTACAATAACATGTAGGTATGGGAAACAGAGAAGTGTCATCAGTGGATTAGGTAATTTAAAGAATAATGAAGTGACAAAGTCAAGTAGGTATGACTATTTGAATAAATCACTCCCCTAACACTGGCTGAAGAATACATTAAAACACAAAGATACACACACACACACACACACACACACCTATCAACAGGTGAACATGGAATATCAGGTTGAAAATTAGCAAAGACCCCCATGTGCACACACACATTCACACCACTCATATTTAAGGAAAATGAATACCATAAAATAGAAAGTAGTATAGTAAACTTAAAATAAATATAACTCATATACATAGATAAAAATAAAGCATATTTCATCAGGAGGAAAGAATAGTTTTTCATGAAAAAGGAAAAACTAGAATGTAAAAAATATAATTATGGGTATAAACAGAAGCTCAATTCTCAGTAGCAGAATGGAGGCAGCAGAAGAGTACATTGTTGAACAGAAATATTGAGCCAGAGAATTGTCCAACATTTATCACCAAACAGCAAAAGAATAAGTACTTTGAAAACATAGTTAAGAGGTAGGAATCATAGATATAGAATTTAAAATATTCTTTTCATAAGAATTACAAAAGGAGAGAACAGTAACTGGAAGACAGGAAATAAACACATAATATTGAAAAAACTTGATAAAGTAAAACATGCAACTTTGGGATAAAAGTGCTTCCCAAGTGCCTACCAAAATCAATGAAAACAAAGAAAAAAAATCTGCATCTAGGTATACCTTGTGGTAAAATTTCAGACTTTCAAAGATAAAGACACTATGCTAACAGCTTCTGAAGACAAACCATGACACAAACAAGTTGCCTGTAAAACATAATGCATAAATAAAAAGATCACGGCTTATTATTTTTCTTCTGCCTTCCTTGTCAGCATCCTTCATGCATTGAGCAGACTTTGGAATTGTCAGTCTCCAAGGCTGACTTTGTTTACCAGTATTTTCTTTATTTTATTCATCTTTAAAACTGTTTAAAAACAGCTTTCCATTCTATTGATCAACTCCTATGGGTAAACCAAGGAATGTGATTGCTGAGTCATATGATAAAATTATGTTCAGTTTTGTAGGAGACTGCCAAACTAGCTTTCAAAGCAGCTTACCACTTTGCATTCCCGCCAGCAATTAATGACAGTTCCCATTGTTCCACATCCTTGCTAGCATTTGGTGTTGTCAGTGTTTTAAGTTTTGGCCATCGTAATAAGTGTGTAGTAGTATCTTATTGTTGTTTTAATTTGAAGTTCCCTAATGACATAACATTGAGCATCCTTTCATATGCTTATTTGCTATCTCTTTATCATCTTCAATGAGTTGTGCAGGTCTTTTGCCCATTTTAAAATTGAGGTGATTATTTTCTTATTGCTGAGTTATAAGAGTTCATTGTATATTTTGGATAACAGTACTTTATTAGATATGTCTTTTGCAAATATTTTTTCCCAGCCTTCTTGTTTTCTTGATACACTTTTTTTTTCTAATTCCAGCATTTTGAAAACATTGTTTCACAGTATTCCGGCTTCCATTGCTTCTAATGAGAAATTAGCAGTTCTTCATTTTGTTCTATGTACAGAACGTGTCTTTTTCCTATGGCCGCTTTCAAGATTTGTTTTCTTTGATTTTTTTTTTTTTCTTTTGAGATGGAGTCTCCCTGTCGCCCAGGCTGGAGTGCAGTGGTGCGATCTTGGCTCACTGCAAGCTCCGCCTCCTGGGTTCACGCCATTCTCCTGCCTCAGCCTCCCGAGTAGCTGGGACTATAGGTGCCCGCTACCTCGCCCGGCTAATTTTTTGTATTTTTAGTAGAGACGGGGTTTCACCATGTTAACCAGGATGGTCTTGATCTCGTGACCTCGTGATCTGCCCACCTTGGCCTCCCAAAGTGCTGGGATTACAGGTGTGAGCCACTGCGCCTGGCCGATTTTTTTTTTTTTTTTTTTTTTTTTAGACAGCGTCTCACCCTGTCACCCAGGCTGGAGTGCAATGGCGTGATCTTGGCTCACTGCAACCTCCACCTCCCAGGCTCAAGCGATTCTCCTGTCTCAGCCTCCCAAGTAGCTGGGATTACAGGCGTGCACCACCATGCCTGGCTCTGGCTAATTTTTTGTATCTTTAGTAGAGATGGGGTTTCAGCATGTTTGCCAGGCTGGTCTTGAACTCCTGACCTCGTGATCCACCCACCTCATCCTCCCAAAGTGGTGGGATTACAGGCGTGAGCCACTACGCCAGGACTTTTCTTGGATTTTTATCGGTTTGACTTTGCTGTGCTTGGTTATGATTTTCTTTGTTTTATCCTATTTTGGGATGTCTGAGATTGTTAAATCTTTTTGTTTGTATTTTTGGAACAAAATATGACATTTTTAAAGCAATGTTTTCTTCCAATTTTTTTTTCATGTTTTCTCTTTTCTCTCCTTTTGGGACTTCAATTACACATGTATTATACTACTTAATACTAGCTCATAAGTCATTAAACTATGTTTATTTTATTTAATTCATCTTTCTTCTTTCCTTTGGCTAGGATAATTTTTACTGTTTTGCCTTCAAGTTCACTGAACCATTCTTCTGTTTTGAATGTGCTTTGCTTATCCAATAAGTTTTTCATTTTAAGATTACACTTTTTAGCTCCAGATTGCATTTAGTTGTTTTTAACAGTATTTAATTCTCTGCTGATATCTTCCATCTTTTCATTTGTTAAGATCACTTTCCCAGTTCTTAAACATACTTATCATAACTTTTAAATGTTCTTTGTCTATTATTCAATATTAGGAGTCACCTTCATGTTGTAAAAACAGTTGAAAGCATTACTATTTTCAGATAATCTATATTTGCCTAGAGAATTGACCCTAAAACTATTAAAACTAGTAAGAAAAAATTAGTGAGCTGTGTATATAATGCACTATACAATAATCAATATGCTTCATGTATGAATAAACTCAAAATATGTATGACTTGTTTTAAAATATAATTTTTATTGACACAAATTAAGATGGAAAATTGTTTTGAATAAGATGCCTCAATATTGTAAAGATGAATGTTCTTCCCAAATGGATCAAATTTATGATCGTTCTAATTGAAGTATAGATATGATTTTTTTTCTGTGTTTGAAATTGCTTGGTGAACTCCTAAGTTCATCTGAAAGAAAAAAAGCATCAACAGAAATCTAGAAAGAATTTAAAGTAAGAATAGAGAGCAGATATTATAATATACTAAAAAAGCTGCAGTCATTAAAGTATATAAATATTGGCTTTGGCACCTTCAGTGCAAGCACTTTATTCCAAACTACCATCATATTTTCCCTCTATTAGTCATTACTTTTTAAACTGGTATTTCTGCTTCCACTATTTCCTCTGTCATTTATTCTCAGCCCAGCTGCTAGAATAATCCTGTTAAAATATAAATCAGATGATGTCACTTCTATACACAGACTGCCAATGGCTTCCCATCTCACTCAAAATAAAAGCTGAAATTCATACTGTAACTACAAAGTCATACAAGATCTGGCTCTTATTTGTTTCTTTTGTCATCTCTTATTGTCCCTCTTTACTGCTTGTCCTTCATGTTCAGCAAGCACACTGGGTATGCCCGTGCCTTGGGAAGAAGCAACTGGATGGGGTGGAAAGGAGACTGAGTTACCTACAGCAGGTAGCAGGGCCTCTGCAGTGAAGCTACTCAGTGACTAGAAGAGCAGCCACACTCTCTGGATCCTGAATTAGAGGCTTGGCAAGTCAGCACTGTTCACAATTGTGGAGCTGGTCTCTGGAGGTCATGTCCACATGTCATGTCTGGAGTTGACTAGTCACTGTCATAGGTAGCTTCTTCTAGCAGATGTAGAATGTTCAGGTTGCAGCAATGATCAGGAAGAAGGCCATTGGGATCATGTTTCTCAACACATGCAATTTACTTAGTGGCTTCATTTTGACGTTCTCTTTCCTTTCCACTGGACATTTGTTGAGCTTTGACAATCCTACCCTGTCTCCTTCACCCTACATCCTAGAGAGAAGAGAGATTTGCTGAATATAACTGTCTTCTGTCCTGGAAGCACCACTGAGTTCCTTTGACATCTTTTTCCCTTCCTCAGATGTCATCATTTCACAATGCATGCTTTTGTTTGCTAATTCAAACTAATGTTGCTCCTCTCCAGGCCAGGGGCTCTTCTGCTCACCTGTGTCAAATGGTGCTACTTACGATATGCATTAAGGCAGCATTCTATTTCTGTCTACACAAAGAGCTGCTGGAAGATGTTTTCACTGTGGGGAAAAAAGGCTGTATGATGGGGCATCTGACTCCAAAAGCGTAAATGTGCTCTTTCTGAGGTATAAATGCCTAATTTCAGATCATTTTCAAGAGCACATGGAGACAGAGAAGAGGAAAGAATACTGGCTATTTGGAGTAAAAGCTATCATGTTAGAGGAAAGGAGTAGTGTGGAGAAGAAGTTTGCTTTGCCCATTTAACACATTTTATTTGATACTTATTTTAAATATTAGCAAGTAGAATGTCAGATGTGAGGCAGAAGCCTTTTATAATATGGCAATGTTCAACCTGAAGAGAAAGGATCACACTCAGCATTTTGAAGTTTGTTTTATTTTACCTGGACAAATTTCAGCACCTTTTTCTTTATTTAATACTCATTTTAACTAGGAAGCACTATTGATTGCAAAGTGTAAAACTTTTCTGATTAACTTTGCAGTGCTGTGGCCGAGGCTTTTTAAGGAAACATTTAACCTTAGAATCCATAGTTTAAGTCTCCTTCTGCATCAACCAATTTTCATTTTGTCTCTGGCTAGTCAATGATCTCCATAATTTCTTTAACTTGTTCTTCCAAGCTGGCGATGTATTTAGTTGCTGTCACTGACAAGCACAGACTAAATAATAACACAAATAAGCAAAGTGATTTAGGTGACAGCTTGTTGGCTTTGTCACAATAGACAGAAGACCTAGTTAGTAGAGAGTTGCTAGCAGGGTGATTTTAGATAAATGGTGAGAATAAATTTTATGTTTTATTGTTAAGGTAATTTTCAAAGTTAATTGTAACTTGTAATATATAAGGCTCTGTGAAGAGGAATAAAAGTCACTGAAATTAAAGCTGTATGACCTGGGGATGAATCTTGAGCCAATACCTTTGTGAGTTTCTGTTTTCTCATTGGCATAAAGCATCCAGACTGATTTGTTCACAGAACTGGGATAAAAATGTAAATGATAATATGTGAATATAACTAGCACAGTGCCTGACAAATTACAGTACTTTTCAATTGGGATTTGAAGATATTTTGGGGAAACATCAGCAACTTTATATTGGATTCTTACTCATAATTTTTAAGCCATCAAATTAAAAAAATATATCTATTGAAGAATAACCTATGTGTAGAAAGATGCATTGCTCTTAAATGTATGGATTGATGAATATAACTTTATAAAGTGAGTATAACTTTATAAAGTGAGTATAACTTTATAAATATGACTCAGATTAAAAATATTATCAGCACCCCAGAAGCCCCCTCTTGCACCATCCCAGCCACTATACCTGCAAAGGTAACCACAGTCCTAATGTCTATCTACATCAGTGTTCCTGTTTAGGAACTTTATGTAATCAAATTCTCTATTCCATTTTTTGTGTCTGGCTTCTTACTGTCTCTATTATGTTCATGAAAAATATTCATGTTATGTTCTTTAGCATGAATTCATCCATTCCCAGTGCCGTAAAATATTTCATTATAACAATTTATTTATTCATTCTACTATTGGTGAATGTCAGGGACTTTTACATTTTTGACTATTAAAATATTACTACTATGAATATTGTGCATGCATTTTTTGGTTTACATGTATATGGAGTTTTAAAATTTTTCCTCAATCTTTTATTTGGGAAAGAATAAAAGTTAAAAAAAATGTTGAGAAATAGTACTATGCCCTACGTATAGTGTATGGCCCTATGCCATTCATCTACTTTTACCAATTATTAACATTTTATCACATTTTCTCTTTGTTTCTATTTCTTTCACCTCTGAGTACTTTATTGAGTTATCTCTTAAAAACAAGGGCATTTTTTTCTATGTAAGTACAATTAGCACACTCAGGAAATGTAACTTTGATAGAATACTATTATTTAATAAGATACCATCAATATTGAGACTTCTCTGTTTATACTAACAATGTGTTTTATGGCTGCCATTTTAAAAACAATGGTTATTATTTTAAGATCTAGAATTAAGAATCTTGCATTCAGGTACCAGCTTATTTTAATCTCCTCTAATCAAAAGAAATTCCTTAACCTTTTCTTGTCTTTTTTGACTTTAATATTTTTGAAGAGTTCCGGGTATTTACTTAGCATAATGTTCCTCACTTTGGACTGGTCTGATTATTTTATATGTATACATTTCTGTTCACAATACCTCTAAGTAGTGGGATTTTTGCATCAGAAGTCTGCACAGATTCAGCTCTATTAGCTATTGCCAAAGAGTTTTCCAAGGAAAAATGTTCAATTTATAATCCCTCCAGCATTATATCAGTGTTCTAGTTATCATGAAGTAATCATAGGACTTGGCCAGAAATTTGACTTGACAGTGTTTTTAACATTTTAACTATTATGGTGGGTATGTAGTAATATCTTGCATTTCTCTAGTTATTTTGAGAAATTTATCATAGTTAATATCCATTTGCCTATTCCCTTTTACGAAGTGAATTTTTAGACCTTTTCGTGAAGATGATCTTCAATCATTTAACTTATTTTTCATATATGCATATAAAGCTATTACAGCTTTAATAGAATCTCACAAGTTTTTAAAAACAGCTTTATTGAGATACAATTCACATACCATACAAATCCCCCATTTATATTATATACAACTCAAGGGCTTTTAGTGGATTGACACATCTTTGCATCCATCATCACTATAAATGTTAGAGTTATTTTTTTATTACCATGAAAAGAAGTCCCACAAAACTTTAGATGTCACTTCCAAATCTTCTCAGAGTCTCCAGCCCTAGAAAACCAGAAATCTACTCTCTCTATAGATTTGTCTCTTCTAGATGTTTCATATTAAAGCAGTCATACAATAAGTGGTCCTATGTGGCTGGCTCTTTCACTTAGCATAATGTTTTTAAGATTCACCCATGTTGTAGCAAGTATCAGTACTTCACTTCTTATGGCCCTCCTAGTGCTGTGAAGTGGTATCTCTTTGTGACTTTGATTTGCATTCCCTAAAGATTAATAATGTTCAGAGTATTTCTATCTCCATTTTGCCCATTCGTATATCTTCTTTGGTGAGGTGTCTGTGCAGGTCTTTTGCCCATTTTTAAATTAGGTTATTTTCTTATTGTTGAGTTGTGAGAGTTCTTTAAATATTCTGACTACTAGTCTTATTGGACATATAATTTGCAATTTCTTTTTCTATTCTGTTCATTGTCTTATCACACTTTTGATAGTGCCCTTTGATGCAAACATTTGGTAGAATTCACCAGTGAAGCCATCTGAACCTCAGATTTTTTTGTGGGAAATTTTTTGATTACTAACTCAATATCTTTATTTGTTATAGGCCTGTGCATTAGTAAGGGTTTTCTGCAGTAGCAGAAACACGATGGATATATATATATATATATGTATATATATATGTATATATATATCCATCACGCGTGCATATGTGTGTGTGTGTGTGTGTGTGTGTGTGATTTATTATAAGAAATTGGCTCACATGATTATGGAGGCTGGCAGGTCCAAAATCTGCCAGAGCAGATGTCCCAGTTCATGTCCAAAGGCTGGAAGCTGCTGTAGAACCAGGAAAAGCTGATATACTACCTTAAAGGCCATCAGGCAGGAGAATTC
Source organism: Pan paniscus (assembly GCF_029289425.2). Taxonomy (NCBI): domain Eukaryota; kingdom Metazoa; phylum Chordata; class Mammalia; order Primates; family Hominidae; genus Pan; species Pan paniscus. Next base: position 79,178,861 of record NC_073260.2, read on the forward strand.
TTTCTTACTCACTAGAGGGTTAGTATTTTGTTCTCTTCAGGCCTTCAACTTATTGGATGAGGGCCATTTACATTAGGAAGGGTAGTCTGCTTTACTCAGTCTACAATTTAATTATTAATCTCATCCAAGGCTATCCTCACAGAAACACTCAGAATAATGTTTGACCAAATATCTAGGTACCCTGTGGCCCAGTCAAGTTGACACATAAAACTAAATATCACTGTCTATTCAGATTTTCTGTCCTTTTGAATCAGCTTCAATAATTTGTTTTCTATGAGTTTGTCTGTTTCCTCTAGGTTATCTAATTTGTTGGCATATCATTGTTCACAGTATTTCTCTATAATCCTTTGAAATATGTTCTGTAAGATTGATAGTATTGCCTCCTCTTTCATTTCTGATTTTAGTAATTTTAATTTCCTCTCTTCCCCATACCCTTTTTGGTTGGTCTAGCTAAAATTTTGTCAGTTTTTTCTATGTTTTCAATAACCAACTTTGGTTATATTTGTTTTTTTCTGTTGTCTTTGTATTCTCTACTTCATTTATTTCCCTCACATCTTTATTTTCATCCTTCTGCTTGTTTTGAGTTTAATTTACTAGTCTTTTTCTAGTTTATTAAGATGGATGTATACATACATATTGATTTAAAATTATTCTCCTTTTTAATGTAGGTGTTCATAGACATACATTTCTCTCTTTGCACTCTTTACGCTGCATCCTATAAATTTGGTATGTTGTACTTTCGTTTCCATTCATCTCAAAGTTTTCTCTAATTTTCTTTATAATAGCTTCTTTCACTCATTGACTGTTTAGGAGTGTGTCATTGAAAATACATGTATTTATGTATTTCCTAAATTTCCTTCTGTTATTACTTTCTAATTTCACTCCATTGTGGTTATGAAATATATTTTAGGAAATATATTTTGTATCATTTCAATTAAAAATATTGATATTGTTTTAATATATATTAGGACCATATAACATATGATCTATTCTAGAGAATGTTCCATGTGCACTTAAAAGGAATGCATATTCTGTTCTTATTGGGTAGAGTGTTCTATAGATGTTTGTTAGTCCAAATTAGTTTATGATGTTGTTCATGTCCTATGTTTCCTTACTGATCATCTGTGTGGTTGTTCTATCCATTAGTGAAAATGGAGTATTGAAATCTTCATCTATCTCTCTCTTCAGTTCTGTCATGTTTTGCTACATGTATTTTGGAACTATGTTGTTAATCCCAAATGGCAGGTAAGTCCCATATATACTTATACTTGTTATAGCTTCTTGATGGAATGACTCTTTTATCATTGTAATATATCCATCCTCGTCCCTAGTAACATCTTTTTCCTTATAGTCTATTTTGTTTTATATTACTGTAGCCATTTCAACTCTGTTTTTGCTACTGTTTGCATGGCATACCCTTTTCCATCCTTTAATTTCAGTCTATTTGTGCTTTTGAAATTAAGGTGTATCTCCTGTAGACAGCATATAAAGGTATCATGTCATTCTTTTATCTTTTTTTCTAGTATCTTCCTTGTTCTTGAAGTATTCAGTTCATTTATATTTAAAGTAAATATTGATAAGTAGAATTTACATCTGCCATTTTGCTATTTGTTTTCCACATTCTTTATACTTACTTTGGTTCCCAATCTCTCCATTATTGCCATCTATTTTGTCAATAGATACTTTCTAGTGTATAATTTTGATTTTCTTGGGTTTTCTACTGCATTTTTGAAATATATTTTTAATAGTCACACTGTGGTTTCCAATTATCAACTTACACAAATCTAGTGTGAAATATTATCAACTTAATTCCAATATTATTTAGTTTTTGTTCCTCTATAGGTAGCTTCTTTGTTTCTCATTTTCTTTATGGTGTTACAATACTAACTAAATTTTTGTATATGCCCATTCACACAGATTTATTACTATTTTTCTTTATGTAGTTGTCTTTTAAATCAAAGGGGACCAAAATATTGACAAATAAAAAAAAGATGTATTCTGTCTTTTACATTGACCAATGCAGTTACCTTTACGAGTCCTCTTAATTCTTCATGTGTATTTGAGTTTTTCTCCAGTATTTTCTCATTTCAGCCTCAAATTCTCTCTTTAGGATTTCTTGTAGGATGGGTGTCCCAATGAAGAATACCTCAGTTTTTGTTTATGCAAGACTCTCTTAATGTCTCTGTCATTTTTAAGAAGTATTTTTCTGGATGTAGAGTTCTTGATTAAGAGCTGACTTATTTCAGCACTTTCAATTTGCCTTGCTGTTGACTGCTGATCTTCATGGTTTCTCATGAAAAATCAGCTGTAAATCATTATGAAGTTACCTGTACATGATGTGTCACTTCTCTTTTGCTGCTCAAGATTCTCTATTTGTCTTTTTCTTTTGACAGTTCGAATGATGTGTCCAGGGGTGAATGTCTTTGAATTTATCCTACTTGAAATTTGTTGAATTTCTTAGATATGAAGATTTGTGTCTTATAAGAAATTTGAGAAGTTTTTGGATACTATTTCTTCAAACATTTTTCTGCCCCCTTTCTCTCTACCCACTTATTGGGACTCCCATTTTGTGTATGTTGATATCCTTAGTGATATCCCACAGGTCCCTGAGGCTCTGTTCATTTTCCTTTTTTCCTTTTCTTTTTGTTCTTCAAACTGGATAATTTCAATTGGTTTGTTTTTGTGTATGCTCATTCTTTCTTCTGCCGGCTCAAATTTGCTATTGAGCCCATCTAGTAAAATTTTTATTTTGGTTATTATTCTTTTTAACTCCAGAATTTCTATTCTGTTCTATTTTTGTAATTTCTCCTCATTTACTAATATTCTCTTTGGTGAGAAATTATTTTAATACTCTTCTTTAGTCCATAAAATGGTCTTATTTAATTCTTTTAACATGTTTAAAGTAGCTGAATTAAAGTATTTGCCTAGTAAGTCTAATGTTTGCTCTTCCTCAGGGACAGTTTCTATTGATTAAATTTTCCTTCTCTGTATAAGCCATACTTTCTTACTTTCTTGCTTTTGTATCTCTCTTAATTTTGTCAAAAATTGCTCATTCTAATTACTATAATTCTATTAATATATTAATATTAACATAATATAACTCTGAAGATGAAATTTTTCCTCCATCTCTGGGGTTCATTACTATTGTTTATTTTTGTTTCTGCTGCTTTTTTCTTTAGTAATTTTCCTAAACTAATTCTGTTAAGTCTGTATAGTCAGTCATGTGTGGCCACTGATATCTCTGTTGAGTTAGCTTAATAATCAGCTAATGACTGGACAGAGATATCCTTAAATGCCTGAAACCAAAATGTCTCCCAGTCTTCGCTGATGGGCTCTATATCTACATTGGGGCATAACTTCACACTCAACTAGGCAATTTACAATTCTTCCTTAGCCTTCACTTCCTGTTTGTGCAGAACCTCAAGATTAGCTACATGTGAGAACTTAGGGTCTTCACTGGCATTTCCTGTACACATGCATAGCTCTGTGTATACACACAGCCCTAAGTGTGCACATAGCCTTCTCAATTACCAGGAATATGTCAGATCTTTTTAAAGTTCTCTAAGGACATATTTACCCCAGATTTTTCTTTTCTTTTTTTTAAGGTTTTTTTTTTTTGCTTGTTGTTTGCCCAATTGTTACAGCTACAGGCAGCTGCCACTGATTGTTTTTAACAAGTGTTTAGGTTGTGGGTACAGAGGGTGTGGGGGTGTGTTTACACTAAGTAAGCTCTTAATTAGGTTAAAGACAAGCCTTGCAAGTAAAGTTTTCCATAGGATTGCCATACATGCCAAATAATGACAATTCCCTGAGAACAGGGCAGTGAAAGAGCTTCTACCCCATTCCAACCCCTCCATTGGCTGCTAGAATGTTGGTTTTCACAGTAATTGCCAGCTGTTGATTTTCAAGGCTATCACAGAAGTGGACAGTTGAGAATAGGTCAAATTAAATACCAAAAAGTAGTTATTCTTACTAACATTCAGCTTTGTTTTTTGAGTAAACATTCCTCAATTTTTGTAAGTCTGAAGTTAATTTCTAGAGTTCTGAAAAAGTTGATTTTGACTTTTTTTTTTTTTTTGCCAGTGTTCTTGCTGGTTTTATGGAGGAAAGGATTTTTGGAGGTCCTTTACTTACTTCACATGCCAAATGTCCTTCTGGCCTGTACTTTTGAATGACATTTCACTAGATGGATGTGAAATTTGGGGTTGGTAGTTATTTTCATTTAGCACATTAAAGATATCATTCCTTTTTCTTCTGAGTTCTACTGTTTGAATAGAAAATTTAGCTGCTTTTTTGCTGTTGTTGTTGTTGTTGTTGTACTTTTGCTCCTTTGATGGTGATATATTTTTTTTCTTCTGGGTGCCTTTGAGATTTTTGTATGTGTTCAGTTTTCAGGAGCTTCGGTATGCCCAGGTGTGATTTTCTTGGTGATTAATATTTATAGAACTTTTAGAATCTGGGGTTTGATGTTTTCTACCTGTTCGGAAATTTTCAGCCACCACCACTTGAGCTACTTCTTCTAACTTGTTGTCTTTCTCTTTCCCTTCTGGATCTCCAGGTTCCTTCATATTCACCCTTTGCATAAGGTTCTGTACATCTCTAATGCTATTTTCTGTACTTTCCATATATTTTGTTTGCATGCTTCAGTCTAGATATTTTCTACTGACTTTCTTCAGCTCACTAAATCTCTCTTTAACTCTGATCAATTTCCTTTTATAACCATGTACAGTCATCCCTAAGTATCCACAGGAAATTGCTTACAGGACCTCCTGTGGATACCAAAATCCACAGATGTTTAAGTCCCTTATGTAAAATGGCACAGTATTTGCACATAAACTATGCACATCCTCTTGCATACTTTAATTTATCTCTCGATTACTTATAATACCTAATAAAATGTAAATGCCATGTAAATAGTTGATATGCTGCATATTTTATTTGGATTATGTTTGTTGTTGTATTGTTATTTTTTTTTGTTTTCAAATATTTTTGATCTGTGGTTGGTTGAATTCATGATGCAGAATCCATGGATAGGGTGGGCCAACTGTATTGAGTGCCTATTTGCTGTTACCATATTTTTCATTTCTTTAACATCCATTAAACTCTTTTTCTTATATTAAAGTTCTTTTCTGAGGTATTTCACATTCTCTATTTTCTGAAATGTGTAACTTACTTATTTGAAAATACATTTCTGATTATATCAATATCTAGGTCTCTTTGGATTTGTTTGTGTTGTTTCTGTTTTCTCTTCTTCTTATTTCTTGGTATGCTGGTAATTCTGACTAAATATTGAACATTATGATGAAAAATTGTGGAGGCTTTGAATAATGTCATCTTCCTCCAGAGTGGATTCATTCTTTATTCTGGCAGACAGCAGAAAGTCAGATCAACTCAATCTAAGTTTCAGACTGTCCTGACTCAAAGCTGGTTTGCAGTCTTTGTAAGGATCATTCTACTTCTCGTTTTCTTCCACTCATCCACCTTCAGTGGATTCAACACACAGCCTGGAGCTTCCTAAGCCCTTTCCAACTTTGCATGTCATGAACTTTAATTTTTCCTCCCTAGCAAAAAGGGATAATGTTTTCTTATGCCTTTCAGCCATCTTAATCTTAACATTTTAGCCTTTTGTCTTTCTTAGATTAAGCAAGTGACTCAAGAAGAAAATGAGTTCCAAATATTAGTATATTAGTCTTAGGTCTCTGTACCTCAATTCTATCCTTTTTTTTTTTTTTTTTTTTTTTTTGAGACAGAGTCTTGCTCTGTTACCCAGGCTGGAGTGCAGTGGTGCTATCTCGGCTTACTGCAACCTCTGTCTCACAGGTTCAAGCAATTTTCGTGCCTCAGCCTCCCATGCAGCTGGGATTATAGGCTTGTGCCACCACACCTGGCTAATTTTTGTATTTTTAGCAGAGACAGGGATTTGCCATGTTGCCCAGGCTGGGCTCAAACTCCTGGTCTTGAGTGATCTGCCCACCTCGGACTACCAAAGTGCTGGGATTACAGGCATGAGCCTCCATGCTCAGCCTCTCTGTCCTACATTTCAGATCCTTAATATCTGGCTGCTTTGGCAGCCTTGAACTTCAAGTTTTGTCTTCCCATGCTCATGAGACTGCCTAAAGCACTCCCATGTCTTAGCAACTAAATTTTGCCTTCCTTCCTAGGCCATCATCCCATGCCAGGGCTCAACAAGTGCTGTAGGATATATCAACAGGCAGAATTTGAGCTCATTTCAATGAGCTTTCCTTTGGTGTATAATCTGGGTCCTTCAGTCCTTTTTGTCACAGTGGCATGCTGCTGTCTACAAACAGATGTTTTGTATTTTGAGGGCTTTAAAAGTTTTTCTCAGTGGGAAAACTGGTATGCTATGAGCTACAGCGTCAAGAAGCAGCAGAATTTTCCTTGTCAACCTTTTAACATACAATTCTTATCAAAGGTTGCTTTCTTTCAAATATGATTATGACTAAAGTGTACCCATTTAAGTTGTTTCAAAAAAGAAAACTTGTACTTTCAAACATGTCATAACTTCATAATTTTAGAATTTGTTTTTCCTGGAGGAAATTCTCCATTTTAAATTTTGGGCCAAGGGAGATATTTTAGAACACAAAATTTATGTCAATTTAGCCTGCTGTTTTTTATATATTCCATGGTTTGTAAATACGATGAATGTGTATGTATGCACACATATATAGAGAAAGCTGAGATATCAATACAGAATAAAACTTTTCAAATAAAAATAACGCAGAAGCAGCTGCTGTTCTCTAAATAAAAGAAACAATAAGCTTGATTTTAATTTTTAATTTATTTTCATGTAATTTTATGGCTTTCAACACTTCCTTATTCTGTCGTTAAATTCTCAGTTTTTATAGTTTAATGGTATATTCTCTGTAGTGCAGGCATTATATAGCTCTTTTTCTGTAGCTATTTATCTATATTCATAATACTTATAATTAGGAAATTGTTAGAAGACGTTTTCAGTATGAAGGGAATCAAGTTGAAAATTATGTAGGAATAAGAAGGGAGAGACCAAAAATTGGATGAAATGAGTCACTTATCAAGAAGAGTAAAACAGTGTTTCCAAACTATAATGTGATCAGAAAGAACCATAATCTTTGGAAACTATGAAATTAATATTGTTAAAGAAATTTTTGATCCTCCAAATTTTAAAATGTCCAGGAAAACAGATACTGTGATGAAAAACATAATAAGGTCATTAAGTTTGGGTTAATTGGTGTCTTAGCTACTGACATGATTAATTCAAGGGATTCTGAAAGTCATACAAAATTATACAATATAGAAGAAAGCAATTTATTTTACAGAGAATCTTTTTATTCAATAGTTTTTAATTCTCCACTGAAATTCTCTTTACTTTGCTATTCTTGAACATATTAAGCACAGCTATTTTAAAGTTTGTGTCTGTTATCTCTATCTGATTAGAATCCTTGTAGGTCTGCTCCTCTGGGATCTTTTTCTCTGGATTTTCAATCACACTGTCTTGTCCTCTCATACACTGAGTAGTTTTGATTGAATGCTGGACATTGTATATAAAAAATTGAAGAGATAAATTGACTTTCGTTAAAGGCATCTTCCTTTTGAAAAGAATTACATTTGCATCTGGACATAAAAAAATATATATATTGTTTGACAGAGGAACTAGCCATCCCAGGTCACATTAGTCCAATCAAAAACTGAGATGATGCCAAGATAAGTTTTAGACTTTGCTAGGATTGTTTTATTTCTGGCTTACCTTGCCTCTAGGGAGTATGTGGCCCTTCAGAATCCTAACTGAAAACTTGGAGAGTTTTCCAGGGACCCATTACCTACATTGCCAAGGCCCAAATTCTAATTTTTATCTCTGTAGACCTGTGAGAGTTTGGTTATGCAGGTCAACAAGTTGGCTTCTTAACTATCTTATTAGAAACTGGAAGAAACCCAGAAGAAAAGCAACCTGAAATGCTGGGTTCAACTTTCTAGATTTTCTTCTTTTCTTGGATCGTGGCATTGTAATTCTTCATGGAAAGGTTACTTCTCCATTGCCTTCAAAGAGATTTTTAATCTTGTTCATATTTTCAATGGGAGATTTGGTATAAAATGCCTAGGGTATCATTACTGCAATAGAACACCCTAGAATTATTTAAGTGGGAATATCAGTTATTTTTTTCCTGCCACCTGAGAATGTGAAATTAGTTTACCCATGTCAATCATTGTAGAGAACAACCTGGATTCTATTCTACTCATTTTATTACATTGGATTTTTAAAATTAGATAAGAAAAATATATATCTACTCTACTATACTAAGTAATATAAAATATATTAATAAAAGCAATAATTTCTCTCCTCATTTCCTCACATCCTTGACTAACCTCTGCTCCTTAAAATAGCAAATCTTCAGTATGTATAACTCTATATTTACCTTTACATATACATACACAAGCTTATATACATATATGTATTTTTTATAAAAGGATTATAGCATCACCATTGTGCTAATTTATTTTAATAACTTTCTATGTAAATTATTCAATCGGCATTTCAAAATTGGATACAGAGTTTCATCAATTTTTGGTAGACACAGTAATTCCATAAAATAAGAACAAAATTAGATTTGTTTTCATTTTAGGGGAAAAATGCATTTTGTGTTCATTCATCTTTCATTGTTTTCTTTTATTGGTTCTAAGGGGATAAAGTTTTTATAAGACCCTGATTTGAGTGGCTTCCAGGCTCTTTGTACATCCCATTTCAGGGACAGATGCATCTGTGAATGAGTAGGTATGCAGTCCTCTTTAAAGACTGCATCATCTTAGGCAAAATATGTTTGGTGGTTTAAGGCCAGCAGAAGAAACTACACATACAAACACTCACCATATATATATGTATATGTATTATGTATAGACACATATATGTATATACATTTAAATCTAATATAAAATATGCATTATATAAAAAATAATATGACATACATTTATAATCAATTTTAATTCTACATTATTCTTATATATACACATAGATACACATAAACACACACTATATGAAGACAAATGTTATCTTTATACATAAAATAAGTACATTGTATTGTGTGAGTCTGATATATTTTTAGAATACAGAAATCACTCTTCATCTACTTGGGAAAAGTTTTCATAACTGAAAAGAGGATTTTAGCAGCACATATAAGTAGCTACTAGTACTATGTTAAATGGTTTTTTAAATTGTTAATGATAGCATTTCTTCAATATCACATATATGCTATGTATTTTGTTATGCACCTTGAGTGTAGTATTTTATTTAATACTTAAAATATCTTTATAGATTAGGTAATTTTTTTCATTTGCTATTTAACAGAAGAGCAAAGCAAAACAGAGAAGGTCATTTATTTGTCCAAAATCACAGCCAGGATATTTGATACTCAAACTGTCCTTCGATTCTGAGCTCACTCCTGTCTACTCAATTATACTGTACTTCAGTTTGTTCAGTTGCATTGTGTTCACATTTTCTTTTTGATCTTGCAACTTCTTAGAATTTTGTTACTTGTTTCATTTTGTACTTTTGTACAAAGTTCCATTCTGCATTGTGTTGTAAAAAGGCAGGGTGAAGCAACTTCTGTTTTTTCCTTTAAGTGGAACAAATTCACTTGAGTGACATAAATTGTCTAATACCTCAAGGGTTTCTTGAATTTCTATCAGTTTAGGCTGATAGTTTAAAAGGGTACATGATTATTCTGTAGAAGTCCTCTTATTGAAAATGATTTCCCTAAGTATTTGGCCAGTTAAGCAGAAATTTCAATTAAAGCAGGGAATCATAAAATATGATTCATACAGTAATACATACACATATATACACAATATCATGCAATGTATTCCTATATCTTACACATTTTATTTTAATGTGAACTATATACTTGTAGAGTTTTTGCCAATCAATCAATACACTTTGAGTTCTTATGTGGCATCAATCAAACCTCTTTTATTGCACTGACTGGAATTTGGCATCATCAGTTAGGATATTATATTTGCTGTGTAGATCAAGCCCGTAAGCCATTACATACATTTTCCAGATTTGGCTGATTTAAAGATTAATGACAATTTAAACACACTTGCAGAACAATTTAAAACAGGATACCTTATAATTTTCTTCCTCAAACTTAATGTTACAGCATTTTTAGTACTCATTTTTACTGAGATTTTACTAAGCATTCAACTTAGTTTTCAGAGAAATGACAATTTTTCTGAAATTCTTTTATTTTCCTCATATTTCATCCCCTTAAAAGTAGCTGTAATAGGTTTAGGAAAAAACACTACCCCTCTTGTTACGCATGTAGCCGCATAGGTGGTAGGAGACATGCGGAGTAGATGTGTCAGAGCTAGCCTCTGGTCTCTAGCAACCAGCATATCCTACACTGCATGTTACTCAAGAAGTAGAGTTTCCTTGTAAATGAATGGAGAGTCAGTTAAATGGGGTTTCATTTTACTGCAGTGCCTACCTTCTTTCCATCCATTACATTTCCAAAAGTAGGACTGGGAGAGATATCCAGGGTTATAAAAATGCATTCTCCTGTTGGCCCTATGTGATGGAATGCTATTTTAATCAAGGAATGCTACAAAATATTTTCTGGATCTTACCTAAATAATTTTTATAAATATTTTCATTTAGTTTACTTCTCTAGCAATTGCTGAAATTGTTGATGCTGTTCCTGGAGATTGCTATCTATTTTACATTTTCTGTTTCAAAACTGTGTCTGCATTGTAGGCAATTCTCTGGCTACCCAAGAAATTTAATATTTTATTATATCACAATTTTTTTATTAGATATTTCGTAATTCAAAGGTCAGGTCTAACAAAATGATCTTTCTGACCAAACTGGCTAGCTAAATTTAGCAACTAATTGATGGCTTTTCTTTTTTACAATGTCTTGTCTGATAATTGAAGTTTCTGAGTCAACCAGTTGTTTTGCCCTCACCTAGACATTGCCTAAGCAGGTTTATTTCACAGTCTGGTTACCAGGGTGCCTCGCTCACATAAACACATCTGGAGTTCACTTCAAATTCTTAAACTAAATACTAAAGTATGCATTTGATCAGTGAAGTCTTATCAACCCATAAATCTCCCCCTTTACTGTAATCAGCGCTAGAGTTCTTTAAAACCATTGTCATACAAGCGTGAACCTGAATCCTTTCTCCTGGCCCATTTTGTATCTATAGGAAAAAATATAAATACATTAAAACACATTTCCCCAAACTTTTCTTGCTGCTTTAGGTTCCAGAAGTATCAAAAGAGTGGGGTGTAATTGAAATGAGCCCTGAGTGATTTGTTGCTAATGTCTTTTTAAGAAACCCATGGAAATCACAGTGACTTAAAATGAAACTCATGAATCTATTTTAAAGTTCACATAAATCTGAGATTTGAAGTTGAAGGTCACACAAAACATAAGAACTGGAAACCCTGGTGTTTCTTAGTGTGGTAGCTATTCTGATTCTGTCATTTCTGTGTGATCAGGCTGACTTCTTTTGGAGCATTGCATTATGAAAGGACACCTAGTCTGTCAGTCAACTTCTGCATACTTTAGTAACATCTTAAAAATTCTTTAAGAAGTGATGGGTGAACATTTTGTGGCTTTTCATCCCTGATATACAACTTTTTCTTTTTTGATTTCTAAATACTGACTATTATGCATTCAGGGTTTGAAAGCATATTTTCATTAAGGAGAGACTTCTTCACTCTGGCACAGGATATTTCCTTGTTCTACCATGAACGTTACCTTTCCTAGCACTGCAATCTTCCATCAGGTCCTTCTGCTGGGCACCCTCTTGGTATCATGCTCTCTTGTGGAGCATCCTGGCTCCTGGGAACCTGCCAGGGAACTACGGGCTGCACTGAATGTGCTCACAAATACTCTTCCACTAGGAGCCTCCAAACTGATTCCTTGGAGTCCTGGTGATGATAAACCTACATGGCCACCCATGGCAAAGTGAAATAAAACATTTCTCCCCTGTTGGTTACAGTGTTTGGAAAATATCACATAGTATGGCTGCAGCCAGATATATGCTAGGGTTTCAAAAGAAATTATTGTTTCAGTTTTCATCCCTCTCACTACTCCTCTTGTTGGGTCGGGAGACACTGTGAATGGCAGACATCATTCAGAAGTCTAAGTGTTGTGAATGGGCCAACTCATAACCCTTTGTTCTGTTGCTGCTTAAGGTCACGTTCCCCCTAGGAGCCTCTTATTAATGATTGCTGCTACAAATAGATTTTTGTGGCTCACATCTCATTCATTTATTCCATAAATGGAGGTTTTGTTCTATTATATTTATTTATTTTTGTTGCTCTTGTTGTACTGTTTTCATTGGTTCCAATTTCACTTAACATGAGTCTTTTATTCCCAACAAATAATCTTGGCCTTTTATTTATTTATTTATTTTTTGAGATAGTCTCACTCTGTTGCCTAGGCAGGAGTACAGTGGCATGATCACTGCAGCCTCAACCCCCCCCGGTTCAAGCAATCCTCCCACCTCAGCCTCCTGAGTAGCACACCACCACGCTCAGCTAATTTTTGTGTGTGTGTGTATTTTTTTGTAAAGACAGAGTTTTGCCCTGTTGCCCAGGCTGGTCTCAAACTTCTGGGCTCAAGTGATCTGCTCGCTTCAGCCTCCCAAAGTGCTGAGATTACAGGTGTGTGTCACTGTGCCCAGCCTATTCTTGGCTTTGATTGCACAAAACTCAATAGCTTACAAGACATGTCCATGTATATCAGTTCAGTGGTGAACTGAGCTTGGGTTCTCTCATGGACAACTCCTCAGCCTCTACTTCAATGTGTTTATGGAAGTCTGGGCCAACTATCTGCTGGACATGATGAGTTATATACAAATCCCACTAAGACACAAATCTGGACACTTCCCCACTTTGCCACATTAATACTAGGTGTAAAGGTTATGAATTATTACCTGATTTTTACAGTTGAGTACACTTGGCCTTAAAGAGTTTACAGAAGTTGTTCAGGGCCTCACATCCAGTGAGAGGTAGTACAGATTCCAAAGCCAGACCATATCTACTGCATCTTGTTATTCTATTAAATCTGTGATATGGCATAAAAATCTAGCATTTCCTGGAGAAAACTCTTCTAGAAAGAGGTAGGAGAAATGATCTCCATCGTCTATGTTTACTCTCTCATTCATCAGGAAGTGATTATGTGATATTTTATAGGTTTTTGTTCATGGTTCCTGGCTTATAACTCCCACAGCCCTAGTTATAATATTGTGGTCCTTTAGCCTTCAGAAGCAGGTCTCAGGAAACAGCATCTCTTTCTCTGAACTTCTTCTGCCCTCCTTTCACCTGCCCAAGGCAGGACTCTATCTGACTGTCATCATTACATCTGAATCTATCATTCCAAAGAGAATCCTGCCCCATACCCCAGAGAAAGGCATGCTGCACAGAGAGGCCAAGAAGAATCTGAACACACAGGCCTCACTGGGTTTAGATCACACCCTTTTTGTCCAATCACATTTCTACATGGTTGTCAATTATGGAAAACAAATAAAATCTTCATGAAAGGCCTAAAAGACAGGGTTCAGAGAGCTTCTGGAGAGCTGAGTACATGGAGGTTCCTAGATGGCGGCACACCCAGATATGGTTTGCCTGTGTCCCCACCCAAATCTCATGTTGAACTGTAGCTCCCATAATCCCCACATGTCATGGGAGGGACCAGCTGGAAGGTAATTGAATGATGGGGGTGGGTTTTTCACATGTTGTTCTCGTGATAGTAAGTAAGTCTCACGAGATCTGATGGCTTTATAAAGGGCAGTTCCCCTACATACACTTTCTTGCCTGCCACCATGTAAGACACGACTTTGCTCCTCCTTTGCCTTCCATTATGATTGTGAGGCCTCCCCAGCCACATGAAACTGTGAGTCCATTAAAACTCTTTTTCTTTAAACAAATTATATAGTCTCAGGTATGTCTTTATTAGCAGTGTGAGAACAGACCCAGGAAGGACATAAAAGCTCTGTACCCCTTCCCCAATACCTTACCTTATGCATTTCTTCATCTGGATCCTTTGTGATAGCCTTTATAATAAAGCAATAAACATAAAGCAAGTGTTACCTTGAGTTTTGTGAGTTGCTCTAGCAAATTAGTTGAACACAAAGAAGGGTCACAGGAACCCCAACTTATAGCCAGTCAGAAGTTCTGGAGGCCCAAACTTGTGACTGAAGTGTCTGAAGGCAGGAGGCAGTTTTGGGGACTGAGCCCTCAACCTGTGGGATCTGACACTCTTCTCTAGGCAGGTAGGATCAGAACTGAATTGGAAGAAACCCAGCTGGTATCTACTGCAGAACTGATTGCTTTCTTGCTGGTAGGGAGAAATCATGACATGTTTTGTGGTCACAGATGTCTGTGTTGATGGTTGTTGTTCTTTTGGTAAGAGAGCAGAGGAAAATTGGTTTGGGAGTTTTTTCCAACCGAGTCACTTTCAAATTCTCCAGATTGAAGAATCACTGGGGAACTAGACTTCTTTGCTTTTCTTCCAGATTCTCACAGAGAAGTTTGTTTCTTTGTTTTACTGTTAAGAAAATAGTTGTTTTCACATTACTTTTTAGTTTGTTTGAAACCTGTTGGCACCTCATTTTAAAGTGCCATCTAACATTGTTCAGTCATAATGAGAGAGAAACTTTTCTTAGACTTATAGAATGTGGGGTCTAAGAAACACATACTCTACTTCCACATTTGATGCTTCAATCTCACCAACCAGGAGACTGGCATGCTTTCCTATAGACACAACAGACCACTCTCCATAGCCTAAACACAAGCTACTCTATCTTCACAGCATTTCCTATTGTGCCAAACTTGTTCCCTTGTTGAGCACAAAGCTTCTGATCCTACCCGTGCCTTCCAAGAGGATATGAAAATGTCTCCTGTTTCTTCCACATAGAGAGCTTTCAGAAATCCTCACGACCCTTCCAATACAATAAAAATAACCCTTATTTCTTTCTTATTTTTAATTTTATGGACCACTTAAAAATCTTGTTTGAAATGCCCTCTGACGTAAGGGAAATTAATTGTTTACAGGCAAGGAAAATGAGGTTCAGCTAAAATAAAGGAGTCAAAACCAAGATTCTTCTGGCCCATTTGTTGGGACTCTTTTCTCCAAGCCTCCCTCCATTTCTAAGTGAACTGTTCCCATTTTTTGCCAGTTGTTCCTCCTATAAGCCTTTGCCAGTGTCCACTCAGCATCTCAGGCCCTGTCCCAGCTTATGATAATGTTCACAGTGCTCGGGACTGAAATTAGGGACCACAGCTATTTTTGATCAGTACAGATGGATTATGCTCTCCAAGAAAGATTGTGCTGATAAACTTATGTTTGCTCAAGTAAGATCAGTGCAGAAACCATGTAAGGTGAAAAAAAAAAAACCTCAGCAGAACACTGTAGGGGGCTACATTAAAGGAATTTTCTAAGGATGAAATTGTTACATAATAAAAAATATTATTTCAACCGTTTTCTTTTGCATGCATTATTTTCCATCTTACCTTACAAAGGTATTCACCCCCATTATATTTCCATTTCCCAAAGTTCCAAAACCGTTCAGAAGATAGAATTGTAGGAGTCTCTCCTGTGCATCCCCATCTCCATTGCCATCACCCTAACTGGGTCCTTCATGCTTATCCTGGCTATTTGAAATATCCTCCTTATTGTTCATAATCACTCTCATTACTCCCTCTTGCAGATTCATAATCCACATTGCTTCCAGGGTTATCCTTTCCAAACCTAAAGGGACTATGTTAGTCAGGGTTCTCCAGAGGGACAGAACGAATAGGAAAAATGTATATATAAAGGGGAGTTTATTAAGGAGTTTTAACTCACATGATCACAAGGTCCTGCAATAGGCTGTCTGCAAGCTAAGGAGCAAGGAAGGCAGTCAGAGTCCAAAGCTGAAAACTTGGAATCCAGTGTTTGAGGGTAGGAAGCATCCAGCATGGGAGAAAGATGTAGGCTGGGAGGCTAAGTCAATCTGGTTATTTCACATTCTTCGGCCTGCTTTATTCTGGCCACACTGGCAGCTGATTAGATTGTTCCCACCCAGCTTGAAGGTGAGTCTGCCTTTTCCAGTCCAGTGACTTAAATGTTAATCTCCTTTGGCAACCTCTTCACGGACACACCCAAGAACAATACTTTGCATCATTCAATCCAATCAAGTTGACACTCAGTATTAACCATCACAGGAACTAAGTTTATTTCCTACTCAAAACTTTCCAATAGTCTCCCCTTATGTGAAAAATAACATACAGCTTCTCAGGCTTCTAACCCATCTTTTACAATTTTCCCCAAACTCTCCAAAGACCTTCACTAAAACATTCTTAATTCTAAGAGACTAGAAATTGTATTTGCAGTTCTCCAACGACAGCTTGTATATTTCCTGCTTCTGTGTCCGAAAGCACACTGGTCTTCCCTTCTTTCTAGGATTCTAATTGCTTCTTAGCTACCTTCCAGAATCTTCCCATTTTTCAAAGGCTCATTAAAATCTAATCTCCTCTGAAAAGCCTTCCTGTGGTCTTCATTTTTCTCAACTTCTTTTCAACTCTATTATGTATTTATCAGAGTCTGCTACTATTAATTATTTATGTATTTGGCTTGCCTGAAACACTGCAATTCCTGGAGAAGAACATTCACTGCACATCATAGGCACTTAAAAGGTTTTATGGATTGAATTGAATTCCAACTGATGTTAGCATATTCACATATTTATTTATTCATCATGCATTTCCTTAGCAGATGTTTATTGAATGACTACTACATGCCAACTGAGATAATGCCAAGCCTAGTAGGCAAGATCGGCACAAACACTTCTAAGTAGAATTCAATGTAGAAGAATGACACAATCGAGATACAGCAAAGGGCTGGTGATCTGCCATACCTTAGTTTTATGTTGTGCTTCCTCAGTGCCCTTTTTATTCTTTCTGCTTCTATTTCTCTTGATTGTGAGGCTTTTGTCTCTTGTAGGCTCTATCTGAACTGTTATTGGAAAGCCATGTAAAACATGATGTCATCCAGTACTGTTTCGTTCTTGTCATAGTATTCTAGTCCTAGTTTTCTTTTCCTTTTTGTCTATAATAACAATTATGAATTCCTTCAGCATTTTCTGCCTTTTTTTGCTTGCTTCAGAGTTAAAGAAAGTCTGGTAGTTTTCTTCCTCCTAAAGATCGACAAACAAAGCATTTGAATTTTAAGTTTTTTTTCTGTTATTAATAATAAGTGAGGTCAGAGAGAAAAAGTGTTAATACAAGAAGAAAACACAAAGATCCAGTGACTCTTACAAATGTCATTAAATCTTAGCCTTTTACTCATAGTTCAAGGATTTCTTCTGGAAGAATATTTAATTGCATAATTATGCTTTTGCTCTAATGGATATTTATTTTTATTACGGTAAAATACACAGAACTTTTCAGTGCATGGCTTTGTGGCATTAAGTACATTTACATTGTTGTGAACCCTCACCACCATCCCTTTCTAGAATTTTATCTTTCCCAAATGAAGTTCTGTACCCACTAAACACTAACTCCGCATTCCTCCCTTCCCATCCACACTTTCCAACACCTAGAAACCACCATTCTACTTTCTGTCTCTGAATTTGACTAGTCTAGTTATTTTGTACAAGTAGAATCATGCAGTATTTGTCTTTTTGTGTGACTGGCTTATTTCCCATAAAATAATGTCCTCAAGATTCGCCCAGGTTGTAGTGTACGTCAAGTTTTTTTCTTTTTCAGGCTGAATAATATTCCCTATATTTATATACCACATTTTGCTTACCTGTTCATCTATTAATGGACATTTAGCTTGCTTCTACTTTTTAGCTATTGTGAATTATGCTACTGTAAACACCAGTGCATAAATATCTGAGTCCTTGCTTTCAGTTCTTTTGGGCATATATCCAGAAATAGAATTCCTGGATTGTATGGTAATTATAGGTTTAATGTTTTTAAGGAATCACCATCCCTTTTTTCAAGTGCGTACATCATTTATATTTTCATCAGCAATGCACATGAATTCAAATTCTTCCACACCTTCGCCAACACTTATTGTTTTCTTTCTCTTTCTTTTAAAGATAACCAACCTAACCAATGTAGAGCGTTCTCTCATTGTGTCACCATGGATATTTCTGATGGTGACACTTACCAAATCTTACTCTTTCTTCAGACTTTTATTTTTTATGGAAGAGTATGTTAACACTTTCCTCTATGAAGTCTTATTTTCCCAGAATGTCATTGTAAATGGTCATGTAAGGAAAAATAGTAGATACTTTTTATGGAAAGAAATTTATTTAGATTTGTGAAAGCTCCATGCTGATGATACCATCACGGTAGGCCCCTTCCCCCTCAGCAAGGTCTCCATAGGAAATTTCCTCATACCTCTATCATCACATTTGACATCAGCTCAGACATGGACCTACCAAGCAGCAATAATCCATCTATTTTCATCCAATCATTCATCAATTCATCCCTCTATGCATTCATTCAACAATTAATTATTGTACACCTATGCTCTGTTTAAACCTAGCAATTCCTTTTAGTCTTTTTATTATTTATGATAACTAAGGAAATATATTAATGAAATACTTTGGCTATTTTCTTCTGATTGAGTATCCAGGCTGGTTCTCCGGACATATTTTCTGGGCAAGATAAAGAGACAAAGCACAATGCTTTTTAGAAATGAAATGTTCACCTCATCTATGGCTCACATAGGCATTTCAAAGTGGGACCTAATGCTTTTAGAAACTATATTTACACAGCATAAAATAGGAACATGTATTCCACTTAGAGTGAAAACTATTCATGCCTTTCTTATATGGTAAATAACATATTGTGAGTTAAGGATGTTTAATAGACACTAAATAATGTAATACATGAGAAAGGAAACTATGATTGGCAAGCCCAGTTACCTCGGTCTTACAATATATTTTTTTAAATTGAACTTTCTATCATTAGAGTAATGATTTTTGTTTTTTTTTTTCTGTCTTCTCTTTTTTTCTTTTTGAACAAGAAAAAACAAGATTGACAATGAGAATTGTCACATGCAGCATGTTGTTAGATTTCAGAGTTATAACAAAATAAAAATTGAAGTAATTTCACATCAAATATTGCCCAGATAAATCCAGGGATTTCCACCCACTTTGTTCTTAGGAAATCATCACCGTATCTCATTGTAGAAGTATTTCCATGTGTAATTAATTTAAATATAACATAAAAGAAACAGACTCTAGCTGAAACAGACAATAATCTTTTACTCAAACATATTCAACCACAAACCAAAGTCATATTTTGGATCGTGTCCTCATTTTGATGATCACAGGATTTATCTTATTTGTGGTTTACTTGGGCTATTTTCAATGCCTGGAGAGACATGATGTACATTGTAGAATAATGCAATAAAGTAATTGAGCATATTTTCCTCATCTCTGGGCATATTTATGCTTGTACACACAGTTACATTAAAAGGGCCAGAATGCAGCAAGCTCAGCTGTAAGTTATTACCATGATGGTGCTGGCGTGCTAGGGCTGCTCTCACACTGTGATGCAGACTGGGTGTTCCAGTGGGATGGATTATCCTAGAGTCTGCTACGAAGTCAATGCATCTCATGGAGAGAAAAATCTGTTGGGCTTAAAAGAAAAATGCCTGTGGAACAACACAAACTAACATCTAATCCTTTGCCAGCAGAAGTTTTTAAGGGAAGTGAAAAATTATTGACAGACAGAAATGTTCTTCTGAGTCTAGAATCAGAACAAATCCAGCTGTGGTCATTCTACTAGATCTCAGCAAAACAAACTTGGTTGCTTACATTTGTTCTGACCTCTTACCTGAGAAAAGATTCAGAACTGGGTAATTTCAACTGAGAAAACTTGGTTAAACGAAATGAAATAGGTTTAGATACAGGATGTTGAGGCAAGTACAACATGATTTGAGAGTCAGAGTTTGGAATTAGGAGCCTCAAATCAGACCAGATGATTTTTAAGACAACACTAGAAACTTGAAAATGCAAATAATGAATAGGACCCCATAGACTTTTAGGGGCAGGCAAGAAATTTTCAATGCACTGGTTTCTATTCAAGTTATAAATTGATCCTGACAGTAAATAGGAGTGTTTTGTGCTATATTTGCCTTATGGCAAACAGGCTTGAGCTGATTTTGCTCTCTGTGAGAAGTGGCTATGAGTTTTGATCAAGAGTGCAAAGGAAAAAGTTAGTTTGAGGGAAAGAATCAAAAGACCAAGGTCTGAATTCTAGAACATTGGTCTGATCTAGAGTCAGAAGACCAAGGTCTGATTTCTAGTTTCTTTACTTACCAGGGTTATTTTGGAAATGTCACTTCATCTCCTCTTAGTTTTCTTTTTCCTGAGAAAATGAGAATGTTTTCTGTCATCTTTATCTGAGGACAATGTGCAAATGTTTTGTAAACTCTTGTCAAGGATTATCATTATTTTAAAACTGAATTCCTTTCTCAGTGATAATTAAGTAAACTATGAGAAAAATAATTCTTAATATGAGAACTATGTAAAACTTTTTTTGTGTGCAGTTGAGTTGGAAGTGTGTTTTGGAGAACTCAATGTCTGGAAGCTATAACTGGTTTGTTTCCAACATACAATACATTCCTATTGCAGGTTTATGTATTAGGGTATTGCTAGCAACCATACCAAATAAAGCTAAAATTGCAATTCTTTAATACAATAGGAGTATATTTCTTGCACATATAAAATAGGTATTCTTGATTGGTGGGCTGTTCTTCAAGTGGCGATTCAAGAACTTGGTGGTTTGTTTTGTTTTGTTTTTGCTTTATTATCTTTAACACACAGCTTCCTACATAGCTATGTATGCAAGCCACTGGATAGAGAAACAACACAGAGGATATGGTGTGGAAGGCTGTTTATGAGTCAGCTCTGGAAGTGGCACACATTCCTTCTGTTTAATTCCATTGGCTAGAACTCAGGCTCACAGTCATGTCTCTTTGAAAGGAAGGCTAGAGAATACAGTTGATTTTTGTGCCTGAGGAGAAGATGAAATGGGATTGGTAAGCAGCTAGCTAGTATCTGCTAAAATTTTGGATCAGAACAACAACTCATGCAGTATCTGGACTGCAATACAGGTAAGTTGATCATTTTAATTGAAGTATCAGTTGATGAGAATAAAAAGACCGGGCTTTTCATGAATCCCCAGAGGACATTCAGAAATTCCGTGTTCAGCAGTAGTGGATACGTGTATGCTTGTGTGAAGCATCGGCAGAGGGTAATCCCAATTCAGGTGTAATATTTTCCCTTTTGTCTTCTCATAGGAGCTGACTGAGTTGGCTTGGCTGTACATAGGAGGAAGACCCTGATCCCTGGTGCTCAACACAAAAATGCTTCAATGATACCCTGAGATTGTTTTACCTTGCAACACTCTCTGGAAAATTGCTGCTCCAGGAATGCGATGAAAAGATCTGTAAGAGAGCACAGCCCCTGTTGATTGACTTGTCTTGGTAAGCTTTCCTAGTTCTCTCGGGAAAAAAAAAAGTGAGCCATAAAACCACTTATATGTGGACAGCACTCTCCTGGTCTAACTTTCAAGCAGAAGGGATTTCATGGTCAAGGGCTAGCCTCAGAAAATAAGCCTTGTTAATGAATACATAATTCTATGGTTCCTGAAGGTATGTGCATACAAGAACTCTGATGTGAAAGGACCATGAACTGAGGGAAACTGACCCATTGGGTTGGTGGTGGGCACAAGAATGAAAGGCATTCAGCCATTGAATTACAAGCACCTCCAAGTACCACATAATTACATTTCTACCAGGATTTTTATAAACAAATATAACAATGTTGACTTTGGATTTGTTAGCTTCAGGCTCCCACACATTTTTATTCCTCATGACTATTTTATTTTATTTTCAAAAGAAAAGAAACCCCCATATATGTGGTCAGAGAATAATTCTGTGCACTGGGAACTTTTCAAATAAATTTACTACTCACGCTCAGTGAATGACCTTCACTAAGCAGCAGTATGTAAACTTTGGAAAAAATTAAAGCCAACATAAAATTATCTGAAAATTCCAGAGTTCTAGTTCCATGGCCCCTATAAGAAATTCTGAATCAATAAGTATGAGATCTGGGAATGTGAATTTTAATACAAACCTCATACAAAATAATTCCAATGTAGCTAGTCCTTCTACTTTGGGAAATACAGATTTGGTGATTTAATATGATTTGCTCAGGTTTGTGTACAAGTATACACAAAGAGTTTTCTGTATCCCTTAACATGACAAACTATCACATGATTATCATTGTCAAGTGAATATTTGCTCCTTTTTTATCTTAGGAAGTCAGCAAGGGTACAATAGATTTGGATCAAATGGGTAATATAATTTGTGGGCATTGTAAGTGATATGTTGACATCACTCCAACTATTTAGCACCTACTATTTTCCACTAAAATATACTGCACCAGACACTTTATATTCATGTCTAAATCTCAAAATAACAAAGAGAGGTGGCTATCATTGACTCAATCTTATAGTTGAGAAAACTGCAATGCAAAGGGGTTAAATTGTATTTGTCCATTTGCATTGCAATAAAGGAATACCTGAGACTGGGTAACTAATAAAGAAAAAAGGTTTAATTGGCTCAGGGTCCTGCAGGGTGTACAGGAAGTGTGATGCCAGCATCTGCTTCTGATGAGGACTCAGGAAGCTTATAATCATTGCAGAGGGCAAAGGGGAGCAGGCACATCACATGTTGAGAGTAGGAGACAGAGAATGAGAGGGGTGAGGTCCCAAACCTTTAAGCAACTAGATCTCACTTGAACTTAATAAGCAAAACTCACTCATCAAAAAAGGAATGGGGCTAGGCCATTCATGAGTGATCCACTCCCACGATCCAACCACCTCCCGCCAGGCCCCACCTGTAACACTGGGAATCACATTTCATTCCCTCCCTGGCCCCCCAAATTTCATGTCCTTCTCACATTTCAAAATACAATCATGCCTTCACAAAAGTCCCCTGAGATCTTAACTCATTCCAGCATTAATTCAAAAGTCCCAATTCCCAAGTTCCAATTCCAATGTCTCACCTGGAGATAAGTTCCTTCCACATATGAGCCTATGAGATAAAAAACGAGTTATTTATTCCCAAGAGACAATGGTGGTACTGGCATTGGGTGTACATTTCCATTCTAAAAGGGAGAAATTGGCCAGAAGAAAGGGGCTACAGGCCCCATGCAAGTCTGAACCCATCAGGGCAGTCATTAAATCTTAAAGCTCCAAAATAATCCCCTTAGACTACATCTCCCATATCTTGGGCACACTGGTGCAAGGGCTGGGCTCCCAAGGCATTGGGAGCTTCACGCCTGTGGCCTTGCAGGGTACACCCTCTGCACCTGGTCTCATGGGCTAGAGTTGGGTGCCTGAAGATTTTCTAGGCTCAGGATGCAAGCTGCCAGTGAATCTATCATTTTGGGGTCTGGAGGGCAGTAGCTCCCTTCCCAGAGCTCCACTAGGCAGTGCCCTTGTGGGAACTCTGTGTGGGGGCACTAACTCATTTCCCCTTGACATTGCCTTAGTGTTTCTCTGTGCGGGCCTGCCCCTGTTGCAGACTTCTGCCTGGGCACCCAGGCTTTTCCATACATCCTACAAAATCTAGGGAGAATCTGCCAAGCCTCCTTCACACTTACATTCTGTGTGCCCACAGACTTAACATCACGTGGAAACCACCAAGGCTTGTGGTGGTTTGCACTCTCCAAAGCAGAAGCTTGAGCTGTACGTGGGGGCACTTTGAGCCAGGCTGGAGCCAGAGCAGCCCGGATGCTGGGAGCAGTGTCCTGTCTTCACGGGCAACAGAGCCCTGTGTTTGAGCCCTGAAATCATTCTTTCCTTCTAGACCTCTGGCCCTGGGATGGAAGGGGCTGTCTCCAAGATCTCTGCAGTGCTTCTAAGCATTGCCTTGTCTATTAGCATTTTGTTCCCTTTTAGTCATGCTAATCTCTCTAGCAAGTGGTTGCGCTACACCTTACTTGAATTTCTCTTCTAAAATGCTTTTTTTGTTCTCTGCCACATGGCCAGGTTGTGAATTTTCCAAACTTTTATGCTCTGCTTCCCTTTTAAATATAAACTCCAACTTTAAGTCATTTTTTTTTTTTTGCTTCATTGTCTAATCATAGACTGTTAGAAGCAGCCATGCCACATCTTCAAAGATTTGTTGCTTAGAAATTTCTTCTGCCAGATACCCCAGGTCATTACTCCTAAGTTCAAACTTCCACAGATCCCTAGGTTACACACACAATGCAGCCAAGTTCTTTGCTAAGGTATAGCATAGGTAAACTTTACAGTGAAGGTCATTAGCTTGGCCTTCACTGTCCAAATTTCCATCAGCATTTTGGTCAGAACCACTTAACAAGTCTCTAGGAAGTAACAAACTTTCTCTCATCTTCCTGTCTTCTTTTGAGCCCTTCAAACTCTTCCAACTTTTTCTCATTACCCAGTTCAAAATCTGCTTCCACATTTTCTGGTATCTTTATAGCAATATCCCACCTCTTGGAACCAATTTTCTGTATTAGTCTGTGTGTGCTACTGCAAAGGAGTATTTGAAACTGGGTAATTTATAAAGAAGTTTAATTGGCTCAGGGTTCTGCAGAGCACACAGGAAACATGGTGCCAGCATGCTTCTGGTGAGAGGCTCAGGAAGCTTACAATCATGGCAGAAAGCGAACGGGGAGCAGATGCATCACATGGTGAGAGCAGGAGCAAGAAAGTGAGGAATGCGGAGGTCCCAGGCTTTTGAACAACCAGCTCTCATGTGAACTAACTGAGCAAAAACTCACTTATTACCAAGGGGATGGTGCTAAATGATTTATGAGTGATCTGCCCTCATAACCCAATCACCTCCCATTGGGACCTCCTTCCAGCATTGGGAATCACATTTAAACATGAGATTTGGAAGGGGCAAACCTCCAAACTATATCACTTGCTAAATTTTGATGATAAGTGGCAGAGTCTAGATTTGTATCCTATTGTTTCATTCCGGTTCTCTGCTTTTTCATTTGCTCTAGATCGAACCAGAGCTTCTGGCTGGGATACTGGTATCTTGAGTGAGTCACAGCAGGAGATACGTGCTGGAGCTGAGGAGGTTGGAGAGGCAGCAGAAAAGGTAGGAGACAGCAAGAGAAGGAGAGCAGCCTACAGATGAGAAGGCAAGTAATTTACCCTAAAGTTCTAGGACTGCTGTTGGTCAAAGGAAAAATCCTTCTGAGAGATTTCGATTTTAGGTTTTGATTCTACTTCTGTTTCTATGAATGCTAGAGAGAAGAAGAAGCCTATGAAGTATACATTTTCATAGTATTTTATAGATAAGAATCAGTGTATTTAAGCTATTAACTGAGTCACCTAATTAGTTAATGAAAGAGTTGGGATTACAACCCAAGTGTGTTTGATCTCAGGGACTACACTTTCTAATTCACAAATAATCTTTCCCTAGTAGAATCCATAGCAGTGTTTTCCAAACTTGTTTATTCTGTGAGATTAACAAAAGTAAATTTAGAGTATAATCTGCAATAAAAGTCATTGTTGATGGTGAATTAGAGGCAAGAGTCAGAAAGACCATGTAATTGAATATGTGAAGCAACAGGCGTTTTCGCTAATGGGCTGTGTTCTTGAAAAGGTAAGGAAAGAGAAAATAATGAGGATAAAGAAGTGAATAAGGCAGGGAAAAGACAATAATAGAAGCCGAAACGAAGTGAAAGGAAAAACAGACCATTTGCTATATTTTGCTTTATTACCACCACCATTCTTAGACATCAGAAGATTTAAAAAAAATCATGGCAGTAACTTCTTGAAGTAATATTGATAAAACTTGCTTCCAAATATTTATATTTTTTGTAAATAAAAGCATAATCAGAATTCAATGATCCCTTTTTAATGCCACAAGTAGTGCAATGTTAACAAGCTAGACTGCATGGTATCCTGTTTAAGTGTGTGTCTGTGCGTGAGTAGGGCAGAGAGGGGGTCTTTGTGATGTCATATCTACCTATCAGTATGAATGTAGGAGGTAAATTCTGAATTGAGAAAATCATCATATTGCAACTATATCTAATTTATGTGAATTAATAATAAGGGCATAAATCTTGCTGCTTATTCTAGTTCATAAGGAGCTGGTGAAGAAGTCCTTTATAATGAAATAATTACTTTTTCAAGGCAAGAAGATAGTAGTAATTTGATAGGTGAATGATTTCCCAATATATAAAAATCAAATCCAAGGGAATTTCTAAAGCCAAATATATATTATTTTTGGCTTTTGTACCACTTCAGATAATTTGTATCCATAGCCTTTAATTAGAATTTAAAAAATCAGAAGTTGATTTTAAGAAGATCTCCACAGATAGGATTTAATGCGATTTTTGTCTGCACATTGTTATTTTCTGATTATTCTACAATTAACGCAGGTTAGTAAACAAATTAAAGGAGATAATTGTTGATAAACAGATAAAGCCAATTCTCAAATTCTGAATAAGCCTAATTCATTGGCAAATATGTTGATTGTAGATAAGACCACATTTTTAGATAAAGATGACAATTTAAATTCTATTTTGATTTGAGGTCAGCTCACAAAGACCTCTGAAACTTTCATTTAGTTTAGCTTCAGCACTGATAAGAGAAACTGAAATTTACTGTCTTCTCTTTTATTATGTGATGCTTAAGACAGGAAAAAGAAAGAGCTCCTTTAACTCTTCTTGGACTTTTTAAAAAAAAAATAGCTTCACTGATCTTTAATTGACATACAGTAAACTGCACAAGCTTAAAATGTGCAATTTAACAAGTTTGACTTATCTTGTAATAAGTTCTAATGAAAAATTTGAATTAAGCCAAAGCTATCCTCTTATTCTATTTCCTTATACTGTCCCCTCTACCATGCGCATTGCAAAATATGTTTGTTAGAATGTGGGTAAAATACTGTGGAGACTAGTCTCAAAAATGACAATTACTGGTGATCTAGTGTCTATGAGAAAAATATATTCTAAATTCTTAGACACTGACTTACAAAATTATTATTATTTTTATTTTTATTTTTTTATTATTATACTTTAAGTTTTAGGGTACATGTGCACATTGTGCAGGTTAGTTACATATGTATACATGTGCCATGCTGGTGCGCTGCACCCACTAACTCGTCGTCTAGCATTAGGTATATCTCCCAATGCTATCCCTCCCGCCTCCCCCCAACCCACAACAGTCCGCAGAGTGTGATGTTCCCCTTCCTGTGTCCATGTGTTCTCATTGTTCAATTCCCACCTATGAGTGAGAATATGCGGCATTTGGTTTTTTGTTCTTGCAATAGTTTACTGAGAATGATGATTTCCAATATCATCCATGTCCCTACAAAGGACATGAACTCATCATTTTTTATGGCTGCATAGTATTCCATGGTGTATATGTGCCACATTTTCTTAATCCAATCTATCATTGTTGGACATTATTTTTAACACATCTTACTTGTGAAATGAAGACTAGCCAGCATTTACCAGTGTTGATAATCATCCTAACTGGTACATCTGGTCTTCTCACTTATTCTGAATATCACATACATTCTCTTATATCTTTCTATATCAAATGTCCAATAAAGCCCAATTATCTGATGTCATATGAAAGCAGCTTGTGGAAGGTGGGACTATTGGAGATGCTGTACCCCTGCTAGGAAGTGGCTCTGGAAAACGTTTCATTTAATATCCAATGAGATTGAGTTGGAGCTAATGTCTGAGTGGTAGATATAAACTAAAGCTGAGCTTTCTATGTTCTGCTCAGCCCTTTGATCTTTTGAGCTTTGCTACCTCTCTTCTTTACCTCCCTACTACCGCCTGCTGCCTGGAGGCCTCCTCTTTTTTTCTAACCCAGAATATAAAATTCTACTTAATAGTGCATTTTTCAAGGCAGTTAACAGTACAGCTTTCCTCCTTGAAGTCACTCTGCATTATTGCTATTAGAAGAAGGAGGAACCTGCAGGGATGTGCAAAAGTTAGACCGAGAAATAAAACACATTGGTGGTCTTCCACCAGATCATGAGTACACCCATATCCATCTTACAGCCCTGGTTTTGCTTTTATGCAGTGGAACTATCACCCACTGCTTCTATATGAAACTTTTAAGATTTTCAACCTACAAGTCTTTTCATGCTAAGAAATGGCATTTCTTAAAAGAAAAAAGAAATAAAAGAATGTCTGGAAATTAGTTCTACAATGAAGTTACAAATGAGAGCATTGATAATTCAGTCTTATGCTGCTTCTTGAAATATGACGGTTTCTTTTTTGATAGAAGATGTCTTTCATATGTAAGCAGCACAAAAAAACTTATAATTTTATATTTTATTCTTAAAATTCTTATAATTTTAATCCCATTAGAATATACTATATAAGTGACTACAGTCATTATTATGTTGATAAAATTTTATTCTCAATCATTATTAAATGTGATTGTGAGATTAGAATTGATGCATTTGATAGTTTGGTCTCTTTATTGTGAATTTCTGTGTCCCTTTTGCCCCTGCAAGATTTTGGTGAAAGATGAGACTTGAACGCCAAACCTCGTGTTACAGATACTTTATACATATTTCCACCTTTGATCTTTGCAGCAACTTTGTGAACTAAGTATCATGATTTTAAGTTTACAGATTAGAAAACTGACACCCAAGGAGTTAGAGAATTTGTTTAACTCCACATGGGGGAGTCTGAGATTTGCTTACACCTAGGTCTGCTGGGCACCCTTCACTATCTTAGGACAAAGTGCCACAATTTAGGTAAGGGCCAGGACTTTATTCTAGGTGCATTACTCACATTGCTATCTCAGCTAAGGCTCCTTGCTCTTCGTTCACATCGTCTCTGGGGTATAAACCATCAAATGAAAGATGACCCTTTCTGTCTCTCTCAATTAAAAAAGCATAATCCTGAGTTTTAAATGAATGTTTCTTTCCCATTTCATGGTCACTGTTATCTTTTTGCCCTCCTGTTCTCAGTTTTACTTTTAGGCCTGAAGCATTTGGTAGGGTCATTGCTGAATGTGGGAAGTTTCACTATTTTTCTATTCAGTAAGGAAAACCAAGAAGTCTGTGTTCTTTTATTTTATTAATTTATGTTTTTGAGACAGGATCTCGCCTTGTTGCCCAGGCTGGAGTGCAGTGGGGTGATCGCAGTTCACTACAGCCTTGATCTCCTGGGCTCAGGCAATCGTCCCACCTCAGAATCCTGAGTAGCTGGGACTGCAGGTGTGTACCACCATGCCAGGCTAATTTTTTTTTTTTTTTTTTTTTTTTGAGATGGAGTCTCGCCCTGTTGCCCAGGCTGGAGCGCAGTGGTGCGGTCTCGGCTCACTGCAAGCTCTGCTTCACGGGTTCATGCCATTCTCCTGCCTCAGCCTCCCAAGTAGCTGGGAATACAGGCGCCCGCCACCATGCCCAGCTAATTTTTTGTATTTTTAGTAGAGACGGGGTTTCACCGTGTTAGCCAGGATGGTCTCCATCTCCTTACCTCGTGATCTGCCCACCTTGGCCTCCCAAAGTGCCGGGATTACAGGCGTGAGCCACCGAGCCCGGCCCCCTAATATTTTTTTAATTAATTTTTTGTAGAGATGGAGTCTCAAACTATGTTGCCCAGGCTTGTATTCTTTTAGTATCAGGCTTTATTCCATTTGCTTCCACAGCTCAGCAAGTTAGAGATGAATGAAAGAGCATATGAGGAAAGGGCTGAAATCAGCGTCCAAATCCTCATCTGGCAGAGGGGCGTGATACATCTATTTAACTTACTTGACTTCAACCGTACACGTCAGCAAAGAAATAGTAAGAAAGTTAGGGGAATGGAATAATTCCAATGATGCTGGCGGGTGATGGTATGCCCCAGAGGGAGGGTGCTCTATGGAATGTAAATCCCCTGACCTTTCAAAATGGCCTCACTTCCTGTTACCTCTCATGATGTGAGCATCCCCACATTTGGACAGGGATTCTGGGGTTTGCAGATATGTTTCCTATTCAACATGGTACCTAAATGCCAACCAACAACATTATGGAATTCTCTGCCAAGGAGGCAGAAGTTGATTCCAGCGGTAAGAGAAACAAATTGCAGAGGCAGCAACATCCAAGACAACACCAGCCAAATAACTGATGCACAGTGCATCCGTGCATTCTATTTTATGGATGATATAAAAGAGATTTTTCAATGGTAATTTTAATTATTTATAATTTTTGCCGTACATGCTAACTTCAGGACATAAACTCTTTTAAGTTGAAATGTAGTCTTTTTTTTAGAAAGCGAGTTTATTAAGAAAGGAAAGGAATTAAGAATGGCTACTCAATAGGCAAAGCAGCCAAAATGTAGTCTTTATTATTATTATATATTTTTTGAGACAGAGTCTCACTCTGTCACCCAGGGTGGAGGGCAATGGCGCAATTTTAGCTCACTGCAACCTCAGCCTCCCAGGTTCAAGCAATTCTCCCACCTCAGCCTCCTGAGTAGCTGGGATTACAGGCATGCGCCACCATGCCCAGCTAATTTTTATATTTTTAGTAGAGATGGGGTTTCACCACTTTGGCCAGGCTGGTCTCAAACTCCTGACCTTCAATGATCCGCCTGCCTCACCATCCCAAAGTGCTGGG
Source organism: Pan paniscus (assembly GCF_029289425.2). Lineage (NCBI taxonomy): Eukaryota > Metazoa > Chordata > Mammalia > Primates > Hominidae > Pan > Pan paniscus. The sequence continues at coordinate 79,209,489 of NC_073260.2, forward strand.
ATTACAGACGTGAGCCACCGCACCCAGCCAGAATGTAGTTGTATTTCTCCATTTATTAGAGGACTTTGGTCACATCACTTTAGATCTTTGAGCTACACTTTATTTGAAATCTTCACAGTTAGCAGTAATGTCCAAATGTCTGTGTCTTTCAGAGTTTTTGAATATTTAATAAGAAAAAATATATGTGCATATTTTTAAGTACTTAAACATTCAAGTTATATAATAATAATTTCTAAAAGAGTGTAAAGCATCGGTATCCTTTTGAAATTCCCTGATCCCATCATGAGCTAAAAAACTTTGTAAGGTTGTAAATAAATTTTAAAAAACATTTTCAGTCTTTGTAAGGTGTGTATGTGTATACCTATATCTATATCCCTATATATTTGAATTTTGGAAAAGGTTAAAATGACTTCAAACATATGAATTAAGGTTTGGGTTAATTTTATTTTGCCTGATTAAGTTTACTTATCCCCATGGCAAATCGGCATCTGAATTGTCATCCGGCAGGTGTATTCCACACTTTTCGCTTGTCTGTGTGTGTATGAGCGCACAGACCTTCAAGAGCACTCACAAGTCTAACTGCAAGTTTGCCTCTGAGTGCATAGACCTGAAATCTTAATATGCTACTTTTTTTCCTCCATAAACAATACAAAGAAGTTGACAGGTCTGAAAGGGGCTTATGTGAAAAGATAATTAAGAGCTTTAGAGAGTGTCAAGAGTCAATAGCTCAGCACTGTCAGCACTCCGGAGAGTTACAGGCTATAATTAGATGGCATGGAGGTGTAAGGCATGCTTGGCAGTTGATTCCTGCATGATCTCCAAGGGAAAAACAAAGAGCAGCCTCCATGAGATCTCAGGCAAAGTGGAAAACAGACGTGCTGGAGTCAAACCTCTCACGCGTCTGCTGTTTTCCCAGGTTGCAGCGTTTGGTGAAGAGCTTTTTTGCCTTTTGATTGGCATCTGCATGGGCCTACTGGCCTGTGTTCATCATTCCCACAATCCCCTTGGTTTTGGGGAGCAGACCTTCCTTCAGCTTTGTGAATTAGAGGTCATTTCTGTGGAGTCTGTGAGTACAGCCTGCCCCATGTTCCTATATTCACTTTGGACTCTGAAAAGTTCAAGTTTATGTGAAACAGAGTTAGTTGATCCCTGATAAAAGACCATTTTGCAAAGAGATCTGGAAAAGTCCAGAAGAATCTCTCCCTAAGCAAAGTTGAAGAGACAAAAAGCATGTGCAGAAGTAGATTAAGATGCCCAAAATACTGAAAAGATTATGGAAAACAACCAATCATACGATGTTAACTTTTAAAAAATCAAAATAGTAAAATATGTATAAATAAGTCAAACAGTGTTCTAATTTTTTCCAAATATGTATGTGTATGTGTGTATATATGTGGGCCTTCAAAATGTACATGGAAAATGCATATTATGAAAAAATTTTTGCATAAATTCCAATTTTTTGCACCAAAATAACTCATACTAACTTGTTACAACATGTCTGACCAGAATCTAGTTTGAGACACTAAGAAGGATAAAACATCAGTTTAAAAAGAGCCCCTGTCAGAGCAACATGAATTCTGCCAAAATTAAAGCAAGAACAAACATCAAATGTATGGTAAAGCTTGGGTGGAAGAATCTGAAATCACTGATGTTTTATGAAGTTTATGGAGACAAGGCCTTAATGAAATCAATAGTTTGCAAATGGATAACTTGTTTTAAGAAGGGACAAGATGATGTTGAAGATGACATCCACATCAGTTTGCCAGAAAAAAATTAATCTTGTGTTCCTAATTTTTTTTTTTTTTTTTTTTTTGAGATCAGTTCTTACTTAGTCACCCAGGCTGAAGGGCAGTGGCATGATCATGGCTCACTTCAGCCTCAACCTTCTTGCCTCAAGAGATCCTCCCACCTAAGTCTCCCAAGTTGCTGGGACTACAGTTGCATATCACTACAACCAGCTAATTTTTCAAAAAAAAATTTCATAGAGACAAGGTGTCGCTATGTTGCCCAGGCTGGTTTTGAACTCCCGGGCTTAAGCAATCCTTCTGCCATGGCCTCCCAAAGTGCTGAGATTACAGGCATGAGCCACTGTGCCCCACCCTTGTTTGTGAACTAGTTGAACAAGATGGGCGACTAACAGCAGAAACAACAGTCAACACCAAAAACATCTCGGTTAGTTCGGCTTACACATTTCTGACAGAAAAATTAAAGTTGAGGAAACTTTCGACTCAATTGTGCCCAGATCAGCTGCAGATAAAAGCAGAATTTTCAGTGGAAATTTTAAACAAGTAGAATCAAGATCTTGAAGCGTTTGTTTTAACAATTGTAATGAGATGAAATGTGGCTTTACCAGTATAATCCTGAAGACAAAACAGAATCAAAACAATGACTACCAAGAGGTGGAAAGTGTTCCAGTCAAAGCAAAAGCAGACCAGTCAAGGACAAAGGTCATGGCAAAAGTTTTGTGGGATGCTTAAGCCATTTTGCTTGTTGACCTTATGGAAAGCCAAAGAATGATAAGATCTGCTTATTATGAGAGTGCTTTGGGAAAGTTAACCAAAGCTTTAGCAGAAAAATGACCAGGAAAGCTTCACTAGAGAGTCTTCCACCATGAAAATGCTCCTTCTCATTCTTCTTATAAACAGGGGCAATTTTGTGAGAGTTTCAACAGGAAAGCTTTAGGCTTTAGTCTCCTATAAGACTATGAGATTTGGCTCCTTCTGGTTTTATTGTTGTTGTTGTTTCTTATTCTTAAAAAACTTTTTTAAAGGGCACCTATTTTTCTTCCATTAATAATGTAAAAAAGGTTGCACTGACATGATTAAATTCCCAAGACCCTCAGATCTTTAGGGATGGACTAAACAGCTGATATCATTGCATACCAAAATGGCTTGAACTTGACAGAGTTTATGTTGAGAAATAAGGTTTATATTTTTTATTTTTACCTTTTAATTCATTTTTTCCACAAACTTTTGATGTCCCCTCATATGTATCATATTCCCCATTCCCCTACACGCACACACACACACACAGCATACATGTAAACATATATATGTATATGTGTGTATACATATATAAAGTTTTATATATATATACATATAAAACTTTTTCACAGATGTTAGTGCTTTAGTGATTTTATTTGGCCTGTGCTTTAGATATACTCAGCCTTTTCATTTGCTCTCCTAGCTCTGGCATGTGTTTTTCAGTTAGATGCAAAATATACCTTGATTTTACTGGTGAACCATCACCTCCATAGATTCCAAAGCACTGTCCATATTATTGAGTCAAAATGCAAGTTTCTAGGTAAATACTGCTGGTCAAAATTTGACCTTAAAAGTTTCTCATTATATAGAAGCTTTAATTGAAAAACAGCATTTAATCGAAAAAATTGCTATTTAATCAGTAATATTTAAGTAAAATGTGCGAACATAATGTCACAAACTGTATAAATACAAAGAAAATATATATGTGACAAAAATTAGCTTGAAATAAACCTGTATGCCCTTAAAACATAACTATTTTTAAAATGATTGAAAATGTATTTCTTGACTCCAAGAAATCTGACTGTGATCAAAGAATAATCCCACACAGATCTGCTAATTTTTAACATTTCCTTCAAATCTTTTTAGAATAAAAAGTTATAAAATATTACAGATGAAGTTGAAGTCCTCAATAGTTTCATTACCATCTCTCATTCCAAAGGCAATTACTTTAATAAATTTTAAATAATTTACATATATTTTAATCTGTATGTCTGGACAATAATATTGTTATTGTGTCTTCAAAGTTATTTATAAATGGTGTCAAATAAAATATGCCATTCTGTAATTTGTCTTATTTTAGTTAATACTATGCTTTTTGAGATTTAGCCATATTTATATATATCTGTTTCATTTCTTTTAGCTACTATATATTATTCCATTTTGTTTCTTTGTTATCCTGTTGATTAAAAAGTAGGTAGTTCCTAATTTTTCTCTTTAACAAATAGAGTTTGTATGAACATTCAAACATGTCTGTATATGGGGGTGAGTTTCCTCATGTAGTTGTAGAATTTAAATTACACCCATTTTGGCAAATTATTCATGTTCACGTAACACTTTGGGTTTTTGGCTCCCAAAGAAAAGTAGATAAGTAAAAATGATCTGATAATGTGAATAGATGTGATTAATACACAATACCTGAATTCAAATCTGTTGAAGTTAAATATTGTATTGCTTAAATAGTTTTCCATATTTTATCATTCCACTGGGTTAGTTTTTGGAGTGATGCATTTAATTAATGAATCTCAGCCATCTTTATCATATTTCTAGAACTCAGATACCACTTAAACCTGTAGATATTTAAGATCACAGCATCTGCAAGTCCAGGTGCCAGGGTCCTTTAAACTAATCCTAGAATCCAATGACCCTGGATCATGTGGCTTTCACCTCGACAGGCAAGAACATCCAGGATACTTTTTTTTAAGCTTGGTGTTTTTTTAGAAAAGGAAAGGCAGTGAAGATGAACTCGGGCCCATTTAGAAAGGAAGCAAACATATTAAAAATGGATAGCATTTACTAGCTTTTGTGACCCTCTTCTCCTGCTCTCACTCAGACTTGAAAAAAAAGTACATTAAGCTTTGCACCTGTCTCTAAGAGCTGTTTGTCATCACTTACTCGTTCCTCATTTTCTTTCATTGAAAACTAACAATAAGTGTGATAAGACTGCTGAACTCCAGTGTAAGCATTAGGTAGGCTGTGATTAGAGCAAGATGAGTTGCTTTAGGCCAAGATCTTCTAACCCCCTTCTAGAAGAAGCCTGTAGAAGCCATCTCTTTCTCCATAACCCTGGACAGCAAGTGACCTCAGGCCCTCATTGTATTTTATAAGGCTATTATATTACACTCTGAATTGTGGTTTTAACCTGTAGTCCCACAAAACTCCCCTCCAAATCTGCTTTCCATACTCTCCCCACACTCATTCTTCTGATACTCGGATCAAATCACGCCCTTTAATGCTTAGAAACATTCTGTGATGCTCCACTTTCTTCACACCAGTCACTCTAGGTGAAGTTTAAAGTCTTTAATAAGGAGATTGAGAGCATCCACAATTCAGTCCGAATTAACTTTCCAGGCTCATTGTCATTGATTCTTATTAACTAGTGTTCTCCCAGGACACTCATTGGGTCTCAAATATGCGCTCATCTTTTGTAGCTCTTTGCCTTTGATATAACTATGACTGAAAATCTTCAAGTGACAACATTTTCATGAAATCTTACTTATTGAATAGCAGTTTATATCTTCCTTTCTTGAAGATATTCATTTTTATGAATAAAGATTTAATAAAACACAGCCACATAATCTTTTTTTCTTCTTTTATTTATTTATTTATTTTACTGGTTCTCACTCTGTCACCCAGGCTAGAGTGCAGTGGTGCAATTATGGCTCAATGCAGCCTTGACCTCCCAAGGCTCGGGTGACCCTCTTACCTCAGCACCCCCGAGTAGCTGGGGCAACAGGCACACACCACCACACCCAGATAATTTTTGTATTTTTAGTAGAGATGAGGTTTTGCCATGTTGCCCAGGCTGGTCTCGAACTCCTGGGCTCAAGTGCTCCACCCACCCCAGCCTCCCAAAGTGCTGGAATTACAAGCATGAGCCACCGCACCAGAACAACAGCCACATAGTCCTTTACATATTGCTTATGGATGCTTTCTCTATATGGCAGAGTTGAGTAGTTGTGATAGAGAGTGTATGACACACAAAGCCTAAATATTTACTACACGGCACTTTCCACAGAAAATTTTCTGACCAAATGAATGAAAATGGGCTGTGTGGCAGGGAGAGGCAAGATCAGAGAGCAGCATAAAATGTTTCTAAAAATATTTAGTTATTACTCACATTTGTCATTTCAGGAAATTTTCCCTGTCCTCCATTTCCATTCACATGAAGATAGGAATATATGCAGTTGTTGTCAGCTTTCTTGTCTTTATTGATGGCAAATGATAATAGTGATCAGTCCAAGATAGCTTGAACTGATATTTGGGGTAGCTAGCCACCCATCCATCCATCCATCCATCCATCCGTGTACATATATATATATATATATATACACACACACACACACACACACACACACAGAGACATACATATATGCACATATATATGACATATATCATTTTTAATTTTAGACTCTTTTTGGAAAATGCTCAGGAATAAAGAAAACATGATTACCCCCTAATCACACAATTCAAAATTTTAAAAATCACATGAATAGTTTAACCTGACTGCTTTTCAGAATTCAGTCAAGAAATTTGAGGTTTGTGTACCTATACTCATTACTGGCTGAATATCCAAGAGTGGCCTGCATATAATTGCAAGATAACAATATTATAATTCCATTAGAAACAGTCGTACTTATTACATCCTAACTTATGTTTGTCCTGAAACTCCACCACCTGATGAATATGCAATTAACCTACTTATTACCACAGAAAACATCTCCTTAGAAATACAACACTTTCACATAATTTTTAATCTGATCTTCAAAGGCTTTCTGTGGGAAAAAATAATTTTTCCCAATAAGATATATTATTGGAAACACAAGTCTATGTAGCCGATTTGCTACATCATCTGATTTATTTTAATTAGAGGTTAGCTGCTGAATGTGATTACAGTTATAATTATTACAATACCAGTCATCCACACTTCCATTAGCATTCCACTTGATAGTTAGCAATAAGCAGAAATAAAATATTAGGACTTTTAAGAGAAGAGATTACCAATTAGTACAATTCTCCACTGGCACAAGATAATTATTAATTATGATCATCACGGTAATTATTCACCAAGCTAAATTTCACAGGGCTACCTGTGTGCAGATTCTCTCTATACTGCATTCTGACATCAGCAGTCTTCTTATCTGCTATGGAAATCCTGAAGCAATATTTGTATGAAATACACAGTTGACTGCACACCAAATGGAAGGGCAGCTGCAAAGGTACAGGATGAATCTCCATTTCATTAAAGGATCTCTTCTCTTTGTAGGGCATGGCAAGGGGACTATGTAAAAACATATACCTTCAGAAAAGCATCACTAGTCACATATGTGTTTTCTAATCACATATGATAAAACTGTATCAAAACTAGCCCTCTCACTGTCAGCTCTTGCATTCTCCTGATATTGCCATTCATATCAACACCATTTATAAATAAAACAACAACAAATAAAATTTAGGGATTATTGATCGCTCAAGGACTAATATTATGTAAATAAGTTAGAAAAATATCTACAGGCATCATGGTTTTCAAATTACATCGACGTCACCACTGATGTACTAAAATATAAAGTCATTATTCAGAAGTATGTTAATTCTTATACATAAATACACTTTATATGATACCACTAGGCTGGGCTTGGTGGCTCTCACCTGTAATCCCAGTACTTTGGGAAGCTGATGTGAGAGGATTGCTTGAGCCCAGGAGTCTGAGAACAGCTTGGGAAACACAAGGAGACCTCGTCTCCACAAAAAATGAAAAAATTACCTAGGCTTGGTGGCACTGGCCTGTGGTTCCAGCTACTTGGGAGGCTGAGGCAGGAGGATCACTTGAGCCCAGCAGGTCGAGGCTGCAGTGAGCTGTGATTGGGCCACTTCACTCCAACCTGGGTGACAGAATAAAACTCAGTCTCAAAAACAAAAAACAAGAAACAAAAAAATCCACCATATTCTGCTCCAGTTTTTCTGTCTGAAGTGAAAGAAGTTTCCGAAGGTTCAAGGGAAATAAACACCAAATGCAACCGGGAAAGAAAGACAATTTGCTGGAGTGGACAGCACTAGATTGGGAATCAGATGAGTCAATACTAGTCTTGACTCCGAATTTACATGGTTACTTTCTTGAGGTAAGTTATTAAACTTCTCAGAGCCTCAGGTTCTTTATTTGCGCTTGTGGACAATACCTCTTCTGCCTTTCTTGGGAGGCTGTTAGTCGAGTCAGATGAGACTCTATGCAAAATAATTTTTACAAGCTATGAAGTATTGTTCAAATATAAGGCAACTTTTAATAATTCAAAAAAATCACATTTAACTTAGACTGTTGAATGTTTCTTGAAAAAATAATTTTAGAGTGTCACATAGCCCAAGTTTATGTTTTTACTCAGTAGACAGGACGGAAAGTCTAGAACTGTCAAAAATGGAATTAAGGTAAGATATTAGAGTTTCTTCAATCTCTGGATTAGGAATTGGTGACACAAAGTATGAAGCAAGGTTTCGTTGTCTTGGTTTTTGCATATTTAACAGGAAAAGGCAGATAGCTGATGTTTTGAAAAGGAAGAGCATATGGGCCACCCTACTTCTAGGGGTGGGAGATAGAGGAGAACAACCTCTAGGGAGCCTTTTCAGGGTCAAGATCATCTGCATTAGTCACCCGGATGCACTTCTTTGCTGTGGTGACTGCATCAATCAATGTGCTGCTGATTCTAAAGAGAGGAAAAATAAATTTCAAATGACTTTTTTTCACTGCTGTTCATGTTTGCTGCCAATGTTTGCCTCCATGCTTGAAAACATGAGCAAAGATTTGTTATTTGGAAGAGCTCTATTTCTCATGTTCAAATAGCTTCTGCTCTAATGCGGACTGAGAAGAGATGGGGGACATCCACTATCCAGTGGACATATTTGCTCAACAAAACAAAAAATACCTAAGAGTAAAAGCAAAGCAATTTGTAATGTGGTGTTTGTTATTGCCTACCTATACTTCTTGAGTTGGATCAGAAACAAAGGCAGACAGACATGGCTCAAATTGTCTTTGGGCATTTATCATTTTAAGTGTTTGAAAAGTCCAGCTTCTGTAAATACCAGTGCTATTAAAGATTTATAGATGCAACAGTCATTTTCTTGGTAATTTAATTCTGTTACAAGTTAAAAAAAACTAACATCTATTATAGGCCACATTTCTGAAATATCTGTCAGGAAGAAAATATATATATGAATTTTTTTGCCTTATGAACTGATTATTTTTAGCAGCTTTTATAAGCATAATAATAGTAATTTAAGCAGTTAATTTACCAAAAATCATTTTATTCCAAAACCTGAAAGCCCCCAAATCAAAGGGTTCTCTTTGTCTAAAAAGTTAAATCAAAATAAATGTTTCTAGTTAGTTTTAAGAGGAGAAATTAGGGTTTCTTAATGCTCAAATATTTAGCAAGCTCTCAAGGAGGTGTAGGGGGAAGCAATCTGCCTGTCATAGGAGAGAAAAAAAAATTAAAGAGCAGAATTTTAAAATTGTACCTCTTGACACCAATAAATAACAAGAGAGAGCTAGTACCATTCTTTAACAGGCGTGCATACAATACAATAAGCAAATCTGACTCATCTGCCAGCTTGATTGCTTTGTTTAGAATTCCACTGTCAGAGGTAAGGTGGGGGTGAGGGGATTTATGTAAATTAGGCCCTTCCAAGCTGGAAGAAAGTTGGATTATTTTAAAAAAAAAAAAACTTTTCCAAGTTTAGAAAGTTAGAAGTGTTTTTGTTCCCACACTCTTCTGAAGAGCAGTGACTTGAAGTTCTCAGAATCAGGTTAAAAATATTATCTGGAAACCATGGCTATGAATTTCCACAGATTTCTCAAAGCTTTGAAGGCAACTGTGATCCATATCTTCCTGCCTTTCTGGTATTACCATGTGTGAGTGCTGGGAAGGGAGGGTGGATTTTTGGATGTGATATTTAGTTTCCTGTTTCTAAAATGGGATGAGGGTAATCAATCAGATTAATCTAAGAAATAAACAGTCATTTGTCTGAAGGTTTCATAAAGTGATGAAACTGCAATTTGTTTATATTCAGTTGGAATTCATAGGAAGGTGCTCCTGGAAATCACTGTCTAGTACTCTAACATTGTGGGCACTTTTGTTTCATTTTGTTTTACAGAATATCAGGGGGCTGGAGTCTAATTCTTAGACTCTGATTCCTTACCCTGATGATCCCCAGGGATCTGCAATAGAGAGATGAATTTAATTCACTTAAAGCATTCTATAGATACAAGCTACATAATACATGTGCAGGGTGGGAATGTTGCAGAAATGACACAAATATAGGACAGCATAAGTTCAAACCCACACCAATTGTTGGGGTATTTGAGAGCACACTCTTCTTGAGGGGAGTTTGGTTTCAGGGCAATGGCTGGAGGGTGACTGTGGGGCTCCAGTAGGTTGTCCATTTATGCATCACTGCGATGATCCTCCCTTCTAAGCTTCAGTCTGATCAATAGCCATTCTTCATGAGCTGATTGTGAGAATCCTCCAGCTCCCATAGTGAGTGTCTTAGAGGAAAAGAAGAAGAAAGAGAGCAGACCTCCAAGACTCCATTCCCCTCTGGAAAAGCAGTAAGCCTAAAGGCTAGCAGCAGAGATCTGGGCCTGTGGTTCTCAGGTGTTATGGAGAGGAAGGGCAGCTTTGACCCGTTTTGGTTTGGAGAATATCCGCTGATATCCCTCATCCCAGAGAAGTTAAGGGACAGGGAACTCACTTTCCTTCTCTGTCTGAGGTGGAGCACATGAACATTTGCCACTAAGGAGACCAATCTTTGCTGCTTCCTGTGGTCTTCATGACTTACCAGCTGCAACTTTGTAAGCCTACAAGGATATAAATGTCTCCCAGAACCCACACATGTTCCAGTATTTAAAGTACTAGCAGCCTGAGTGAATTTATATAATAATAAAATACCAAATTGTTATATATTTTCTTCATTATATTTTAACTCAATGTATTATCATTTTATTATTTTTAAAATGCAGGAGTGAAGGGTAGCATGGCTATGCATAGAATCCCCTGTTAGATGGTTACTCTAACATTAATTAATATTGTTCATTGGGAGCTTTGCATGATATAGCTTTAAGCAGAGAATTGGAGAGAAGAATTCATCAACTGTTAATATTTTGCCATATTTGCTTATGTATGTGTTTATCTGTATATATACATGTCTATCTAGGTACATTTTTTTCCTGCACCACATGAAAGTAAGTGATAAACATAACATTACACTACATATTTCAATATATGTATATATGCTAAGGATAAAAACATTTATTTACCAAAACACAATTTTTCCACATATTAAAAATTATTAATTCACTAATATCATTTAATACACAGTCTTGCATAATTTTCATTTGCCTGAAGAAAAAATGTTAAGTATAGCCACTTATTTTAAGCTCAGAAACTAATCAATATTTACTCTTTGGGTTGGTTATATTTGCCTTTAGTCTGTTTTAATCTAGAAATATTATTCACTGAACTTTTAATTTGTTTTTAATAACATTAACTTTTAAAAAATGGTCCAAGTAGATTGCATTGTAGAGCATCCCACATGCTGTATTTGTGTTTCCTCATGCTTAGATTTATGCAAAAGATTTTGGTAAGAACAATCTTCAGTTCTTATAAGTGCTTTGTACTGCTTTACAACCAGGGACTTTTAATGTCAGGTTGTTCCACTATTGATGTTGCCACATATTATCACTTGACTAAGGTGGTGACTCTCATATCTCCTTATTATAATGGTACGTGATTAACTTTGTAATAGTAACTAATCAAATGGATGAAAAGATCATTCTTTGAGAAAGCTTTTTTGGAAAAACCTTCTCTATATTTTGATAAAATAAGCTGTAGAATCCTGCAAATTATAAGAAGTGTAATGGTTATGTGAGATGAGGAATAGGGACAAGTCCTGATGTCATGTACTCCATTTGTGTTCTGGGTTGTTTGACCATTTTATTATCTTAATAATCTTTAAGGGAGACTAATGTCAGAAAGATGGCTTAATAAAAGTTTCCAGCACTTGCCTTCTCACAGAAACATTAATTTGAACAATCATCCTTGCAAAAAACTACCTTCAGAATAATTAAAGGATCAATGTGAGAGATCACTGGACCTGGAAGTGCACAAATAATAAAAGGCACATTGAAGAGAGTAGAAAGAAGAGTTTCACATTACTCATGAGATTCCTCCCTCAAGCTCACACAGTGCAGTATTGAGAGACATATCATCTGCATAAGGAAAGGAGAATGAAGTGAGAACCTGACTTTACCATGGACCTCAGTGCCAGGCCTGCCTCAGTGAACCCCAGAGTCAGACTGGTCCTTGCAGACCCAGTTTCCAGGCCAGCCTCTGTGGGTCTAGGTGCCAGGCCCATCAGCCCCTTGACTGAGGAACCAGGCCATCCTACTCTCAGACTCCAGCAACAAGCCCATCATAGATCCTCCCAGCCAGTCTTTTCATAATCTGTGGGAGACGACTAGTGAAGGGCTTTCCCTATAAAGACTGAAGAAGGTGTCTACTTCTTTACATGCACAGACACCAATGCAAGACCACAAGGATCATCAATAATCAAGAAAACATGACACAATCAAAAGAATGAAATAAAGCACAATTAACTGACCTTAAAAACAAACTGCCTAAGAATTAAAAATAATGATTTTTAAGAAGCTCATGAACTACAAGAAAATACAAATAGACAATTAAATGTAATTTGAAAAATAATATGTAAATAAAATTAGAAGTTCAAAAAAGAGAAACCATAAAAAAGAACCAAACAGAAATTCTGGAGCTGAATAACCAATGGTTGAACTAAACTTTCCAGAAGTTCAACCTCAGACTCAAGAAGAAGAGAATCAGTGAGCTCGAAGGCAGTCCATTTAAAATTACCTAGTCAGAGGGGAAAAAAGAATAAGAAAGAGTGAAGAAAGTCTATGGGACTTATAGGACACCATCAAGCAAATCAACATAGACACTATGGAATTTTCAAAAGAGCAGAAAAAAAAAGAGGACAGAAAGCTTATTTTAAAACATAATGACAGAAATCTACCCAGGATTACAGAAGGAAATGAACACTCAAGTTTATGAAGCAAAAAGAACCTCAAGTAAATGTATCATAAACAGATTTTCAATGAGAAACATTATAATCAAACTCTCAAAAATCAAAGACAAAGTGAGAATTTCAAAAGCATCAAGAGAACAGCAGCTCATCACACACAAAGGAACCTCTATAATACTATAAGTGAATTTCTCAGCAGAAACTGCAGGACAGGAGAGAATAGGATGGGATATTCAAAGTGCTGAAGGAAAAAGAAATCGTCAACCGAGAATACTCTACCCAGCAAAATTTTCCTTCAGATATAAAGGAGAAATAAGGGCTTTCCAAGATAAAAAAAAGCTGAGGGAGTTCATTACCATTTGAACAATCTTATAAAAAAGACTAAATGGAGTTCTTTATATTGAAAGGAAAGAATGCTAACTAACAACATAAAAACATTAAAAGTACAAAACTCACTGTAAAGATAAGGATGTAGTAACATTTAGAATGATCTGATATTGTAATGATGGTATATAAATCACTTTAACTGTAGCATAAAAGTTGAAAAACCAAAAGAATAAAAAATAACTATAGCCACAATAGTTTCTGAATGGATACACAGTATAAAAAGATATAACTTGTGACATCAATCACATAAAATGAGAAGGGAGGAAAAGTTAACATGTAGAGTTTTTTTTTTTTTTTTAGTGTGGTTGAAGTTCAGTTGTTGTCAGCTTAAAATAGACTGCTGTAACTATAAGGTGTTTTTGTAAGCCTCATGGTAACCACAAGGAAAAAGCCTGTATTAGACACATCAAAGATGGAAAAAGGATTCAAAGCATCCACTACAAAAATACATCAAATCACAAAAGAAGACAGCAAGAGGGGAAGAAAGAAACAAAGGAATGACAAAACAGTAAGAAAATTTTAACAAAGTAGTGGTAGTACTTACATCTCTATAATTACTTTAAACAGGAAATGAATTAAATTCTCCAATCAAAAGACAGTGGCTGAATCAATAAAAAGCAAGATCTAACTATACTTTGCCTATAAAACCTACCTTACCTTTGAGAACATATTGTCGAAAAAAGATACTCCATGCAAATGACAACCAAAAAAGAGTGGTGGTAGCTTTACTAATATCAGAAAAAAATAACTTTAAGTCAAAATTGTCAAAAGAGACAAATAAGGTGATATATAATGATAAAAGGATAGGTCCATCAAGAGGATATAACAATTGTAAATATATGATGCACCCAACATCAGAGCACCCAAAGATATAAGAACTGAAGGGAGAATTGAACAGCAATATAGTAATAGTAGAAAACTTCAGTACCTTATTTTTAACAATACATAGATCATCTGACAGAAAATCAATAAGGTACAGTAGACTAGAATAATATTATGGGCCACATGTACGTAATGCACATATGTGGGACATTCCACCCAACAGCAGCAGAATGCACATTCTTTTCAAGTGCACATGGAATATTCTCCCAGATAGATTATATCTTAGGTGGCAAGCAAGTCTTAATATATTTAAGAAGATTGAAATTATATCAAATATCTTTTGCAAACACAATGATATGAAACTAAAAACCAATAACAAAAGGAAAATTAGAAAATTTACAAATATGCAAAAATTTAACCTCACACACCTGAACAACCAATGGGTCAAAGAGGAAATTAAAGGAAAAAATTTAAAAATAAGTTCGACAAACAAAGAAAGAAAAATAAAAATAGAAACACACTCTGCCAAATCTTATGGGATGCAGCAAAGTCAGTTATGAGAGGGAAGTTTATATTGATGATAAACAGTTACATTAAGAAAAAAAAAAGATCTCAGATAAACAATCTAACTTTATGCCCCAAAAAACTAAAAACAAAAGGAACAAATTAAGCCCCAAATTACCAGAAGGAAGAAAATAATAGTTAGGGAAAAACACATGAAATAGAGACCAGAAAAACAATTAAAAAGATTAATAAAACTGAGTTTTCTTTTGAAAAAAGAGAATATTCAAATAAAATATAATGGAAAAGGAGACATTGCAACTAATGCCACAGTAATATAAAAATACAAAGTATTATAAGAGATTACTATGAACAACTATATGCCAACAAATTGTAAAGCCTAGAAGAAATGGATTAATTCCTAGGAGCATACAACCTATACAAATTGAATAATGAAGAAATAGGAAATCTGAACAGACCAATAATGAGTAAAGAGATTGAATCAATAATAAAAATATCTCACAAGAATGAAAAGCCCAGGACCTGATGGCTTCACTGGTGAATCTAGAAAACATTTAAAGAAGAATAAATACCAATTTTTCCTAAACTCTTCCAAAAAATTCAAGAGAAAGGAATACTTCCAAACTCATTTTATGAGGCAGCATTACCCTGAAACCAAAGGCAGACAAGAACACCACAAGAGAAAAAACTTACAGGCCAGTATCCCTGATGAGCATAGATGCAAAACTCCTCAACAAAATATAAGCAAACAAAATTTAAAGGATTATATAACATGATCAAGTGAAATTTAACCTTAGGATGCAAGGATGATTACACATATGCAAATCAATAAATGTAACACACCGCATTAGCAGAATAAAGTATAAAAATCATATGATTATCTCAGTAAATACAGAAAGGGAACTTGACAAAACCCAACATTATTTCATAATTTAAAAAAACTCAACAAACTTGCTGTACAAGACATAACCTCAACATAATAAAGACTTTGTGTGACAAACCCACAGTTAACATACTCATTGGTGAAAGTTGAAAGCTTTGCTTCTGAGATTAGGAACAAGACAAGGAAGCCCACTTTTGTCATTTCTAGTCAATATAGTACTGGAAGTCTTAGAATAGTTAGGTAAGAAAAAGACAAGAGTCATTCAAATAGGAAAGAAAGAAGTAAAATAGTCTCTTTTGCAAACAACATAATTTTATATATAGAAACCCTAAGGACACCACCAAAAATCTGTTAGAACGAATAAGTGAATTCAGTAAAATTATAGGATACAAAACCAACTTATGAAAATTAGTTAGCTGTGTTTTCATACATGAAAAACAAACTATCCAAAAAATAAAGAAAACAATTCCATTTACAGTAGCATAAAAATACTTAGGAACAAGTTTAACCAAGGAAGTGAAAAATCTGTACAATAAAAATCAGAAAACATTGATGAAAAAGTTGAAGAAGACATAAATAAATGTAAAGATATCCTGTATCCAAGAATTGGAAGAATTAATATGGTTAAAATGTCCATACAATCCAAAGCAATCTACAGATTCAATGGAATCCATATCAAAATTTCAATGACATTTTCCAAAGAAATAGAAAAAAATCCTAAAATCTGTATGAAACCACAAATCCCTCAAATATACAAAGAAATCTTGAGTAAAAAGAACAAAGCTAGAGGCAACACACTACCTGATTTCAAAATATACTACAAAATTAAAATAATCAAAATAACATGGTACTAGCATTAAAGCAGTCATATACACCAATGAAACAGAATAGAGAGCCCGGAAATAAACCCATGCATTTACAGTCAATTGATATTTGACAAAAGTGCCAAGAACACGCTTTGGGGCAAGGGTACAGTGCTCAATTAATGGTGCTGGGAAAACTGGATATCTGCCTAAAAATAATAAACTGGAACACTTTTGTCAAACCCATATATAAAAAATCAACTCAAAATGGATCAAATACTTGAATGTAGGACCTGAAACTAAAACTACTAGAAGAAAACCTGGAGAAAAGCTCCATGACATTGGTTTGAACAAAGATTTGTTGGGTATAACCTTAAAAGCACCTTCAAAAAAAGTAAAAATAGACAAATTGAATTACATTGATACAAACAGGAGATAGGGAAATACTGGGTAGAAGACAGTGGTTCCCCAGCAAATGCCCCACCCTCAAGCCTGATGGGCAAAGGGCCTGAATAGACATTTCTCAAAAAAAGACATCCAAATGGCCAACAGATATGTGAAAAAATGCCTAACATTACTAATCATTGGGAAAATGCAAATCAAAACCACAGTGAGATACTGCCTCACACCCGTTAGGATGGCTATCATAAGAAAGACAAAAGATTACAAGTAGTGGTGAGGGTGTGAAGAAAAGGGAAACCCTAGAATATAAATTGAGGTGGCCATTATGGAAAACAGTATGGAGGATCCTTAAAAAATTAAAAATACACCTACCTTATAATTCAGCAATCTCACTTCTGGGTATATATTTAAAGTAAATGAAATCAGTATGCAAAAGAATTATCTGCACTCCCATGTTCATTGCAGCATTATTCATAATAGTCAACATATGGAATCAACCTATGTGCCAGTCAATAGATGAATGGAAAATGAAAATGTAGTATGTATACAATAGAATATTATTCAGCCTCAAAAAAAAAAAAGAAGAAAGAAATCCTGTCATTTGTGACAACATGGAAGAACCTAGAGGACATTCTGCTAAGCAAAATAAGCCAGGCACAGAAAGACAGATACCGCATGGCCCCACTTATATGTAGAATTGAAAAGAGTAGAGCACATAGAAGAAAAGAGTAGAATGGTGGTTGCCAAGGACTGAGGGGGTGGGGAAATAAGGAGATGTTGGTCAAAGGGTTTCAGTTATGCAGGATAAATAATGTGTAGAGCTAATGTGTAGCATGGTGACTATAATTAATAATAATATATTGCATACTGGAAATTTGCTAAGAGAGTTCATCTTAAATGCTGTTACCACACCAAAAAATGGTAGCCATGTTAGGTGATGGATATGTTAATTACCTTAATAGTGGTAATAATTTCACAATGTATACATATATCAAAACATCACATTAAATATGTACGTAATGTCCCTTGACTTTTGAAGACAGCTATGATAGATCTCTTGAGTTTATTAAAAAAAAAAACCATGACATATCCATTGCCCAGTCATCCTGGGCCAATGAGTAGCCTGTGGTGGGGTAGCATGAAAAGTTGCACTATAACCAATCCCAACATAGCCAAATACCTTAGTGTATAAAAGGAAATCAGTTGACTCATCTTATTCCATATGTATTAGAAAGCTGGATTTTAGAAATTATTCTTTTTAGAAAATAATGTATCAACATCAGGGGAAGTAAAACAAATAATCCACATTTATATTATCTAGTCTCAAAAGCACAGATGCTCTTATGTGCTCAGTGTCCTCACTAGGAAGAAGGAATATTTGGAGTTAGAAGAGCTGAGTGTGTGTGACAGTGAACAAGTTCTGGGTTACTTTTACTACTATTTGCTTAAAAAACAGAAATAATGTTGGTTATATCACAGGGTTGTTATAAAAATTAAATGAGATAGTGTGCTTGATGGGCATAACATAGTGCTTGATTATGTCCTAGAAAGTGTTCACTGAATTATTTTTATTTTTGGTTTCAAGATGGGGTCTCACTCTGTTGACTAGGCTGGAGTGCAGTAGCACAATCACAGCCCACTGCAACCTCAAAGTGCTAGGCTCAAGCCATGCTCCTTCCTCAGCCTCTGGAGTATCTAGGATTACAGGTGTGTGCCACCATGCCTGGGTAATTTTGTGCATGTGTAGAAATGGGGCTCTCACTATGTCCCCCAGGTTGGTCTTGAATGCCTGGCCTCAAGTAATCTTCCTGCCTCTCCCTCCCAAAGGGTTAGGATTACAGGTGTGAGCCACCACACACAGATTTTTTTTTCTAATATCACTATTTTTATGGTAAAAATACACCAATCTTTACAAAACTGGAAAAAGAATGAGCATGAAATTTTAAGAAGATATTAATATTTTTCCTGTTTCAAATATAGGCTTACATTTTATTATAAGCAGTAAATTTGGCACTTCCTGTGTCTTAATTTGGCTTATTGAATAGCTAATGATTATTGTAAGACCAAATTTCAAAACAATCTGCATTGTAGTTTATCTAACTTACACATGGCCGCATGCATCGTTCTATGTTCCCATCTTCACAACAAGATTAATAATGCCTTGTTTTTTAAACAACTGTGGAAATATCAGGAATGGTAATTCCATTTTAGAAAAAAATAAGCTATTAAGAGTGGCTAATTTTCTAAACAAATAGAAAATTGCTATTTACTTCTTAGAAAATACAACAAGGAGTCAAAACAAAGCTGAACTGTGCAATTTAATATCCATGTTCAGAAGAGATTGGTATTTTGGATTCTTTGAATAGTGACTAGCCTTCCAAACAAAATAGTGTTTAGGGATTCTTGACAGTTTTGGAAATTTATATTCTAAGTGGCTTACAGTAAAAAATGTGAATCCAGGGTGTATTTCATCTGAATTAATCTTTTGGAAGTGATGGCATGATATGCAGATGAGCGAGAAGATATAGGCAGAGGAGCCTGGGTTGCAGTGGTAGTGCTGCCACCATGGTTGCTGATTGAGAGATAAGGGAAACAAACGGGTCTTTCTTCCACTGAACTCATGGGGCTGGGTGGAACAAAGAAAGGAGATTTTTTTTTTTCACCTTTCCCCCCTGTTTCACATTCTTTCTGACCTGTGCCCAAGGATATCAGTGCTTAAACATATTAAGATACAGACATCAAGACTGACATCTCAACGTCGTTATCTTCACCAGCAAGCAAAGCCAGATGACATCAGTGGTGTGGCTACACCCAAAGCATGTGGGACCGTATCTCCTGGTGTCATCAGAAAGTGTCAGAACTTTGCGGTAGTTATTTGTTGAAGCATTAGGGAAGAGGCATATGAGTTATTCCTACTATTATCTTGCAAATTGATTGCTTATGGAAACGTTGATGGCATGATCTGCATGTGTACCTGAATAATGCTAAAGAGGCTGCTGCTTTGAAAGTTCCAGAGGCATCCTCTGACTGCTACTGAGATATCCAAAGGAATACATGTGGGGTATTAACATTATTGATAATGATGGTGACATTTTTAATCAAAATTTTTTACCTAACCCACGTACTTGTCAACTAATGGAGGAAATTCCATGTGTGGGAAATGTTAGGATTTCAGATTTTGTAGTAATATGGATAATTATTGTGAATATGATACATAGAAATGTATATAGTAATCACATTTGGAAGTAGTTGAGAAATTGTTCAAGGCACTGATCTAGTGATTCTCTAAGTCAAGGGTAAGTTGGAAAATTGAGTTTAGCTTTGAAAATCTTTTTGATTTTGTTGGTGCTGTGGAGTATGGGGCCTTGGTTTATATAGAAAACCACCAGCAGGTTAAGTAGCAAAATCTGGGGCATTATATCAACTAGCTTTTGCTAGATAAGAGTACTCCAAAACTTAAATGCTTAAGACAATAACAACTAATTATTTGGCTCATAATCTGTGGGTCAGAAGTTTGGACTGGGCTTCACCGGGTGGTTCTTCTGCTTTTGGGGTCAGCTCTGTCACACGTCTATATTCAGCTGCTTGGTTAGCTGAGTTGGCTCCTGAGGATGGCCTTTAGCTGTGACAGTTAACTCCTGTACACAGTGTCTCATCCTCCAGCAGGGTAGCTCAGGTTTCTCCCAAGGCAGATGGGCAAGTTTCCAAAACGGCAAGCAAACATGTATGTGACGTGTTATGGTCTCGGCTTGGAAGAAGCACAACATCCCTTTTACCCCATGTTATTCACCAGAGAAAATCACAAGTCTATTTCAGATTCAAGGAGTGTGAAACTAGACTCCACCTCAAAATGGAAAACACCACAAAGTTACATTGTAAAGACTGTGGCTTAGGAAGGGAAATATTGTGGCCATTTTTATAGCCTATCAAAGGCCTCCTTCAGGTGACTGAAGTTTAGTTTGGTCTGTGTTACCCAGGCTCTTTTCATTTCTATTAAAAAGACAACCAACCTTTTGGGCTGACTTTATTAGTAGTAGTAGTAGTAGTATTTTTGAGTCAGTCTTGCTCTGTCACCCAGGCTGGAGTGCAGTGGTGTGATCTGGGCTTACTGCAGCCTCAACCTCCTGTGCTTGGGTCATCCTCCCACCTCAGCTTCCCCAGTAGCTGGAACTACAAGTATGTACCACAATGCCCAGCTAAATTTTTTGTACTTTTTGTAGAGACAGGTTTTCGCCATGTTGCCCAGGCTGGTCTCAAATTCCTGGACTCAAGCAATCTGCCTACCTCAGCTTTGCAAAGTGTGAGGATTACAGGTGTGAGCCACTGCACCCAGCCTAGCTAACTTTATTCTAATGATCTCCCAGGAATGGGGAAATACTAGTGGTCTAATATTGATCTCTAACAAAATCAATTAATGGGTGTAGAGGTCATGTCCTTTGAGGTAGTATAAATCAGTTCCATGAGTTAGATATTTTGGAACAATCAAGAGTTTTAAGATAGCTCCAGAAATTGGAAGGATCAAAAACAAATAGTTAAATTGTAGCTGAAGCCAGCTGGTGCTCTTGGGCAGTGGGGATGAGCTGAGCAAGTCGTAATATATTCAGAAATACGAGTTGGGCTGGATATTGCCATGCATGATTCTCTTTTGAATCTGTACAAAATGATTCATGCTCATTTTTTATTTTTAATTTTGCCTGCAAGCTAGGTAAAATAAAAAGCAGTGAAATGTAATGTTTTGAAATAATCCCATAGTTTTCAAGTGCTCTTGAGCAATAGAAAGCAACAGGGCTCCATGTGCTTTTCTCCACAGACTTAATACTTATTGTTTATGCTGCCTAGAACAGTTTTCTTTAATTGATACTTGGCTTGATATCCTTTTAAATTATTAAAAATTGGAGGCACTCATTAAATAAGACATTAAAAGACATGGTAGACACAGCTAATTATTAAAGGCCCAAGAAGGGACATGAAATGCATTTTATCTGAGGCTTTAGTGGATTGTTAAAGTAAATGAATGGTTTAGTGATAAACCAGTCAGAGTTAATCAATTGAGCAAAACGATAGGGAAGCTATTTGAGTCCAGATTTGAAGGGTTTATGAGTAATCATAGAGACTTACAGCTGCTCCCTACTTCTTTAATTTTAGACTCTTGAGCTGCTAATTGGTCAGGAAATTGGGTCTAAGCTCTAGAGTGGTAACTAGAGGAAGGCGGCTTAGGGGTCTTTGTGGGGAAGGTCTGCATGGCTAACCATTAGCAGATCAGAAGCTAGAGAGAATTCTTTTGTGGCACATTGTGATTTAAAGGCTGTCATCATTCTAGAGACAAAGCTCTGAGGAGGCCTATTTTCAACTTCTTCACTTCCTGAGCTTCTCAACCTCTCAACTGCTCCCTTAATTTCCAAATAATGAGCAGTGTATTATTTTTGCCTGCTTACTAAGAGGGAATGTTGGTTGTTGACATAGCCACTGCTGGCCAGTGAGATTAGTAACATGATACAGAGATTTTCACCACTTAGAAGTCACTGGCTCAACATGGCTCAGATAGGTAATGACTTAAAGTTATTCTGACCTGACAGCTGTTTAGAGGCCCATTTGAAGTGAACTATTTCTCAGTTCGCTTCCAGACAGGGGACACGTTGCTGCTGTGGATTGCAAATGTCATCTCTGTTGGAATCTTACATAGCAGTAAGGCTCAGTGTTGAGTCATCATCACCAAGGCTAAAATAACATGTTCCCTAGAATTAGGAACATTTGGCTGGCTTTTGTGTAAAGGTTTTGAGCCCTGTGGAAAAATAATATTGAGTTAGTTTCTCCCCAGAGTCAGAGTCACTCTACTTACAAGCTTAATACCAGTAACTAGTTCAACACACCAGGGCACCATTTAATGCATTACCAACAATCGACCGAATCTTCAGAGAAGATACATTTAATGTCCTGTCCTTGGGCCTTCAACAATTAGCCACATCTACCATGCTTTTTAATCACTTATTTAATGAACATCTCTGATTAGAAATAAGTGTCTGCCAGCCACCTAAGGAGTGATTTAGGCACTAGAAAAGATAGGGTTCAGAGGTTTTAAATCACCAAGGACTCAGTAATTTCCAGCTTCATAAAATTCATGTTGAAAATGCACATAGTTCAAAGAAAACAGCCGAAGCAGACTGCAACAGAAAGCGTGAAAGTAGAATGGGATGGTAATTAGGGAAATGGAATATGACACATTAGTTAATAATAAAACTTTGTTTAAAAACTGCTTGCATTTAAAGTGGCTATGACAGAAGGACATACTCCAGCTACAGAGTTTCTAGTCTTTGAGTGTAGCTCTTCTAATCGTGTGCCTGCCTTTACATCAAGGAGTCTAAAACACTTTTTGCGACATAACGTCTCTTTTCACTGTTTGGTGATTGTGATTATATCCAATGCATGTCTATTGTAAGAAACATAATAACTTGTTTCTGATTTTATATTAAACTTAGTGCTGATGTTACTGCAAAGTATGCAAAGACATTCACCTGTGCGGTTAATTTCTTATGTTTAATCTTTCTAAATTATAATTAATCTTTCTAAATTATAATCTTTCAAATCTTATTATGTATCCTCTTTTATGTATTCCTGTCATACCTTCACAGCTAATCTGTACTTCCTTGGAAAGCAGTGCACATATTTTTTTTCTTGCCTTTATACACCCTCATGCTGCTTATCCACCTTCACACCCGGCACACATGTGCTGAGAATATGGTCAGTGGCTGATGAATGAATTTTTAAAGTCACTTTTGAGCTCCTTTGGACATAGGATTAAATTACTGTCATGACTATTATTGCTATTTGCCACACAGCCCTAAGTTTAAGGCAGGAGCAAGAGACTATGATTCTTCTCAACCTCCCCCCATCCTATTTATGGACACAAGGCATTGGTATAGAAAGCGTGTGCCCGGAGAGTTCTCAACGTGCCGTGTTTTGGGAATCTTCTGGCTTCTTAAGGTTCGGAGAATTCATAAACTGGTATAAAAATTTTGTGAGGTTTGGGAGGCCGAGGCAGGTGGATCATTTGAGGTGAGGAGTTCGAGATCAGCCTGGCCAACATGGTGAAACCCCGTCTCTACTAATAATACAAAAATTAGCTGGGCATGGTGGTACACGCCTGTAATCCCAGCTACTCAGGAGGCTGAGGCAGGAGAATTGCTTGAACCCAAGAGGCAGAGGTTGCAGTGAGCTGAGATCGTGCCACTGCACTCCAGCCTGGGCGACAGAGCGAGACTCTGTCTCAAAAAAAAAAAAAAATTGTTAGCTAAACATTGTACAAAATGAGTGCTTTAAACAGAGACTCATAGAGAAGCCAAAGGAATGAGGATATAGAGACCTCATTTTAGTCATACTGCTTTCCCTAGGGAAGCAGATAATTTCCTCATTTATTTTGTTCCTTCTTTATTCAATACCTGTGCTGCAGCTGGGATTCTATGCTGTGCTGAATGTAGAGTCCTGTGTCTTTTGATGTCACCCTCATCTTGTGATGCAATGATGTTTAAGATATTTCTGTCTTTTATTATCTGTGTTAACAGGATGTTTTCAATTTTCTTTTCTCTGGACTTCTATTCATCTTTTTCTCTTCCCTCCCACCCACCAGAAACCAAATTAGAACATAAAGACTTCTATTCATCCTTCAAAACTTTTCTCATACTTTATTTTCTTTGCAATACCTTTCCCCAGCGCTAATCAACAATTGTTCATTGACTTGCCTGTGTTCTAATAAAACTTTGGTTTTGGCTTTGCTATTGTAAAGTATCATTGACTCACAAATGTGTGCTTCTTTTACTACTACATGAACTTTTGGGTGGCAAAAATGATGTCTGTAATTGTCATTGTATCAGTGCTGCACTCTCTATTCTCTTCCTTCCCAGTGCCAGGGATATATACAGAGCCACGCAGTACTCAATAAGCATTGTGAAATGTACTGAATTTGGGAAAAAAAATAAGATTTTCTTTAAAAATTTCAGAGGAAACATGACTCAGCATTGATACCAAAATTATAGTTTGTTTTCCATTGAAAATAATCTCACAGTTAATGGGAAATTTTAATGTGATTATTGCAGATAAACTAACACAATATATAAAATGCCTCTAAATGTAATACTATTCTAATAAATTTCACTGCAAAATTATATAATTAATATTGCCAGTTTTCAGAATGGTTAAGGAATAACAAAAATTGTAATGAACTTGTAATAATTTCATTAAGATGATGGCTTAGAAGCTACTCATATGATAAACTTATCATAAGATAGTTTTAGAGGATGAAAAACTAAACCCATTAAAAAATAAACCTAGTAGAATGGATAAGGAATTGCTATGTAGGAAAAAGGCCAAGAAATAGGGTGTTTTGATTATCATTAAATTCACTCCTAAGTTGATAACTGTAATACTTTGTTAGAAAAGCAATGCGTGGAGTTGGCTTGCTTAATTTCCTCAAGTCTACACTCTATAACATATCATTCATGAAGTGACTTTGGTGTCTTAATGACATGCTGATGCTGAGTGTGTTCTCCTGGACCACCAGTGTTTGTATTCCCTGGGAGTTTGTTGGAAACGCAGACTCTAGAGCACCTCTCCAGACGTTTGCCTCAGTAGCTTCATTTTAACAAAAGTCCCAGGTGATTCCCACGTACAATAAAACTGAGTCACACTTGTCTTAATGTATGTCATTGAAATATGCATGATAATTACGGAAGATTAAGCCCATTTGAACAAATAATCAATTGTCATTGTCTTCCAACAAAGGAGAAGGACATACATATTTAACACAACAGCTTTCTGGATATCTTTTACTAGGATAGCAGTATTTATCTGAAAATCATTTTATATCTTCTGAAATTTATTGTGCAACTGCCAGAAGGGGGGAAAAAAGGAATACCAAGTAGTCCACTTAAAATAACCATTGTTTTCATTTCATTCTGTCAAGAAGTGACATTTTCAATCAAAAGTTTAAAAAATAGGAACATTTATGGATGCTTGCTAGCATCTTTAATTTAGGTAGTATATTTTAGTCTACCCAAGCAGTATTTCCAGAGCAGGTACTTTAGACTTGTGATATGCATAGAAAATCCTGCTCATAGGGTATACAAATGTACTGGATTATTAGGGAAACTTTAGGAGTTAAATTTCACTTTGACATCTGGGTGTTTTTGATTGACTGGTAAGGCTAAAACCTGAGTGAATAGTCCACAGTTAGATCATGGTTTTCTTCTATTGTTGTAACTGTTAGTTCCATTCAGATTTTATTCAAATCCTAGGTTGTAAGTATTCCTGCAGTTTTCTAGACAAAAGCCATGTAAGACATAATAAAAACCAAAGTG
The DNA here is from genome assembly GCF_029289425.2 of Pan paniscus. Classification (NCBI taxonomy): domain Eukaryota; kingdom Metazoa; phylum Chordata; class Mammalia; order Primates; family Hominidae; genus Pan; species Pan paniscus. The sequence goes on from NC_073260.2 coordinate 79,235,497, forward strand.
TAGACTCAATAAAGAAACCTGGTGTAACCTACTTTTTTGCTTTCTTTCTTTCATTTTGCATTTTTTTTTAAAAATGAGATTCTTTGTTGGAGAAATTCCCATGTGTTTTATTTGTCTCTATTGTGAAGCGAGGAGCAATATTAGGCAGTGTGATTCTAGGGCCTGTTAATGAGGGTAAATACCAATCACTCAGCCCAAATGTAAAGATATTTGGCTTTAGAATTTTCAGAGTCAAACCAGTGGTGTTAAACCTGTTTTATTCTGATTGTTACAAAACTACTTCCATTCCCTGCTGTCAGCTCAAACAACTTTCTCTGGAAAATCCTCCTGTCAAATACTTGTTTCCCCCCTCCCCCACCCCACCCTAAGTCAATCAAACACATGAAACTTCTTAGGTTCATCCCCTACTAATGTCCAAGTCCAACCCCATCTAATTGCAGTAATGGAGATTTACTTTTGAGCTATTCTGAGGGACGGTTTTATCTACTGGGTGGCAGAGACCCTTTCATGCAGCAGCAAAATATAAATATCCCAATATGCCCTTTTCATTCTCCTTTCCAGGGCCCAGAGCATGAGATCAGATCAACTCAAATCTCTGAGAAATAGTGCTTTCTACTGGTAGTTATTATTCTGCTCATTTTTAAAGTTACCTTAATTTTTTTTCTCTCCTTGTTGCGCTGACAGCCTGAGGCATCAAGAAATACAAACCCATCCCAAAACACATCCAGACATTTGCTTGTCATGCCTTATGTTTGTATTTTTGACTGTTTGAAAATTAATTAAGAGATGTTGATTTCAAAGTGTTTCTTCTAAGTTTCCCAAATATTTAAACAATTTTTACACACTTTTTAAAATTTCCCCTTTCTCTGTTTGTAATAAGATTAATTATGTGAGGTGCACCGCTGCTTATCCCCATGAAAGAAAATCTAAAACGAGGGATTTCAGCTTCAAGAAGGCTATTTTGTCCTGTTTCCGATGTTCTAACGGGATTAATTTACCATATCGTATAGCCCTGGAAGACTGTGATAATTGAAAACATCCATATTCATTGCATGTTCAAAGGGATCTGTCTGACTTTGTAATGTAAAAAGTGCATTTTTAACCTGAACGGGGACCTGCATCTGCTATTGCTTAATCCTATTAGTCCGACAGTTCCAAAGCTTTAGTGTATAATCATTAGCTCGTGTTAATCCTGAGACATGCCTCCAGCTTCAGCCTGCCAGAAGGAATCCCTGCAGGGAAAATGTGGAGGTGCTGATAGCACAACACCAACTAATCTTATCTTAAATGCTAGCAGCAGCCTCTATCTGTGATAGCCAGGGAATTAAAAACAAATTTTTTATGGGTATTGGATAGCAGGGTGTTCCTAACCACATCCCCCTACCCACCAGCCTCTCTCTCTCAGCTTTTTCCTTGCCCTAGTTTCCCTAGATTCTTTGTTAGGGTGATGCTAGTGATGACAGAACAGGATGAATGGAAACGGGGTGGGCGAAGAAACATTTAAGATACTGTTTCAGCAGTGGAAGCTCCTTGCTAAATCACTTAGGATACTTGCCAGGTCTTCTATCATTTTTATTCCTTGATGTCAGAAAGTTAAGCCAATCCTGTCCTTTGCACTGCTGTGGATTATAAAGTAAGATGACAAAATTTATCTTACAGTCATCACCCCTCCCATGGCATGGCCTCCTGAGAGTCTAAGATCTAGGACCCCAGATACTGATACAAGCTTGCCTAAGTAGAAAGGTAAGCTGCCATAGAGTGGTGAGGCTAGCAGGTGAGGATTTCACGGGTGGGGAAGAAAATGGCCATGGGGGATTTTGAGAGTAGGAGAAAGTGTGGGTTTGCGGATGCTGTAAGAGGTATATAGAAATGTTGTTACTGAGTAGAGTTTAAAGCTGTGTATTTTAGATACAGCTGAAATACAGTTGGGGTAGAACACCCATCAAGGGTACTGTCACTTTGGAAGGGGAGGTTTCTACAGAATGAAAGAGAATATTTAGTCATTTATGTAACCGTTGTTAATTTGGCAATCAATATATGCTAATCAGTGGGATTCCAACAGTGAATGTGGCCCCCACCAGTGATTGTGGTCCTCACTCCCATAGAACTTAGAGGGGTGGTCTAGACACAGTTAGTAAACCAATAAACAAAGAAAAAATGGGCACAAAATAAACAATTATACACTATAATAAATTCTAAAGCGTTGTGGTCCATATCCTAAGAGCTCTTTGCCTGGATGTTGTAAATTCAGCTTGGTCATTGGTAAAATGCCTCCAAGGAGGCTTCTTGACAGTGGCATGGTCCTCCTTTTCATATAATTTATCAAAGTTTATTCACCTCCTAAAGAGCCTGGAAATAGCCGGAGGTTACACTCTTTCTTTACCCATCTAAGTTTACTCTTTATTAATTAAAGTTTAGAGGTATTTCTAAATTCATGCATTTTTCCAATGGCATGAATTCTGGCAACATCATGTAGACCTAGTGCAACTGGCAATCAAATAATATGATTTTACTTATGGTGTTTTCTGTTGTGTGGTGGTTCTCATACTATTGGTGGGATGTGAGAGAAACACCTTTTGCTTTAATATTTATATATGTCCTATTATAGATACCTTCTATTTATGACAATGATTTGAAGTTTCTCTTTCAAATTCATTGAGGTAAAGACAGTGAGTGATTTGTCTTAAAAATATTAAGTGAGTTATGAATAGTATAGAAGTTGTAAATGTATGGCAAAAATCTTGAGTCTGGTACTTGGATTTCTTAGTATATGAACAACTACACTGCAAAAATACAATTTTTCTTTTTTATAAAGTAGCGATGATGCAGGATTTGTTGTTCCTTAGCTCAGGTAGGTTTGGGTTCTTGTTTCATGACCAGGAAGAAGTGGACACAAGGATGCTCAAAGAGTGAGCAAGATGGGAAGTTTTATTGAGTGATAAAACAGATGTTAGCAGGGAGGGGTATGGGGTTGTCCCTCTCCTGAAGGCAAGGCAGGAGAGTTCTCAATATGGCTGAGCCTGGGGCTTTTTATGGGCTCAGAATAGGGAGTGTGTGCTAATTGGTTTGTGAGTATGCAAAAAAAGTCAAAGTGAAGATGCCACTCAAAGGTAAGCGTGACAGTGTAGAAAACCAATTAGGAAAGGGTAAGCGTATGTAAAATAGGTAAAGGATGGAGATCAATCAGAGCAAAGTACACCAAACGAGAAGGTGTGTTCTCAAAGTGGTTGGAGGATTTAACATGTAGCTTGGCTTTCAGGCTTTAAACTGTCTTGGCTTGGAGGTGGGGTTTTGCCAGGGACCCGCTCCTATCTGCCTATGCATTTGGCTGCCTCCTGTTGCTGTCAGTAAGGATTGGTAATTCTCCAGTCATAACTGGGAAAGAAAGAGTTATTGCACTTTCTGCAGACACATACAGCTGTCTTGGTTGAGTAGTTGATCCATCAGGTAATATGCTATTTGTTTGATTAGAGTTGCCAGTTGCAATGAACTGAATGTTTGTGTCCCATCAAAATTCATATGTTGAAATCCTAATGCACAATTGATGGTATTAGGAAGGGGGGACTTTGGGAGCTAATTAGGTCATAAGGTTGGAGCTCTCATAAATGAGACCAGTGCCCTTATAAAAGACATCCCACAGAGCTCCGTGGTCCTCTCTTCTTCATGTGAGGACACAGCAAGAAGTTGGCCGTCTGCAAACTGGAAAAGGGCCCTCAGCAGAACCTAACCATGCTGGCACCCTGACCTTGGACTTCTCAGTTTCCAGAACTTGAAAAATAACTTTTGTGTTGTTTTTAAACCACCCCAGTCTGAAGTGTTTTGTTATAGCAGCCAGAACTGACTAACACATCAGTGTTGAGCTGTGTTGCAAGTAAGCTGCCTTGACAATATCAAAGTTGGTAACAAGAAAGAAGAGATTCTTGGATGTATAAATGGAAGGACAACTGAAAAAATAAGCAGCTTCTTTTTATTTTGGTTAATTTTGATGAATTAATTCATTATTTTTAGTTTCCTTAGCAAATACAATTATATATTAATCACCTTTTTATTATAGTTCCCGAAGGACAAAAAAGTAGGTTTTTCTCTACCTCCTAAATACTGCCTTTCTACTCCTGATACTATTGCTTTGAAGACAACTGCAAACTTATAGCAGAACTCAACACACAGAATGTCTTAGAAGAAATCCACCATATCATTTATTTCTTTGCCTCCAAGAACATGCCAGGAAAATTCCCTGTAAGTAGATTTTAGGTGTCATCCAAACAAGAATTGCCAAATTATTAATCTTGATGTTTCACTTTTCACTTCCTCATACATCCTTACTTTGCTGCTCCATTGAAAGGGGCTTCTTAGAGTTTATAAAATTAAAACCCTCTAATTAGATTTACTCAGATGATCAGACAGTGTGCCACTCAATGAGTTAATACTTATTCAACATGATCCCTGCCATGTGCCTTGCTAGAAACTGAGCATATAAAAATGTGAGACAGAGGCTCTGCCCTCCACGAACTTACTCTTTAATAGAGGAGAGGTAGTATCTACACATCTACTTTTTATAAAGGGTAGAAAGTGTAAAAATGGGGATTTTGCAGAACTGAATATTGTTGCTAGCTGGAGAGACAAGGAAGTGTTCCATTTCAGTGGTTGCCAGCCCTGATTGCAGATTAGAATCACATGGGAGCACTGAAAAACTATCAGTGTTTGGGTCTCACTCTCAGAGATTCTGACTCAAGTAGTTTAGCTAGGGCTCCATTATCACCATGTTTTAAAAGCTCCCTGTGATTTTAATGTACATCGAGGGATGAAAACCAGTCTTCTAAATACTTATCAATAAGAACTGGATGGTTTTGAGAATTTTTAAGTGTAAGACTCATGTTTTCAATTAAAAAGAAAATGTCTTGATGGAATATCCTACATAGATTTTGTGTATTGTCAGTGTTGATATGGATCAATTTATTTAAAATATTTCATCAAACAAATGTTTTCCTTTGTGAGATTGTTTCACTGTATATTTTAACAAATTATAGTAATACAAGACTTGGTTCCTATAAGGCACTGCATGCAACAATAACATTCATTAGCACATTGAAACAGAAGGTAAAAAATATTGCTTATTTATAATGGATACAGATTTTGTCTACTTTTGAATGTGAATTGGTAAAGAGGCAAAGTTTTAATATTTCTTCAATACTCTAAAAATTGATCAATATCATTTGAATTCTTTTCAACTCTAATTTTTCTTTTGTATGGAATCCTCTGCTCTTGACACATATCTTAGGCCTAATTTTCATAATGGAAAAGCAACCATAAAGAGATTTGAAGAGGAACTGTCCTAAAACTTTTGCATTATAATGGTAGAATATTTCAAAAACCATCCTTAAGCTATGAAATTGGCTTGCTTGCTTTCTGTTGGCCTGATGACTTCTATGAAGAGAAATTTGGATGCTGGGAACAAGTATTGCCAAATGGAGATGCGATGAAAAGGAGCCCTTATTTTCTCCTAAGGGCACCTCATTAAGCAGATAGCTTCCTGAGAATTCACCCTTTAGCATTCTGGAGAAACTAATGTAATGCTCTTTTAAAAATTGTCCAGTTTATTCTTTGTTATGGATTTTCTTCAACTGTGCAAAACCTGGCTCAATTAAAGACTCTTCTAATTCCAATCCTTTAGTGGAATTAGAAGGGCGCTCAAGAAGCTACCAAATTTAGGCATGATTGTGCATAAGTCATACAATGCAAGTCTATTCTATTTTTTGAATCATAGGAAATAATCTATGATTAATAAAGGAATAAATGAATGAACAAATAGATGTGAAAGGCACCAGGACCACTATATAGTCACCTTTCCCACAAGTATTTCATTACTTATCCTATTCTCTGTGAAAATAAACAATATCTTCTCAATAGCTCCTCTATGGCTCCCATCTACGGCATAAACAAAGGGAAGAACTTGCTCCTCTTAATGAGAAAAGGCAGAAAAGCTCTGCTCTGGGGTATCCTAGGGAGTCAATCTAAGTTAAATATTGGGAAGAGTCATATATATGGCATTTGCGGCAAAGAGAGTATTGCTCACCAAGTTCTATATTAATTGCCCTATATTTCCCAGTGTGTTCGCAATAAGAAACGGGTCATGGAACTAGTCTTGGTCAGGAAAATGTGAATACATGTGCGTCAGTTGCACAGTGAAGTAGTGAAAAGCCCATGAACAATTTTGTCTCTTTCTCTTCCCCTAACATGGCGACTGAGAAAGCTACTTGTTACGGATAGCCAGCCACAAGAAGGTAGGGCCTCTGTGTGTCAGGGAGACTGGAGCTGAGCCTTTCCCTCTGCTCTTCACCAGCTAACATGGGTCATATAGTGTGCCTGAGAAGTAGTAAACCATTGAGGATTTTGTCTTGTTGCATCTGCAGCAGAGGTTAATTATCTTGACAAATACAATTAACTAACACTGTGATCAACTATTAATACAGTATAATCTTCACGGATCTTGGCTCTTCTCTGCATTCAATGATTCTAATTCTGCATATCGTTTTTACTTTTTGGAAGTCGCATAAAATAACAACAACAACAACAAACTATTGGTAGCTATTCAATCAGTCCCTCTTGAGCCAAGCCTCAGTTTGTTGGGGGAACAACTGCAAGAAGCCTGGGGAGGAGGCCCATCTGCTCTGTACCCAAGGGAGGCATGTTGCCAATGCCCTCCCTGGGCTTGAAGGAAATAATTGGACTCATTAAGTTGCTTTTCACTCTTCTTTTCTTTAGTATAAATAACCCTTAGGTTAATTAGACATGGTTTCTAGCCTCGGGAAATTTTTCTGTGTGTGGTTAGTAATGGAGAGAATGGTCATAAACTCAATAATTAAATTTTCAGTTTTGCAAATGCAAGAGAATGGCAAGGTACCTGTAAGATGTCTTTAAAAATCAATAGTCCTTGTGAAACTAATATCTTATATCAATAATTCTGCAACTATTAGGTCATAATTGAGATGGTTCTGTTACGGTAACAAAACAGTTAATCTCAGTGCATGCCTGGCCAAGTGTGCCATTCATTAACAGACAGAATCATGTAGCGCACTTGCTGCCCAGCCCTGGCTACACATATATCTGGGTTTGTTTTTAAAATGGTGTTGCCTGGGCCTAATCCCAGAGCAATGGAATAAGTATCTCTGAGTCATTCTAATATCCAACTGCGGGTGAGGACCACTGGTGAAGTGAACAAGAACGGTAATCTAGAGTCAGAATTTGAGTTTTGATACTGTATCTTTTAATTAATCATGTAACTTCAGACAAAGCATGTAGTCTCTCTGGACTTCAGTTTTTTTTTTACCCATACAATAAGTATAGTAACATTCTCCCTGTCTAGTTTCTAGTACAATTTTGATACTAGGAAAAATGTATGTATGGAAGTGCTTTCTAAATTTTGAAGAGTGAAAGTATACTATTTTCCTTATTACCATGGACTCATAGTCATGATTCAATTCCATTTCTAATCATCTCATTAAAGTAGTATGAAATAAGTGAATTAGTAAATTACCCACCTGAGTATCTGTGCCCAAGAGAACAAAAAATCCAAATTGAGTGATTTTGCTGGCAGACTTCTCCCTTCCACTCTGATGGCCTGTGTTTGTACAAAGAAGAAGCATTACAACTTTTTGATAAATTACCATTCTTTGGCTCCATTCAGGGCATAGTGAAGATAGTGATATTGTCAGAATTGCTGCTACCTTTGTGAGCTGACTCTTTCCCACTTTTCTCTGGGTATTTACTACTTTAAAGATCGTACACCTAAACCCAGACCCTGTAAAGGGCAGAGGCAGGATAAGAGTGTAACACAGGGGGCTGCTTTACACTTTGCATTCATATGGGCCTACATTGGATTCTTTTTTTTTTTTTTTTATGTAAGAGATGGAGTCTTACTCTGTTGTGCAGGCTGGAGTATAGTGGCACAATCATAGTTGACTGTAGACTTCAACTCCTGAGCTCAAGCAATCTTCCCACCTCAGCCTCCTGAGTAGCTGGAACTACAGGTGTGTCCCACTATGCCCAGCTAATTTATTTATTTATTTATTTTTAGAGACAGAATCTGGCTATGTTGCCAGGGCTGGTCTCCAACTTCTCACTTCAAGCAATCCTCCTGCCTTAGCCTCCCATAGTGCTGAGATTATAAGCATGAGCCACCATTTCTGGTCTAGATTTGATTCTTAAATTTATTATTGGCTAGTTGTGTAAACCTGGGTAAGTTATGTAACCTTCTGGAGCTTATTAAATTTTTATTAAGCCATTATTATTGCCAGACAATTTGCTTAGAGCAGAGAAGATCTTTTTTTTTTTAAGCCCCTCCTCAAAGAGCTCACAGTCCAGAAGGGAAGACCAACAACAAAGGTACCATCACGTTTACCTTCAGTGATGTTTTGTAATTAAACCAGCCCAGTGCCTGGCAGAGAAGCAGTTCAGTACATGGTAATGAATATTGTTGTTATCCATTGTCTTGGGCATGCTGGAGGCACAAGCCATGGGACATGAACTGAAGCCCTCAGCTTAAGCAGATCTGGCAGTGACAGATCTCAGCTTATCTAAACTTTCCTGCCCCTGGCCAAGCTCTGGGCTGAAGGAAAGCAGGAACTTCCTCTGAGTATAAAAAGGCCTTGCAGGGCCTGCCCTTGACCTCAGCCATCCCTGCTGTTGGACTCGTTCTAAAGCCAATCTATGGCTTTGGGTTTTCTCCAGGACTGACAGGGCATGATTCCAGATCACGATTTCAGAACGCATCCTGGCCAGCAGGGAGCTGCCCGAGTTATCCTCAGGAACACCTTGGCCTCCTGAGAATCTGCCCAACCAAAATTCCTGGGAGCAGGGCCAGACTCACTCAGGCGATTTCTGGTCTTGCCGGGGAATCAGTTTTGAGCCAGAACCTATTCCAAGTTGGGAGGTGAGTAGAACTTCGCCCAAATATCAACCAGCTCTCCCAGCCATGGCTGTCTTTTGTAGGTTCATTATATCAAAATTAATGGAACATATTTTTGAATCACAGAGATTTATCTATGTGGTAAGAAAATTTTAATATCTGACCATTCACTTTAAAGAACATAACCGTTGTTACCTTTTGACATTAATTAATGGTATTCTACCATGTTATCAGGAGACTCTGCCAAGCTAGAGCTTGAATCTGCTCATCTGCTGAAACCTACAAGTGTTTGTAGTTTAAAGAAAAGCAAAATCAAAATAAAAAAATTCTCTCCAGTAAAAGAAATACTGAAAAATTGAGTCACAACTTAAAAGCATTTTTATGTTTTCTTTTTCTGTTTTCAAGCCTGACCTCAAACATGCCCATTTACTCATCTAAAGATAATCAGCTACGTCACTATCAGCTCAAAATTGATGCTTTGAAAGATCATTTTTCATTATAGCTAATTAAAAATGCATCAAGGGTCAGCATGCTATTATAGGTTCTGAGCAGTTTAAAAGGGAAGGGCTGGCTGATGGAATCACCTGCCATGACATAGCACCTATTTACTTGTTTCTCATAGAGATATTTTCTGAAAAATACACCAACCTGGGCTATTTAAGGTTGTGACATATAACGGAGGTTCTGTGCCAGACCAAACTTCATTCAGCCTCCTAAACTTTCTCCTAGGCCCATTAGTTCACTTCCTCATAACATGAAATCTTAGCAAAGAACCCTGCTAAGTTAGTTTAGCAAATACACTCCCTGCCAATAGCTGATCATCCTTGACCTCTGATTATCCTTGATATCTGATCAGGTTTCTCATCATCCACCATCCCCCAAATGATGTCTGAGCACCCTGGCCTGTCTTCAGCAAGAATGTCATTAAGTAGCTTCAGCCAGGACTCCCCCTTACCCTTGAGGATTCTCTTAGCAATTTTCCATCCACTGATGCCATGCTGCTCCTTGGATGTCAATTCCCATTTGCGTATGCTGTATTTGAAGTAGAGCCCAGTCTCTCTCTCCCACTGCAAAATGTCACTGTAGAGATCTCTACACCTATGCTAATCATCTAAATAAAGTCTGCCTTACCATACTTTAACAAGCATCATTGAGTAATTTTTTCTTTAAGACATACATGGGGTGAAATCATCTCAATAGCCTGCTTCTACATCGGAAAAGCTGTTAAAGTGTTCGAATCAAAATAGTGGCATTTGGTTGAAGATGTTTTCCTTCCTTCTCTGCTCATTTTTCATCTTCCCGGAGGGTCCTCCTTCTCTCCCTCCCCCACCTCCCCTCCTCTGCTATTCTTTACCCCTCTCACTTGTCTCCACTCACGACAAGAAGGAATGCCTCCACAGGGCCAATACATCAAGCCGTGACACCAGCAGAGTCTCATTCCCTCTGACAGACGTCAATTTAAAAGGCAAGAGAAGATTTCAAGGCAGGGGTGAGGGAAGTGAATGAAATTAGTCATCATTACCCTGAAGCAACATGGGCTCGCTGTAGCCGTTCCCTCATCAGGCTTCTCATGACTATGCCCCGAGGATCACCCCCATCACTCTAAATAGTCATGACACTGCCAATGTATGGGTTAAAATGATGAGCAGGAGAGACAGGCCGATCCCAAAGTAAATAGACTGAATTAGAGGCATTACAACAGTTAATATGTCAGGTCCCTGTAGGGAGGCCATAGATCCTGTGTGGTCTATTTCCCCTGCATATTGAAATTGATTGTGCCTTGGGCAATGGCAGGACTGATGGGGGAGGGGAGCTGACGATTCATCCTTCCCCTCACATGGATCAAAGAAAACAGACAGTGTTATGTGAAATTATTTGCTCTGAAAGTGCTGATAATAGAATTTAATAGTGAAAGAAGCCATGAGTGTTAGCCAGTGTCTCCCCAGGCCACACCATCCAAGGGGTATAAATAAGGTCATGCTCTCACCAAAATCATATTTCTCTGGCAAAACTGCAGGAGCTATACCCTCCTTTATCCCCCACCTGGCCAACTGTTTCTCGAAACCTCAAGGGATGCCTCCTGTATTTTTGAACACAGTCCTCTTGGCCCCCACATCTGAGGTTCTCCTCCTGCCCTTCTGCTCACTGTGGTGGTATCTGTCAGGCGAGGCTACCAACTCCTGAGCTAGTCCCTGATGGCAAACACAAAGGACATTGGTGCCACAGTGATGTTGGCACTGACCCTGGCACCTATAATGCCACAGCGTCTCAAGTTAGTGCTCACAGGCCCAGCACCAACACTGCTAATCCAGTTGGTTCCTTCTTAAAGCAAATTCAATGCCACGATAACTTCAATGAAACTGATCTTTGTGTTTCTATTTCCTCATCACTGCCACCCACCTCTTCCAAGCTGTAGTCAAGAATGCTCAGTGACTGTTTCAGACGCTGGTCTGGGTAATTGTTAATGCCCTGGTTCAGGGTCTCCTGAGACAGACTCAGAAGGAGATTTGTGTGCAGGATATGTACTGAGAGTACACTCAAGACCGACAATTGAAAACAACAACGAAAAAGAGAAAGAAAGCAAGCAAGCAAGCAAGAAAGAAAAAAGGCAGAGAGAGACAAAGGAAGGAAGGAAGGGTATGATGGCTCATGCCTATAAGGTAGGAGGATCACTTGAGCCCAGGAATTCAAGACCGGTCTGGGCAACATAGTGAAACTCCTGTCTCTATAAAAAAAAAAAGTTATTTTTTTTAAAAGACTGATGATTGTGTGAGAGGACATAAAGAAGCTGATAAGGTAGAGGGAGAAGATGAATAATCTGTGGGGGAGTGAGGCAGCAGGGGTTGGAGGAGGAAGCAGATTAATTGTGATGAAGTTGTAACAGAGGCCTTTTCCGATTGCATTGGGGAGATCTGGAGCTGGCCTGGCTCCTCAGAGTTGTTTGCCATTGAAGCAAGGAGCTAGAATTTGTACTCCCTCATCATGCAGTTATGAGATGTGGATTGTCTCAGGTAGGAGACTTAAACTTGAGTGAGGTGGTTTTCAACTGAAGGCAAGTCCCAAAGGATTCAGATGGGAGTGGTCTGCAGCAAACTCTGTGAAACTGGGGGAATGAGTATCTTGGTCTTCAAGGGGGATCTGGCTGGTACACCCTTGATCTCTCTCCCTCTTCTTTTCCCTATAGACTTTGTTTGTTGACCTTGGCCCAACACTTTTCCTTCGTAGGCTGAATTATTTTTAAAGAAGATCCTTAAACCAAGGCAAGCCCCTTCACCTCAGTCCTCTTTGAGCCCTTGGATAAATGATTGCCAATGCTCATAGCTGGACCACTGCCATAAGCACAATCAAAATATGTCTCATTTAAATCCTAGAAATAAAGGCAAGGAGCCTGTATAACACAAAGCATGTGAGACCTGAGTTCCCCTCTGCCTGTCTTAGCTCTTAGGTGACATTGAACAATTACTCCACCCCACCACAGGCCCTGCCTCTTAAATGCAAATTCAGACTAACTAGTTTCTAAGGTCATTTTCCAGTTTTAGATTTCTCCAACCATGTGCTCATGGAGACATAAAATAAGCAACTGGCATGATTTATGTCTTAGAGTATATTTAAGCTGCAAATGAGGCAAAATAAAGCAACTAAGAAAAAACTAAAAAACTAGAATAATGAACCATAGTTAATGCACTAAAATTCTAAAATATTTGCCAGAGGCAATTGATACAGAGGCAATTGATACTAAAGCAAACCATTTTTTTCTGTAAAGGGATAAATAGCCAATATTTTCAACTTTAAAATCATACATGGTCTGTACTGCAATTAATTTTTATTGTTGTGATGTAAAAACAACATACATAAAATGTTAACGAATGAGCATGGCTGTGTTACAACAAAACTTTGTTTACAAAAACAGATGACAAGCTGTGGTTTGCCAGTCTCTTCTGTAGAGTTAAAAAGATAAAAGAAACCTTAAAGATTAATCCCTTGCAACTCAAAGAGCAGTTCACCGATGCTCAACATTGGCATCATTTAGGAAAGTGTTAGAAATGGAGAGGCTCAGGCAGCACACACCAGACCAGCTGAATTATAACATGCATTTCAAAAATACCACCAGGTAATTTATATATGCACAGTACAAAGTAAATAGCACAAATCTCAACTTATTTTCTCATTTTTACAGATGAATATACTGAGGCCCAGAGTGATCAGATGACTCATCTGAGGTCACACAGCTAGTTTCAGATCAAATTGAGATTAGAGATCTGATTTGTTTCTTCATTCTACAAATATTTATTGAGCATCTCCTACATGTCAGGCAAAACTACCCACTTTCATGTGTAAATTAGTTCAACCATTGTGGAAAGCAATGTGGTGATTCCTCAAAGAGCTAAAAATAGAACTACGACTTGACCCAGCAATCCCATTACTGGGTATATGCCCAAAGGAATATAAATCATTCTATCATGAAGACATATGCAAACATATATTCACTGTGGCACTATTCACAATAGCAAAGACATGGAATCAACCTACATGCCCATCAATGGCAGAGTGGATAAAGAAAATGTGGTACATATACACCATGAAATACTATGCAGCCATAAAAGAGAATGAGTTCTTGTCATTTGCCAGAACATTGATGGAGCTGGAGGCCCTTATTCTTAGCAAACTGATGCTGGAACAAAAACACAAATACTGCATGCTCTCACTTATAAGTGGGGCCTGAATGATGAGAACCCATGGACACAAAGCGGGGAAAAACAGACGCTGGGGCCTACTTATGGTAGAGGGTGAGAGGAGGAACCAGATAAAAAAAAAAAAACTATTGGGTATGAGGCTCAGTACCTGGCCAATGAAATAATCTGCACAACAAACTTGCATGTTGTGAGTTTACCTATATAACAAACCTGTACAAGTGTCCCTGAACCTAAGATAAAAGTTAAAGAAAAAAAAAAAATACTACCCACCTTCATGAAACTTGTGTTCCTTTAAGAGGGAAACAGAATTTAAAAATTGGCAAATTAAAAATTAATAAATGTTTTTGGGGAATAATAAATCAAGGATAGAGAATAGGGAATATAGGGAGGTGCACACTACAATTTTATACAAATTGGCCAAGGGAGACCTCATTGAGAAGGCGAGGTTAGCAGACAAAGGAGTACATAAACATGTTGAACTTCCTGTCTTATGAAAGTGATATGAATATTGATGTAATAAATCAATTAGAAAAGTAAATATGAGTTTGAGTCTTAGTCTACAGGGAGCAAACATGGGAACAAAAACAGAATGCATAATTTTTACACAAGCCAAAGGAAACTCAGTCTATCCAATGGGCATTAAGAATTGGGGTGGGAAAGAGAATAAAACTGAAGGAACGAATAATAAATAGATGTGGAAAATGTAAAAAATCTCAGATTGCATAAATTATACAATTCAACAATACTTGTCTCAGGAAACATGCTTAAAACCAAGACAAAAGGAATATTTGTGGGTAAAAGAGAGAATAAAAATATATTGGTGTGGGAATCATAATATCTGATAATATATAACTAAGGTAAACAATGTATTAAGAGCAAAAAAAACCCTTTGTATATTGATAAAAGAAATCATGTTGATAGTAAATTCTATGCCCTCAAAAATAAAGCCTAGAAGTATAATTAAAATAACCGACAGTACTCTAGAGAAAAATAGCTATATCAAACACATCCTTCTTAAAAACAGATTACAGAAACAGACAAAAATAGATATCAAATACTTGAACAATTTGAGGTTTAAACTGTATCAAAGGTTTAAGCTATATTAAACCTATATTATTGCACATATATTTTGTGCATATGTGTCATCTAACTCCATAATTCGTAAACAGAAAATGTACAATCTTGGGAAATTTTATAAAATTTGACTGTTAAGCCGTAAGTGAATGTACAACCAATCTAAAATCATTGATATTATTCAGATTATTTTACATAATGTAGTAAAGCTGGAAAACAAAATGGAAACCAATCTTTATTTGTAAGCTAAGTAAAAAGTAGTAAATAACCATTGTGTTGAAGAAATAAACATATAATACTTAGAAAAGAATGATAATGGGTGGGGTAGGCAGAGATCTATAATGGCCCCTAAGATTCCTACCCCTGGTGTACACTGACCTTCTTCCAGTTAGTCCATCAAAGACAAATCTAGTTGGGGCTGTGAAGGGAATTGCAGACGTAATTAAGAGTTTAAATTATCTGACTTGGAGGTAGACAGATTATTCTTGGTAGGGCTAATCCAGTGTGGCCTTAATGGAAACTGGGCTCTTCTTGGTGAAAGAAATTTAAACAACAAGAAGGAATATATGCAAGGGCTTTTTGTTGTTGTTGCTGACTGCGAAGATGGAGAGGGCCAAGAGGAAAACAACGTGAGTGGTCTCTGGACGCTGAAATTAACCACTGGTTAAGAGCCAGCCAGGAAATGGGCACCTCAGGCCTACGACCACAAGGAACTGAATTTGCCACAACCATGAGAATTTGGAGATGATCCGGAGCTCCCAATGAGAACACACCCTGGCTAATACCTTATTTTAGACTAGCCAGATCCTGAGCAGAGAATCTAGCCCACTGTACCTCAAATTCTGCCCTAGAGAACTGTGAGATATTAAAGGAGCCTAGAGTCTTTTATATTGAGAGATTTGGGAGAATTTTACCATAAATTTATTTCTCTCTCTCTCTTTTTTTTTTTTTTTTTTTTGAGGGGACTGAGTTTCGCTCTTGTTGCCCAGGCTGGAGTGCAATGGCACAATCGCGGCTCACCCCAACCTCCGCCTCCTGGGTTCAAGTGATTCTCCAACCTCAGCCTCCCAAGTAACTGGAAGTACAGGATGCACTAAGATACCTGGATAATTTTTCGTATTTTTAGTAGAGACAGGGTTTCTCCATGTTGGTCAGGCTGGTTTCGAACTCCCGACCTCAGGTGATCTGCCCTCCTAGGCCTCCCAAAGTGCTGGGATTACAGGCTTTAGCCACCGTGCCTGGCCATTTCTTAAATAGATATGAAATGATTCAGGTTATCTATTTTCTTACATGAAATTTTCTAATTTGTGTTTTTGTCCTCTATTTTTTTGACAGATTAATGATAGCTATTTTCAAGTGCGTGTTTTATAGCTCCATTGTCTGACTACCCTATGTGTCTGTTTTATTTCCTGATTTTTTTCCTTTGATTTTAGTTACTTCTTTTTGTATGTCTGGTTGTTGTTCTTTAAATTTGCTTATTTATTATTGATTGGTTGATTGATTTATGTCTCCAGAATACCCTATTTTTGTTTAATCAGGATGCTGAAGCTTGCATATGAAAAGCCTCAGAAATCATTTGGGGCTCAGGATGATGTTTTCTTCCTCTAATGAGGTTTCACTTTATTTCTGACTGGCAGTTATTCTAGGGACGCTAAGAATCTCAGGTCATCTAAATCCCAAAGGGTTTAAAATTATTTGAACCTAGACTTTGTTTCCTGTTTGGCCTGGTCTGTTTCTGTTTCAATGTTACCCTCAGAACCACCCAAAGACATGAGTTTTTACAAGGACCCTCTGCCTAGGCAGGACCTGAGCTTCATTTTGGGCTCAGACCTATGAGTCTATTGGAAGCTGTGCTTGCCTTCTCCACCTTACAGCCACTGCTTTTAGAAGTGGCAATCATCTTGAGAGAAGCTGCCCCAAATGCTTATTGCTGTGCTGTTATCAAGCCATAGAGTAATATTCCATAATATTGATTCATCATCACTTAATATTAACATCTTGAAGAAAATTGAGGTTACTTGTAACTTTTCAAATATGCAGAGATCATATATCTTTCAGAGGGAGTTTTTTCTTAGACATTTGACATTTTTGTTTTACTATCTCACAGTATGCAGTGTTGTCAAGGAGAAGCCTGATGTGAAAATGCTTCTTTCTGTTTTGTAGGGAAGCTACAAAAGTGATTTCTTTCTAGAATATTTTAGGAGTGGTATTCTTTTTAGTCTTTGCTTGTAGAAGAATCACACCTTGGTATATTTAGCTATAACATTTTACTCATTCTCCAGGTTGGTAAGTTTGGGTCTTTTCAATATATTTCTTCTACTCTGTAAACATTTTCTATTTCATTGATTATGTGTTTTTCTCTATTCTCTAGGTTTCCTTTTCCTGATGCTCCTATTAAATGGATTTTGGGTATACTGGATCTATTCTCTGCAACTATTTATTTCATTGTACTTTCCATTTTTTTTTCCTTTCACACTGTTCTGTGAAATTATTTGCATGATCATCTAGCTCATTAATTTACTCTTCAGCCTAGTTCATTTTGTCATTCAACTCACCTTTTGAATGTATAGTATTTTTATTTCTAAAATCTTCATATTTTTTCATAAAATACTCTTTTATAGATATGATAAACATATTCATATAATTTCATTAGAATTTAGTCTACTTGCTCCATTAAATATTTTTTCACATTAGTTTTGTACTTTTTGAATGAGGGTTCTTTCTTTTGTGGTTTTGGTTTTCCTCAGATATTTGTTGATTCTTAGATATAATTCAAGCTTTAAAGCATATTTATTTTAAAGTTCCAGACAGTTGAAATGCTGTTGATGCATGCACATGTTTGTCACAGCACTATTACCTGTTTGTGGTTGCATGTTGTGATTGTAGAACCTGGTCTTTGGAGAGATAGAAATATTGTGGAATATAGTATGCTGCAGCCTGCTTTGCAATTTTGAAGGTACCCTCTCCATCTCTCACTGGATCTTTATATATCTGGAATTCTCTGGCTTTATTGCTCCATTCACTGATACATCTGGGAGGAAACTTAGTTACTTTGTCCTCTCAAAACATTTGTACAAAGAAAGTAATAGCTCCAGTTGATAACTACCTAAGGCCTCATAATCATTACCTGTATCCTTTGGCTTTGAATATTCCCCTAAAACAGCGGTCCCCCAGTTTCGTGGAAGGCAATTTTTCCACAGACCAGGGTGCTGGTGGCGGAGGGGGCGGGTTGGGGATTAGATAGTTTTGGGATGAAACTGTTCCACCTCAGATCATCAGGCATTAGATTCTCATAAGGAGTGCCACCTAGATCCCTTGCATGCACAGTTCACAATAATGTTCCCGCTCCTGTGAGAATCTAATAACACTGATGATCTGACGGGAGGCAGAGCTCAGGCAGTAATGCCAGCGACGGGGAGCAGCTGTAAATACAGATGCAGCGTTGCTGTGCGGCCCAGTTCCTAACAGGCCGAGGACCTGTACCAGTCCGCAGTCCATGGGTTGGGGACCCCTGCCCCAAACCACTCTGATTTCAGTACCATTTCTTTACTTTGTATATTTTCATTACAATTTGATGTAGCCTTCGGTTCCTATTTCATTCCTATCAGCTTTCTATTCTTCAGAAATTCATCAAACTTTTGCATTTATCAGAGACAATGTTTTTTATTTTCCAGTAACATTATAAAATCTTTTAAAACAGTTTATGTTTCATTTCTAAGGATTTTAGACTGGGGTGAAAGTGGTTGCTTATGCTCAGTCCACACCATAGTTTTTCAATGAAAATCGTAATGTTGCAGCAGCATAGATTGTAGAGAAGAAAGGCTCAGGAGAAGTTTACGCAGAACACATAATGATGGTGCATGTCTACTGTGGGGTAAAAGGATGAGGATATGAGGGTAAGCATGAAATTTCCAGAGACTGACTTTTATTCCAAGATGAGTATGATTAAATATTTTGTCCTTGGTTAGCCAAAACAGAGAGAGAGCAGTATAGTAAAGACTGAGCTAGAACTCAAATCAGAGAAATGCTTCAGAATGAGTCAGGGCACATCTCACACAAATCCTCTTTCAAAAACACAGGACACAGGTGAGTATTTGATGACAGAAAGAAGTCTGAAGGCAAAAACCATGTTGAAGTGCAGGATTGGGTTGATTTCAGTATAGTGTTTATTGACAGTGATTGACATTTCATTGCAGCCATCACTGAAAGAGACTGCAATTACCTCTGAACTAATACAGACCAGTGATTTTTCTATGGCATGTAAATAATAATGATCATTATATTTCTTGAACTCTCCCGACGTATAATAATAAAATAAAATTTTAACACATTTAAAATCAGGCATTTTTAAAATTATATGCTATTTATAAAAGCGTGTTACTAAAGATGTACACAGAGGCATTGCACAATGTGGAGGCAACACATTGAGGTCAACTCAACCACCTCTATGCATTTAAATTTGAAACCGAATATTAAGAGTAGTAGACTGTAGGTGAAGGGATCTGGAAACTTATTAGGCTGACATCACTAGCATTTTATTTTATTTTTATTTATCTTTAGAATCAGGGGGTATATGTGCAGGTTTGTTGCTTGGTGCTGAGGTTTAGGTTTCTATTGGACCCATCACCCAGATAGTGAACATAATACCCAATAGGTAGTTTTTCAACTCTTGTTTCCCTCCCTTTCTCCCAGCTTTTGGAGTCCCCAGTGTCTATTGTTCCAATCTGTATGTCCATCTATACCTAATATTTAGCTCCCATTTATAAGTGAGAACATGCAGCATTTGGTTTTCTGTTTCTGTGTTAAATTTAACCACGATTAAGATAATGGCCACCAACTGTAGCCACATTGCTGCAAAGGACATGATTTCACTCTTTCTTATGGCTGCAAGTATTCCATGGTGTATACATACCACCACTGATGGGCACCTAGGTTGATGCCATGTCTTTGCTATTATGAATAGTGCTATGATAAACATGTGCGTGCATCACCAGGATTTTAAATGTCTGGAACTTTAAAATAAATACGGTTTAAGGCTTGAATTATATCTTTCTTGATCACCAAACATGACTGCATGTTAGAATAATTTAAAAAAATCTCTGGGTGATATGGTTTGGCTGTGTCCTCACCCAAATCTCATCTTGAAGTTTAGCTCCCACAATTCCCACATGTTGTGGGAGGCACCTGGTGGGAAGTAACTGAATCATGGGGGCAGGTCTTTCTCATGCTTTTCTCATGATAGTGAGTAAGTCTCATGAAATCTGATGGTTTTACCAGGGGGAGTTCCCCTACACAAGTTCTTGCCTGCCACTATCCATCTTAAGATGTGACTTTGCTCCTCCTTGCCTTCCACCATGATTTTGAGGCCTCCCCAGGCATATGTAACTGTGAGTCCATTAAACCTCGTCTTTATTAATTACCCAGTCTCGGGTATGTCTTTAACAGCAGCTTGAAAATGGACTAATACACTGGGTTTTACTCAGATTTTGTTTCAGTTGGTTTTTAGGGTGCCTTGGGAATTAACAGTGTTAAAAATATCCTAGATTATATACGACATGCAGCAAAGTAGTAGAATCACCGATTTAGAAAACCGAATTCTTCATAGCTCTTTCACTGTAAAATATGTACCTTAAATATTTACATGTTCTCAGTCTCTCTCTCTCTCTCTTTTTTTTTTTTTTTTTTTACTAAAAGGTCTAGAATTTCTCTCAAAATGCTCCCAGATCTCAATTTTAGGTAAACATGGGCATAAAAATGAACTCTAGCAGGAAATCAACCTATCTCCATAGAACCTAAGTGGCTTTTTTCCTTCCAACAAATGTTAGAAACACCACCCAACACAGAAAAAAAGGAAAAAAAGAATAACTTTCATTGTCAAAAACAGGAAACATCTGAACTTTAACAAATCCTTTGATGAAAATTTGCAAAACTAACTCATTCTAAAAGACAACGTAAAAGAAACCCCCAATTTTCCACACATGATCCTCGACAGAATTCATTGCTATTCTCTAACTAGGCACTATGAATCACCTACGAACTTTCATAGCATGATTTATATTTATTACTGGAGTATCCAAATTTGTCTTCAGTCTTGATATTCATTTTCCATTCATTTTTAAACTTGAAACAGACCAGAAGCATCTCACATTTTTTTTTAAACCAAGTGAATGAATGCCAATATGGAAAAATATGTGTCTTTACATGCTGTGGTCTCATAAAATCTGTAACAAAAAAGCCCTAGCTGCTCAATTTCACCACTTAACTCCTGTGATTAAAATCTTTCAAAGGCTTCTTATTTTTCTTAGGATAAAATACAAAATAGAATATACTAGTTATTTTCTGCTCACCAATCTTCCTCCCCTTCCTTTCTCTGCTCTGCTCTATGTTCAAAGAAAGGCACTGGCCGGGAGACATTGGCAGGGTGGAAGGAGAGAGTTGAGAGGTGTTTCTGTCTTGCTGCCTCTCTGTTTCTGTGTTGCTTCTCTGCCAGCAAGGTGGGCAGCCTTCCCTCTACAGGTCCTGCTACCACTGTACTCTAATAGCCCTATTCCCCTCTCCTTCCTCCTAGGGGCGAGGGTAGGAGGTGATGACAGCTTCCTGATGTTGTGATTCTCTAGGTGCCTGGGTTCCAACCCTTGTTTGCCCCCTAAATACTGCCTACTCATGTGTAAGTATCACTTTTATTAAAGTATCTTTATGAAACCATTTGAGTGATTTCTGTTTCTTCCTAGGACCTTGACCAAGAGGCTGAGGTTGTGAAGCCCTTTATGAACTAACTTCCCACCTGCCCTGCCCACATTTCACCTACATTCCAGCCATGATTTCTCCCACTCAAGGTCTTGTGCTGCTGCCTTTGCTTAGACTGCTCTTCCTTACACTACTACCTGGCTAAGTAAGAGTCTCCATGTATTTGAAATGATTTGTAGATCAGTACCAAGAAGTTACCAGCAGATGTTTGACAACTAGTAAATACTCTGTGGTTGAGGATAGTACTCATGCAAATGCTTCATCATCAATTTAGTCCAGAGAAAGGGCTATTGACAATTCAGATGAATTTGCTTCTTTATAAAATTTTTTTCACTATTTGGTTTATTGGACATACTTATAGCTTATCAGACATACTCACAAAAATTATTTTAACCTGGTGGAAGATCAGTTAAGTCTGACCACAAGACTTTTCTAGAATGTACTAGATAAATTTCATTCTTTTGAAATTTTATAGGAAGGTCAGGGATGGTGGCTTCGATCTCAGCATTTCAGGACGCTGAGGCAGGGGGATCATTTGAGGCTTGGTGTTTGAGACAAACCCAGGCAATATAGCAACACTCCGTCTCTACAAAAAGATTTTTTAAAAATTAGCCAGGCGTGGTAGCACAGGCATGTAGTCCCAGCCACTAAGGAAGCTGAGGCAGGGAGCTCACTTGAGCCCAGGAGTTCGAGGCTCCATTGAGCTATGATCGTGCCACTGCACTCCAGCCTCAGTGACAGAGTGATACTGTGTCAAAAAAAAAAAAAAAAGAATGAAATTTTATAAGAAATACAGAAGAGGCTTAAGGAGGAGAATGTAAGTTTGTTCCTGTATGATATTGTTCAGTATATACAAGTAAAGTGAGAAAATGAGAAGTAAAAGAAATTGAATGGTCTAGTGTATTAATTGTTGGTATGAGTTGGCTTTAACCTGCTTGGGTCTGAAGAAAACCTTATGGATCAGGTTTTCTTATGAAACAGAAATTATTTAAACTATTGATGATAATCATAAACTAGGATATCACCAGCTGTAACTTTTTAACTTGGCGACACTTCAATTTGATCTCAGTGAGCATTATGAGTGTTTGTGAAGGTCACTTCTACTGATCTCATGTTTGGAGTAAAAGCCCTGTCTGTTTTTTTTTTTTTTCTTTTTTTTCTTGAGATGGAGTCTCACTCTGTAGCCCAAGCTGGAGTGCAGCGGTGTGATCTCGGCTCACTGCAACCTCTGCCTCCGGGGTTCAAGTGATTCTCGTGCCTCAGCCTCCCGTGTAGCTGGGACTACAGTTGCGCTCTACCAGCCTGGCTAATTTTTTGTATTTTAGTAGAGATGGGATTTCACCATGTTGCCCAGGATGGTCTCAAACTCCTGAGCTCAGGCTATCTGCCCACCTCGGCCTCCCAAAGTGCTGGGATTACAGGCGTGAGCCACCGCACCTGACCAAGTCCTGTCTTTTTTTTATGTTTGCATAGAATGTCATATCTTTCTAAGCTCCTTCACATGTCTTGTTTCTTCTTGACCCAGTGAGGTAAATAGAAGCTCAGAATGTTAAATACTTTGGTGAAGGCCACAGAGATGGAAGCGGGTAGAGTTTTAAAATCACCTCCTGGTCTTCTGTCATAAAGTCTGGTCTTTCTTCCACTGCTTCATGTTGCTGCTGCATATATCCCTGATTATAAAAAAATGGACAGTCATCTTTCCCTGTGCTTCTGAAAGGAGACTGATTTAAAAAGGTTAAGGACAATGAACATTATAGTTGAGCCAATGCTAAGAAAGATGTCTTTTTTTAAAAGTGGCAATCATTAATATCTGGCAAATAGAAGATATTCTATAAATATTAGTTGCTCTCCCTCATGAAAAGAACTCTGAAAAAAATGTTCCTCTGGAAATAAACAAATTAATAATTGGGATCATTGTGTCTTGGCGAAAGTTTGTCACTGGTGTATGAACAAGGAGCAAAAGTTGCCCCTGTCCCAGAATAGACTTCAGCTACAACTGCCCATGGATATGATGTCTTTCCTGAATTAGAACTTAAAGAAATTTGATCATTAATTTTAAGGTCATTGATTTAAAGAGAATCTGGCCACAGATTATCTGCTTAATGAAGGCCATTAGGCCAGGTGCGGTGGCTCATGCCTGTAATCCTAGCACTTTGGGAGGCCGAGGAGGGCGGATCAGTTGAGGTCAGGAGTTCGAGACCAGCCTGGCCAACACGGTGAAACCCTGTCTCTACTAAAAATACAAAAATTAGCCGGGCGTGGTGGTGCTTACCTGTAATCCCAGCTACTTGGAGGCCGAGGCAGGAGAATCGCTTGAATCTGGGAGGCGGAGGCTGCAGTGAGCTGAGATCGTGCCACTGCATTCCAACTTGGGTGACAACAGCAAGACTCCATCTCAAAAAATAAATAAATAAATAAAATAAAATGAAGGCCATCAAGCGCATTACGAACACAATTTAACACAGCAAATATATCTGTATGTCATTGCAGCAATCAGCTCCCCATGTGGTCTGCAGAAAATCGGGTCAGAGCAGGACACAGGTGGTTGGGCCCTTTGCCTATGGCTGATTTGGTGGCCAATTCAATAAATTGATTGAATCTCCTTTGTATAGAAATATCACCTCCCATTTCAAGAGCAATCATTAGCAATAACAGAATAAGATTAGCAGGTCTTGGCCAGGCCCTTTTTCTACCTGGGTAAACTGATGTACTCATGAGGCAAATGGATGAGTGAGGGGTACCTTTTTTACTGGATCATGGCTCAAAGGTGGTCCTCCAATTTAGCCCCTTACTTTTATAATGGGATCAGGCGCTGTGTTTAAAACTCAGCAACTAGTGGTTCAATGAGAAAAGAATATTTTAAGTGTAGGATGTGGAATTTCCCCAGTTCTCCATCTTCAGCCAATTGAGACATTTAGTTCATTCAGTTTCTTGAAGAATTGGAGGAAAAGAATAAGAGGATGGGGAAGAGGGAAAATCCTCTTGGATAAAAAAGCCAATCATCAGGTGACATCTCTGGCACTAACGTTTAGTAACTGATAATTGCTGTAACTAGGGCCATTGAGCTTTGCAAATATTATCTAGTAAATTTTAATTAGCACCCGGGGGATTGAAGAGTTTTGGAATAAGCTCTTGAGAGAAGATTCCCCCGCTAGTGGTGATGTGTGCTGAGTTATTTTAGATCAGCTGGCCTGTCAGAGCGGATCAGTGTCACTGCACCACTTATCTGGAGGAAAATGCACCTGCTTCTTCATGGAAATAAGGTGCATTATCTGCCAATTTGTGCTGCTTATTTCTACTGCTCCCCAGGTTTGACGAGTGGGGAGTGCAAGGGCTAAATTGGGAGGCTGTGGAGAAGAAAGGAAGGAGAGTTTTGCTGTCCTTCAAGGACACACACTGTTACAGGCTCCGGGTGGCTCTCTCTTCTGATTTTGGTTGGGTTTGAGACCTCTCTTGGAGCTGTATCAAAATGAGAGGCATTTTGCTGTGAAAACTGATGATGCTATTTTGCAATAAGATTATCAGTTTCTTATTTTTTTTTTTGTATGGAGAATTTTTGACTAATCCAAAGAATAGGGTGACCAATTAGTTATGGTGGGACACTGATCTCTGACAAGAAATCTATTAAAGCCTAAATGAAAACATTGACTGGAAATGTTTAGAAACAAATAATATGTACAATTATAAAATGTACAATTCATTGATGTTTTTAATTGCACAGTACAGGAAACACCTCCTCATTGTTAAAGAGTCAATGAATGTAGAAGTACTTAGCTAATAGTTATAAACAAACAACTTAGCAAGCACTATGAGAAGCAAGTTATGTATGCTACTTCTATTGTTCCCACTTACAGATAGGGAAAATGAACTTACAGGAATTAAGCATCCTGCTTCAGGTCATTCAGGTATTATATGGCAGTGCCTGGATCTGACCTAAAGCAATTTAACCCAAGAGCCCATGCTTTCAATAGTTCTGAGATATACACAATTACATGCACATGTATACATACTTGTAAGACACACATGCAGTATAAACATGTCCCAATACGCATGTATACACACATGCATGCACATTTATATCAGCTTAGTGTATACATGTACTCTCTTATTTCTATCTTACTGATTTAAGTATTTTAACATTGAATTGAAAAGCTGTAATAAATATGTTAAGGTGCACTTCAAGAAAAGCCTAGCATTAACCATCAGAGAAATGCAAATAGAAACCAAAACGAGATACCATTTCAGACCCATTAAAATGGTGTATTAGTCAAGGTTCTGCCTAATAAAAAAGACAGATAATAACAAACATTGGTGATGATGTGGAGAAACTGGAGCCCTCATACACTGCTGGTAGAGATACAAAATGGCGCCTCCACTTTGGAAAACAGTTTTTAAAAAAGGTTAAACGTGAAGTTACCACATGACTCAGCAATTTTACATCTAGGTATATATCAAAGTGAAATAAAAACGTATGTCTACACAAAAATTTATGTAAGAATATTCATAGCAGCATTTTTTCTGGTATCCAAAATGTAGAAACAATAAAAATTACCATCAATTCATGAATGGATAAACAAAATGGGCATAATAAAATATTATTCAGCCACAAAAATAAATGAAGTGCTGACATGTGCTATGACATGGATGAATGTTGAAAACATGCTTAATGAAAGAAATAGTCAAAAAGACCAGATGTTGTAGGATTATTCTACATAAAATGTCCAGATTAGGCATATCTATGGTGCCAGAGAGCAGATTGCCTAAGGCTGAAGAGATGGGGGAATTGGAATCTGATGGGTAAATGGTGCAGGGTTTGTATTGAGGGTGGTGAAAATATTCCAAAACTGATTGTGGTGATGGTTGCACAGTTCTGTGAATATACTACAAGCTGTTGAGTTGCCTTGTATAATTTAAGTTGGAGAATTGTATAATATGTGAATTACATCTTTAAAAGCTGTTTAAAAAAAAGAGAAACCTACATGCATGTTGTGACTGAATGTTTTAGTTGGATGACATCGGTATGATGAGTTACATTTCCAACTCCCCGTTTCCCCGTTTACAAAATATGACAAATCATATCTCCAATCCAGAGTGGTGAGAATTAAAGATAATACTTGCAACAGTTTTTATGAATATTGGATTCCATTTTGTTGCCAAAGAAGAACCAGATGCAGTGAAAGCAGAAAGTGAAGGAGAGTTAGCACTGAGAAGCTAATAGACAGAGAGACTCAGAAAGGGCGAGTGGGCAAAGGAGAGAAAAGTCACATGGACATTTAGAGAGTTCAGAGATGAGGTGTGATGTGAAATAACCTGAACACAGAAAGCCAGTGGAAGAGCATTCACTGAAGGAGGGCTGAGGAAACCTCCCTGTCACATGCTGCTATGTATTTTGTCTATGGACAGCCATGTTTTACTGCTGAATAGAATGTAGGAATTAGCTGATCGGCCACCATTTCGCTCTTCTTTATTCTTGAGGCTCTAACACTCTAGGTTTTCATCCTTCCCTCCTTCCACTCCCATTTCCACCATGCCCAAGGTACACTTGTTACAACGTGATTCTCTTCTGGGGGCCATAAGCCAGACACTTGAGCCCTGAAGAGGGAATAACCACACAGTCTATACAAGATAAAAGTAAGTGGCCTACAAAACAGGTGTGAGAACAGATAAAATGAAACCAAGGGCTAGACTAGGGCCAGTCGGGAATTCATCACTTCTCAGCTTCACTCATAATCCCATCATTTTCTTTCCTCTCACACAGAAGTGGAATATTAGTGGCCAACACTCAGCAGGCTTGGTTAAGTTGGTTTCGGGATGCAAAACAGAGCAGTAATCAGAAAATAGACTCAGCAATCCAATTTGTGTGATCTTTGGAAAACTATTTAGCCTTCTCTGAACCTATTTCCTCAAGGCCTATCATGGCTATTTTACAGGCTTGTTGTAATTTTAAAGGGTAAAGATGTATATTGGCAGCCTAGTCCCTGATCATAGTCATTTCTTAAATGCTTATTTCGGTTTAACTTTTATTTTTTACTGGTTTATCATCCCTGCACATTTAGAATTTACATTTTATCAAACATGAATCTTATAACTTATGCATCAAAAAAGGCAAGAATGAAGTAATTCATTCAAATCAAGGCTAAACTTGAATAGGCCAGGCACAGTGGCTCACGCCTGTAATCTCAGCACTTTGAGAAGCCAAGGCAGGCAGACCACCTGAGGTCAGGAGTTCAAGACCAGCCTGGCCAACATAATGAAACCTTGTCTCTACTAAAAAATACAAAACTTAGCCGGGCGTGGTGATGCACACCTGTAGTCCCAGCTACTTGGGAGGCTGAAGTAGGAGAATCGCTTGAACCTGGGAAGCGGAAGTTGCCGTGAGCTGAGATCGCACTCCAGCCTGGGTGACAAAGCAAGACTCTATCTCAAAAAAAAAAAAAAAAAAAATAACTTGAAAGTAAAGAAAGTTTTTTTTGGTTTTGAAAAAACAATTCTACATAAATAGTCACATGGTGATGTGCATTTCGCAGATATTTGTGTGCATGTAAATAATATGCTTTGTTTCCTCTTAAGTGTTGATACAAAAATAGAAATACAAAAATATCACATGGTATTTCCAGTCTTACTGTAAGTATCAAGAATCTTAAAGGTTCCCATGTCAACACAGTGTGCTGTGATCCTTTATTTCAGGTTTTATCCAATCTGTATATATTTTTAAAACGTTAGCATTTCATAGAACTCATCAAATCTGCTACAGAAATTAATTTACTTTGAGGTTTCTCAATCTGTGGCACACTTTGATTTGAATAAAGGCAAACAAATATACATTTACCAAATATCGCCTGTAGACTTAACCTCCTGTCATGCCTTGGAAAAGCCACAGAATATGAAGACCAGCCTTCAACTTAATTTTTTAATTGGAGAGACAAAAAAAAAATTCATGAAGTAGCTGGGATACTGAAAATAAAATATATGACAGTTTTAGCATTTTGGAAAGAACAATTTTAGAGATGCTAGGGCAAGAGGAAGCTGGATGGAAAGATTAGAGGAGATGTTTGAGAAATGAAAGCTGGTGGTGATAGCATACACCAAGAGAAGTGGTTTTTGTACAGTCATAATGAGCATGATGGTATGAGTTTTTCTTTTTAAAAATAAAATTCTTTTCTTAGCCCTTTTTTCCCTTCTCCCTTCCTTCTTTTTCTTCTATGCGACATATAAATTTTACAACACTTTAGGCTTTATCTAAGAACTTAGATTGAAGGCTGGGATGTTGTCTGTATGCATCAGACTATGTTCAGGTATGTATCTTTATGTAGACGTCCTACTGGTAGACATTTTGAAAGCCTGCCTCACTTTAATAACTGGCTTTAATTTACACTTTACTTGAGTTATATTAAACATACTAACTAATCTTTCAATAGCACTTAAAAGTTTACCTAGAATTCCCACAGATTGTCTCATTTGATCTCATAATTACCGTGTGAAGTAATTTCATATTAGCTCATTTTACACATAATATACTGAGATTTAGAGAGACTAAGTATTTTTCTGAGATCGTTTAATGTTGAAATGAACAATTCTAAAGCCCGAGTATCCTTTAATTATAAAGAAAAAACATGCAAGAGAAAAGATTGTGAAATTTAACATACTGGGAATGACACCTTTCTGGTATCTTGGAATTTCAGTGAAAGTTCTAAAGCTGTGAAGGGTTTAAAGGGTTAAAAAAAAATTCCAACTTAATTCTATAGAATTTGTGGGAAGTGGAAACCCTGGTCAACCATGATCACTCCAACAGTCCAGGGATGAGAAGATCAAACATTCAAAAGTAAATTTGGTGAGGAAAAATTTTCTTTGAAGAAAGCTGACAGTTCTTGACTGCCTCTCTTAGGAAGAGAAGGGACTGCTTCCTGCCTCTATGCCAAAGTGGAGCCCAGTCACTAAATATGATGCTGTCTGCAAGAGGGAGGCTAGCATCTCACTCTGGCTTGAAGAGTGCTGAGACTTTTAGGCTACCCAGAGCTACTCCTGGAGCGCAGGAGGCAATAATTCTTGGGAGAATTTGGAATGTGTCCTCCGGATCTGAGGAGAGGCATAAAGCCTCTCACACAGAGAAGTCTGCAAGCCCTTGGGGATGGCTGGAAGAAGCTGTAAAGAAAAAAAAAAAAAAGAGAGAGGACAGAAGATCAGTAGATTCAGGAGAGCCAGGATAGGTGTTTTGCTGTAAGACACTATGAGAGGTAGTAGCCAGGCTTGGAAAGTCTTGAAAGGATCTTGACAAAGAGGGGCATCGCCAAACGCCAATTCATATGCTGTACAGTAGGGCTATCTTTTAGAAGTCTACCATAGTAGACAGAAGACATTTGCTGTCTGAAAAAGAACTACTGAAAGCTCTGGCCAGAAGCAGTGGAGGAGTTAGAAGAGAAAGCAGAGTGAAAAAGCCAGGAGTGATATTCAAACCATTTTACATTTGGTGGGACATGCAGGTTGACCACCAGAAAAGATGCCTTCCAGGGCTACTATGAAATGGGTTTTGTTTCCCCTTCTGGGCTAGTGCTTGCCAAACCTCAGATTAGCCTTGAACTTGGGGAGCAGAGAAGCAACTCTACATTGGGTACGTTACGATGTGAAAGTTTAGGTGCAGACTAAAGTAGACCTTTTAACACAGAAAATGAGACTTTCCAAATGTATGGGACCTGCTGAAGATATTGTCCGGAGGAGACTGTTGCCTCCTACAGAGTCCTTTGAAACATTAAAACATTTGAAACATTGGAAAATATTTTGAAACATTAAAACATTGGAAAACAATTAAACTAATGCGGTTTGTACCCTACTGAATTCAGCAAGTTGGCTAAATGATTTACATGTAGCAAAAAAAATTAATTTTAATTTTTATTTTTTGAGACAGAGTCTTGTTCTGTGGCCCAGGCTGGAGTGCAGTGGCGTGATCTCGGCTCACTGCAAGCTCCGCCTCCTGGGTTCACGCCATTCTCCTGCCTCAGCCAGTACTGGGACTACAGGCGCCCGCCACCACGCATGGCTAATTTTTTGTATTTTTTTTTTTTCAGTTGAGACGGGGTTTCACCGTGTTGGCCAGGATGGTCTCGATCTCCCGACCTCGTGATCCACCCGCCTCGGCCTCCCAAAGTGCTGGGATTACAGGCGTGAGCCACCGCGCCTGGCCGCAAAATTATTTTTATAAAACAATCATGAACATAGAGGAAAAAAGTTTGAGGTGGACTTGGCTAGCGTTTTATAAGTGAATTTCAGAACTGAGTTTCATACAGGGGAAGTTGCTTGGCCCAGGTCATACACACAGTTTAACAGAACAACACTGAACCATGTGCAGGATGTTTGGAGCAAGGTCAAACCTACCTTTTACTAATGGAATAACACGTTGCACTGGTTAAGGTTACACAATACACATATGTGATTTCTCCAATAAACAATGGGAAAGGATAATTTGTTGTAGGCCCAGGAGTACAGAGATATTTGGTAAGACTCCAAAGAAAGTAAAGACAAAAGGAGGACAAGCTTTGTCTTATTACATTTTGGAGGAAATATTGAAGGCTAGAAAACAGCGGGCAAAATCCAATTATTAAAGAAAGGAATTAAAGCCATACCAGAGAATTAGTTAGTGACCAGTTTGAATAACAATAATTTCTAAGCAACAGCCAGAGAAAATATTTTGAAGGATTCAGTATTGGAGAAAAAATTTTTTTAAATCAAAATAGGCCAACATATGTGAAAGAATGTCTTGTGTATGGAAAATACAACAATTGAGAACACATTTTTTTCTTTTTAAAATAATTGATTCAAAATATATCACTTTCTTCTAGTTTGTGTTCTTCCTATTGTGCTACACTTTGATACATGGCATAATCTCTTCTTATTAAAAAAAATTCATGCCTTAGGGTTAGATATCTCATTTTGGAGAAATTTAGGAAGAAAATGTGATAATGTAAGAGATAACTAGGACCTTACAGCTACTCTCATGAAGTTCATATTCTGATGCAAATATAGAGTCAACCAATAAAACATAATTAGTAAACTGTGGGAAAAAATAGAGAACAAGTAAAGGGAAATTGAGAGTTCCAAGTGAGTTGCAGGTAAGGAGATAGGTAGCAATTGTTAAGAGTAGCTGTTATTGCTATGAAAAACATTATGGCAAGTTAGGCTTGATTTGGACCTGCCACAACAGATACCTGTGGCATGCTCAGTTGTATATCTTTTCTGCTACATTAAAACAATAGCAGGTTTTCTGCTTTTTAAATACAAGTTCCTTTCCTCCTACTTCTCTTCCTACTCTTCTCTTAACATGTCACTTCTACCTGCTACATAGCTAGAGGCTGATAAAGTGGCATCCGCTCAGGTTGGTGTAGGCGTTTCTTGTTTCTTGAGTCAAATATGCAGACATGCCACTGCAAATGGATGACTACTCAGTTTGTTTGCTTGTGGATTTTTACAACTTCATCGGTGTTTTATCAGTCAAATTGTCAGTGTTTTTAACAGTTGATGGATATGATAGAAATTGGTACAGTGTAAGTCTGTGGTTCTCAACTCTAGCTGCATATGAGAATCACTCAGGGAGTTTGGAAAAATGCAGATGCCAGGGCCCAGGGCCAGGGATGTTGATTTGATTGGTCTCTATGAGGCCTGGGCATTAGTGCTAGGTGCTGGCCAGTGATTCTGAGAAGTAGCCAGGCTGGGGTATCTCAAGGTGTGCCAGGCAGCCTGCAGGTACTTTCAGAGGAATATGCCATGTGATTTAATCCTCACATCAGTATAACAAAGGCATTGGGGTCCTCATTTTGCAGAAAAAGGTCTGTATTTTTGAGTGATGGCATGATTTTCCCAGAGCCACATCACTAGGGTGTAGAAGGGTGTATTTCATTTCTGACATCGTATTTGGAAATTGTGGGTTGGAAAAGCTAATTCAGTTCCACTCAAATAAAATGGTTTACTTGTGAAATGTTTTTCCACCATCTGCGCCTCTGAAAATAGAGTAGCAATTTCCATTATGGAATTGTAGAAAGTTTGACCCCAAATGTACAACTGATAAAAAGTGAAATTAAATAACACACCCTACTTTAGAGAAGGAATCCCAAAATAGGTATCTTAAAATTATTTCCATTTTTTGCTTTTATGTTTATACATTTCAAAGAAGAGATTCAGCCAACCTTTATTTTTAATGTTTGAAACAGCATTTTCCCCTGTTATTTCTGAGCAAGATAAACCCAGGAAGCACTAGAAATTTCAAGCAATATGTTTTTTTTCTTGATGATAACACTTGAGTAGTGTAAAATATTGATAAAATAAAAAGTCACTTTTGTTATTATAAATGGTTTTGAATTATTACTTTAGTTACAAATAAATTCCAAATATAGAAGGTATTGTTAATGACTTTGACAAGCATGATTGCTTCCATATTAGGCTCATACTACACCTCTGTACATATGTGAATCTTTGTACAAAATGTCTTTTTTTCCCAATTGAAAGGCAATTTTTAGCATGTGATAAAAGATACAGAAGGTTAAAAAAAGAGATGATCGTGAAAAGGCAGTAAACCTGCTAGCCAAGTGTCACTATCCTACTGATTCCCAGAATCAACCATTTTTACCAGATTTTTGTTTTATTTTATTTTTATTTTATCCTTCTAGAAATACTACATGATTCTACAAACATAAAATACATATATTTATCTTTTCACTTAAATAGCAGCATACTATAAATTCACAGTTTTATATCTTGCTATTTTTACTGGCTAATACTTCTTTGAGGTCATTATATCAACACATATAGACCTACTTCACTATTTTCAGTGACTACATAGTGTTACATTGAATGGATGTGCCATAGTTTGTTTAAATGAGTACCCACAGGTGGGCATGAGTTGTAATATTTTTTGTTTTACAGACAATACTATCAAATGCTCTATGAAGTGTTTGAACCAACTTACACTTTGGCCAGCAATGTATGAATGTCTGTTTCCCTATACTTTAGTCAACTCTATATTATCACATTTTAAAATGTTTGCCTGAATCTAACGGGGGAAAATGCTTGCTTATTGTTTTAATTTATGTTTTGCATTCATATCTTAGAAAGCAATTCATAGTTTATTCTGAGAAGTGCCTAGAACTGCTCATATATATTGAAGGATACAAATACAAATAGCAATGCAAATATTCATGTATGTACCACCTAGCTTCATGTGTAGAACATCAGTGATTTTCTTTAGAAAAGCTCTGTGGATGGTTCCCATTTCTTCTTCAGCATTCAAAGATCACGATTACCCTGAATGGCATCTTCTCTTCTCTTGCTTTTTTCAATAGTTTAATGATATTTGATGAGTCCCTAAATGTTAGATCATTTAGCTCTGTGTGCTTTTTAAGTTTCTATATGTGAAACCAAACTACATGTATATATTTGTGACATAATTTTTTTTTGCTCACTCAAAAATATTTTTATATATTTTTAATATTCACGAATATCTATACCTAAGAGTGTGTTTCTAGTGTTCTGAAAAATTCTCAGGTACTATCTCTTCAAAAGTTACATTCCTCATTCCAGAATTCCTCATCCTGATCTCCATGTCTCTTAACTTCTTTATTATTTCTATTTTATTTGTATTTTTAAAAATTTTATTTAGAGGTAGGGTCTTGCTCTCTTGCCCAGGCTGGAGTGCAAAGGCATGATCATAGCTTACTGCAGCCTTGAACTCCTAGGCTCAAGCAATCCTCCCATCTCAGCCCTAGAACAGCTAGGACTACAGGGACATAGCACCATGATGCCCAGCCAAGTTTTTTCTTTAATTTTAGAGACCGGGTCTCACTATGCTGCCCAGCCTAGTCTTGAACTCCTGGCCTCAAGCCATCCTCCCATCTTGGCCTCCCAAAGTGCTGGAATTACAGGCGTGAGCCAACACACTTGGCTTCTTAACTTCTTTTCAATATTTTTCATCGATTTTGTTTTATGTTACATTTTAGAGAAAAAGTATTTATATCTCTGCATAAACTAAATATCTCAGTCTGTATAATCTATGATTTAATTTATCTGTTAACATTTTTATATCAATTTTTTAACTTCCAAAATAAGTATTATTAATTTTTATATCTCTTTTGTCTTTTTATAGTCTTTTTTCTTGCTTATATTTTAAGTCATTTTTATTTGAATGTAGAAATACAGTTATTTCACAGTTTCATTTGATAATGTTGATATCTGAAGTCCTACTAAATATAATTCTGCTATCTGTTATTTATTTTGGCTATCACTCAAAGTGCCTTGAAATCTTTGCTATTATAAATGGTATCTTTTATACAATCCATCTTCTAGTTTTGGGTTACTGGTATACAGAGACAAAACTGATGCTCACTTTACATACTGATTTTATCCAGTGTCCTTGATAAATTCATAAATTAATTTTAATTTGGGTCCTTCTACATACACAATCACTTGTAAATAATGACAGCTTCCCAGTCTTCATTTATTTAAACCTTTATTTATACCTTTTATTTCTTTTCTTGCCTAACATCACCCGCTAAAATCTCTAGGTCAATGTTAACTAGAAATTACAATACTAGGCATTCTCATCTCCTTCATAATCTCAGGTAACTAGCTTTCAGTATTTCATCATTGAGCTCTACGTTTGCTATAAGGTTTTTATCGATACTTTTTAATGGATTAAAGAAGCTTCTTCCATTACTAGTTTGCTAAGAGGGCTTTCTTCATTTATCATGAAAGGACATTGAATTTTATTAATTTTTTGCATCCTCCAAAACATGGAATGATTTTCAGTTATTACTAGACATGAACCCATCTAGATTGTGATATATTATTATTTTTATCTAACGTTAGAGTCAATTTATTAATTTTTGTTTAGAAATTTTGTATCCATGTTCATGGAATTGGCCTGTAATTTTCCCATCTTGTTATGCTCTTTTCAGGCCTACAAATAACTATTTAAAAAGCATTTCCTATGTTTATATTCTCTGTAAGAGTTTTTGTAATATTGGTGGTGTTTCTTTCTCAAATGTTTGGTAGAATTCACAGGAAAGCCATCTGGACCTGCAGTTTTCTTTGTGGAAACATTTTTTTAAAGCAGCTTTATTGAGACATAATTTACATATCATAAAATTCATCCATTTAAAATGTAAACCTTAATGATTTTTAGTAAATTTACAGAGTTGTGCAGCCATCACCAAAATCCAATTTTAGAACATTTTCACCACCTCAAAAATATACCTCATACTAATTTGTAGTTATTTTTATTCCAAACCCCAGTTCCAGGCAACCACTAATCTACTTTCTATCTCTATAGATCTACTTTTTCTGACCATTTGGTATAAATATAATTGTACAATATGTAGCTTTTGTCCCTAGCTTCTTTTACTTAACATAATAATTTTGAGATTCATCTATATCTAGCTATGTGATCAGCAGTTCATTCTTTTTATTGCTGAATAGCATTTGACAATATGAATATACTTTATCTTGTTTATATATCCACCCGTTGATGAATATTGGGTATTTTTATGTTTTAGCTATTACTAATAATGTTGCTATGAACATTTATGTGTAAGCCTTTGTAAATACACGTTTTCATTTCTTAGAGTGGAATTGTCATATTGTTTGGTGTATCTATGTTTAACACCTTAAGAAACTGCCAAACTGTTTTCCAAAGTGGTTGTACCATTTTACGTTTCTATATCCAATGTTGCAGTGTCTTCATATCTCAATAATACTTATTATCTTTTTTACTATAGCCATCTAGTGGGTATGAAGTGATATCTCATTGTGGTTTTGATTTGTGTTTCCTAATGACAGATGGCATTGAATATCTTTTCACGTGCTTGCTTGCCATTTGTATATCTTCTTTGAAACAATAATTATTCAAGTTATTTGCCCATTTTTTAAATTGGGCCACTAACTTTATTATCATTGAATTGTCAGTGTTCTTTATATATTCTGGATACCTGTCTTTTATGAGACATAGGATTTGCAAATATTTCATCCAAGTGTGTGGCTTATCTTCTCATATTCTTAATAATTTTGAAGCACAGAAGTTTATTAGTTTGATAAAGTCAATTAAAATTTTTTTTGTTTATAAGCCATGCTTTTCTAGGTATTATAAGATACTATTATGTATTGTATCTCAGAAATCTTTTCCTAACCCTCAGGGTCAAAAAGATTTTCTCCTGTGTTTTCTTCTAAAAGTTTTATAGTCTTAGAAGTAACATTCAGGTCTATGATCCACTTTGAGTTAATTTTTGTGTCTTATGTGAAGGGTCTAAATGAATCTTTTTATGTATGCAGGTAACTAATTTTAAATGAAAAAGAATAGCAACACTGGATGTTAGTAAGGATATGAAACAAATGAAACTTTCATAAATTGTTGAGAGAATATAAAATGGTAGGATCTATTTAAGAAAATAGATGGCTGTTTATTATAAATTATAACATTTATCGACCTTATGACCAAGCAATTCCATTTTTACCCAAAACAAATGAGAATATATGTCCATAAAATAAGTTATACATGAGTAGTCATAGCAGTATTATTCATAAAATCCCCAAATGGGAAATGGCTGCAGTGTCAATAAACTGTGATGTATTCATAAAATAGAATACACTACTCAACACTAAAAAAGGAAAAATAATGTTGTTACATGCAACAACATGGTGAATTTCAAAAACATTATCCTGAAGGTAACAAATCGTACAGACAAGAGTGCCTATGTTATGATTCCATTAATATAAATTTCTAGAAAAAGCTACCATATGATTTTCTTTACAAAGCACTAGAATAAAGAGAGAAAATATCAGAACAATGGGCATCTCAGGGTTAGAGGGGGATGAGTATTTCTATAGAGGGAGGGTGAGAAACTTTCTGGAATGATGGACTGTTATATATTGATAGGGGTTTAAAATACCAAGATGTAAATCAAAACTCAGTGGATACACACTTAAGAATTTTGCATTTCGCTATGTGTACATTTAATTTCAAAAGAAGAAAACTATTGAAAAATTAATTAAACTGTTGTTAGAAATATATATGTTGAACTTGCAGTTTCACTAAAATATAAGATGATTGATGGTTGGATGGATAGATATGTATCTGTGGATGGATAGATCTGTAGTAAAGTAAATATAGCAAAAAGTTAATGGTAGAATTTAGGTGGTAGGTATATGGGTGTTCACTGTTAAATTCTTTCCACTTTACTGTACATTTGAAACTTTATATAAAAATACTTTTGGAAATTTAAAAAATGTGTTTCATTGTTTCCTCAAACCCAAAATTATTTATTTTACTGTCACAGAAAGAAGGAAGAAAACTTGGATTCACTTCAAGACACATTCTAGAGAAGGCCCTGTCTTGTCTTTATACATTTATCTATATTTCAAGTTAAGAAGATGTGAAACTTTAGTCTACATCTTATCTAAATTTATTCATCTCTTTAGGGTAGCCAAACTTGCTCCTTTTTAATCATGACAATATCCAGGGGACTTTAAAGAGTATCTTAGTTAATTTATTCATTTCATGTACAGAAGCCAGTCAAAAACGTTTGTGGAGGAGGTTAGTTTGACGTCTTTATTTTAAAAAAAGTTATTGGTTATTGAATTATGTAGAATGCACAAAAGTAGCCCATGATCCAAAGGAAATAAAGTTATTGTCTCTATTTACTTTGTTCCTGATGGTTCAAATGATCTTACTCTTACCAAAGTGGGATAACCTTCATTTCATATTTACAAAATGTTTATTGAGAGCCTGCTATAAACCAAGTTCAAGGGCCACAAAATCAAATAGATCATACCTCATATGATTTTTCTCTGTGTCCCCACTCAAATCTCATCTTGAATTGTAATCCCCATGTGTTGGGGGAGGGGCCTGGTGGGAGGTGATTGAATCATGGGGTAGACGTCCCCCTTGCTGTTCTGGTGATAGTGAGTTCTCAAGATATCGGTTTGTTTGAAAATTTGTGGCACTTCCCCCTTTGTCCTCTCTCTCTCTCTCATGCCACCATGGTAAGACGTACCTTGCTTCCCCTTCCTTTTTTCCCATGATTGTTAAGTTTCCTGAGGCTTCCTTAGCCATGAGGAACTGTAAGTCAATTAAACCTCTTCTTATAAATAGTCCAGTCTCAGGTAGTTCTTTAAGCAGTGTGAAGCTGGACTAATACAATATCCATAATGAGTTTAAAGTCTACAGAAGAAACTTTCCCTTTCTTATGCTTTTCCCTTTAATTTATTGTTAAAATATTGAGTTCTTAAATAATAGACTCTCCACAAAACTGCCATGCCAATGTTACTATTTTCATTTTTCCACAGTACAATTTCTTTATGCCACTATTTATTTTACATTTTTACATAATTTCTATTTTTTACATTTGACTTTAGAGTAATCACATTTTCTCATGTATATTACTCTAAAATGACCTCTTGTCATAGAGTGTAAGAGAGACTAGGAAAGAGTATAATAAAGATAGGCACAAACAAGTTTCTTCCCAAGAAAAACAAAGCAATGAAGTTAGTCTAGACTTTATTTTCCAGGAACTAGTAGCTTCCTCTCCCTTCTCTGTAGAAGAACTAGGAGTACTTGTCTTTCTCACACTCATTTTTCTACATTTTCTTAAAAGACTGCAGATAGGCCAGGTGCGGTGGCTCACACCTGTAATCCCAGTACTTTGGGAGGCCAAGGCGGGTGGATCACAGGGTCAGGAGTTTGAGACCAGCCTGGCCAATATGGTGAAACCCTGTCTCTATTGAAAATACAAAAATTAGCTGAGTGTGGTGGTGGGTGCCTGTAG
The DNA here is from genome assembly GCF_029289425.2 of Pan paniscus. Classification (NCBI taxonomy): domain Eukaryota; kingdom Metazoa; phylum Chordata; class Mammalia; order Primates; family Hominidae; genus Pan; species Pan paniscus. The sequence continues at coordinate 79,274,715 of NC_073260.2, forward strand.
TCCCAGCTATTTGGGAGGCTGAGGCAGGGGAATTGCTTGAATCTGGGAGGCAGAGGTTGCAGTGAAGTGAGATTGCACCATTGCACTCCAGCCTGGGCAACAGAGCAAGACCCTGTCTCAAAAAAAAAAAGAAAAAGAAAAGCCTACAGATATAAAAAGATTTTGTCTTTATCAATAAAATTGTAAGCTCTGAGGCCAGACGGGATTGCTCATGCCTGTAATCCCAGCACTTTGGGAGGCCAAGGCAGGCAGATCACGAGGTCAGGAATTCGAGACCAGCCTGACCAACATGGTGAAACCCTGTCTCTACTAAAAATACAAAAATGAGGCCTGGCGCAGTGGCTCACGCCTGTAATCCCAGCACTTTGGGAGGCTGAGGCGGGCGGATCACGAGGTCAGGAGCTCAAGACCATCTTGGCTAACACGGTGAAATCCCGTCTCAACTAAAAAAAAAAAATACAAAAAATTAGCTGGGCGTGGTGGCGGGTGCCTGTAGTCCCAGCTACTAGGGAGGCTGAGGCAGGAGAATGGCGTGAACCCAGGAGGCGGAGCTTGCAGTGAGCTGAGATCATGCCACTGCACTCCAGCCTGGGCCAAAGAGCGAGACTCTGTCTCAAAAAAAAAAAAAAAAAAAAAAATTGTAAGCTCTGTGACTTTTCAGAAAAAGTAAGGCGTGTTTTAAACATCTTGATATATTTAAATAACGGTTTTTTTTAGCTAAAAAAACTAAAGAATTAAAAACTATAGCCTTCCATGTGAACATAGAAAAACTACTTGTCCTATTTAGTAAAATGTTGTTAGGACTTGTCTTTTGTTGATTCTCAAGAAAAGGACAGTAGAAGGAGAAGATCAGAATTTGTGAGTCAAGAAAGCACACATACACATGAAAGCCTGGGAATTGAGAATTTGGGAGAAATCTAAACACTTATAATAAATTCTTAATTACTTAGCTTCTTGTCTGTATTTGCTTTTTCTCTAAAACAAATGTTATTTACTCCAGAGATGAGCAGCTGGATTTGTGAAATATACGTGAAATATTGCTTGAGTTGGAACTATTTTAGGTGAAAAAATATTATCACAGTATCTAGTGAACCAGCAGTCTTCTGAAATGGGGCAGGAGCGATGAATGGTTTTACCTTCGTAATTTTTGAAAAAATCAGAGTCATACCTGAAAGTGAGTCTTCCTATTAATTTATAGATATGGTATTAAATGTTATTAGTTTATAAGACAAAACTTTACCTGAATGCATTTGGTTGACCATAATTGGTATCAGGCTAGGTGAGTAGCAAAACTCAACAAAGAATTTGACCTATTGGCAGGAAGGATTCTAAGAAGAGAAAGAGTAGAGGTAATGGTGTGTTACAGAATTAGGCATAGCAGGAATTAGAAATAGGTATTAGGCTATGTGGGTTAATTCTGAGTATGTCTTGGAAGACCTTGGTTAATTTGGAGCCCGTGAATTATACCAGGTAAGGACTCTTGAGTTTGGGTCCAGTGAAACATCGAGGTGGATAAGGGCAGAAGGTCAGAGGAAGGAGAATAAACAGTTGCCATTTCGTTTATTCATATGACATATTTATACTGGGAGCTTATTGCAATTAACACTGCACATTCAATGATGAGAAATATATGTATAGTCTTTGTATCAGTCAGAGTCTCAGCAAGAAAGAGAAGGTACACTCCAAATGAACACTTTGAGTAGATCTTCTTTGAGAAGAATTATTTACATAGGTATGGGCAGGATTTCAGGAAACCAGCAAGGCACGGTGTTGGGTTCTAAGGCAGTTACAGTGGAAAATGGTTACCAGGAAAAGTAGCTGCTTTGAGAAACTGACAGAAACAGAGGCATTGGATACAAGTGTGCCATCTAACCATGATAACCCACTATAACTAGGACACTTATCTCCATCTCACTTTGTCCTTGTCCTCCAGTCTCCTGAGAATGCCTCACATTGATCACACCCAACTGGAAGCAAGAGAACAATGAAGCCTGTTGATAGAGTGCATGTGAATCAGCAGCTTCTGGGGCAGAGAGAAGGGTGGAGAAGGTTGGACAGTGGATAAGGGTGGACCATAGATAAGGGTGGGTGGCAAACGGAAGATAACCAGCAGAGCTTCTCTTCTCACGAAGCTTTCATTTTAGGGCAGTGGTTTCATTAAGGGCAGTGAGGAAGATTTTGCTCCCTCAGAGGACATTTGGCAATATTTGGTGATATTTTTTAAATTGTCACAACTTGAGGGAGTGGTGCTACTGGCATCTTTTACGTGTAGAGGCCAGTAGAGGGCAAGGATGCTGCGAAACATCATACAATGCACAGTATTGCACACGCCTCCCTCAAAACAAAGACTTGTTTAGCCTGAAATTCCAACAGTGAGGAGGTCTGTTTTAGTGCAGGAAAAAATATTTGTCAAATTATCATATAAATGAATGTAAAATTGTAAACTACACAGTATTCTGTGAAAGATGGTCACTTACTGCTATCAAGATGCAGGATCAGAGAGGCTTTTGTGAAGATAGGATGATTAACCTAAGATTTGAAGGGTGAATCAGAGATAAGTAGAGCAAGGAAGAGGAGGGGAAAAATAATCCAAGCAGAGAAAACACCATATCAAATGCCTAAGGCAAGAAGCAGAATGGAAATCTTCAAGAAAAGGAAGGAAGTCTGGTGGGATGGAATGCAGAGAAAAAGAGAGAACTTGGTACAAAACTGGATTGCTGGACCCAGGCCAGATGTAGCAGGGAATTTTGGACCATTTAAGAAGTGCAACGTCTTTGAGCACATACATAGCTGCAAATAGTAGACAAGCAGATGCTTATCCTCAAAGGTAAATCAAGATACAGAAAAACATAGCCACTTTTAGGATGTCCTTTTAGGACAAGATGGGGGTGAACAGAGAGTTAGAATAGCCTCCCCTCCACTGCCCCTCAAGAGGCAACACGGCCTGTGATTAAGGGTGTTCAATCTCTGGGGCCAAATTGCCTGAGCATAAATCCTGCCGGACACTGATTAGCTGTTTTGACTATGAGCAAGGTAAACTTTCTGAGCCTATTTCCTCCTCTGTAAAAAAGGGCTAATAATGGTATATTCCTCATAGTGTTATGAAAAAAATTAAAAATGGAAACAATGTCTGGATAGTGCCTGGCACATAGTAAGCATCTCACATAGTATTAGTAGTAGCAGTAGCAGTAGTAATATTTGTTGTTGTTGTTGTTGTTGTTGTTGTTCTGAAAAAAAAAAGGGTTGGGATATTGTTGCCTGTTAGCCGAATTTAGTGACTGCCTGCTTTTGTACATAAAGTTTTACTGGAACACAGCCATGCTTATTTGCTTGCATATCTCTATGTCTGCTTTCATATAATGATGACAGAATTAAGTTGTTGGAATAGAGACTATATGGCCTACAAAGCTGAAAATATTTACTATCTGGCTCTTTACAAAATACATTTTCAGACCCTTACTCTAGAGGGATTAAGCACTGCTTGTCCCATGGAACTGAGCCATCATGGGTTCCTTCAACAGTTTTCTGAAGACACTGTAAAAACTCTCTTTCCATATTTTGAGTCCTTATTCCACTTTCTAAAAGTGCACTTACCCTATATTCTAAACTAGCTCCCAGAATCTTGACTCTCTTTTTTAGTCTATCTTAATAAGAGATTCTTAATGGGAGCCTCTTACTCTACTAACCTCTCCAGTTCTTGGTTAACAAAATACTCATGACTCTGCTGTAGCTATTTAGAGCTGTGATACTGTAATCGTACCCTATATTCTAAACTAGCTCCCAGAATCTTGACTCTCTTTTTTAGTCTATCTTAATAAGAGATTCTTAATGGGAGCCTCTTACTCTACTAACCTCTCCAGTTCTTGGTTAACAAAATACTCATGAATCTGCTGTAGCTATTTAGAGCTGTGATACTGTAATCTTAGGCTTTGTCATTGTAGGATTGGTCCTAGACACCACCTTCTTCCCACCTAGTTGAAATTATATGCTACCTGGTGGGATTCACCAGAGGCTCACCAATTTTGCCCTGAAACAAGTCCTCACACTGAAAGACTGAAGTAAAATACAATACCCAGATTTACAGAGGACTTACTGAGTTGCAGGCATTATTATAAAAATATTAAACAGATTATCTCATTTAGTCCTCAATCTGATAATCCACATTTTATAAATTAGGATTCTGAGGATTAACAGAAGCAGCACCTTCCCCAAGGTCTCCCTGCTGGTCAGATGCCTGAGCCCAGCCAGTGTGACTGTGGGGCCATTTCCTTAACCTCCTCCTCACTGTGAGAGCTGACACCTGGCATTGTAGGTACGAGTCCTCGAACCACAGTCTCCACTTCATCTAAAGAACAGATGGAACGGGAGAAGCAATAAGAGCTCAGTAACACAAGGAGTCTGTCCCTGGAGGGTTAAATTCTCATGCCTGCAAGTATAGATATCCAGAAAATCCATCTGGATGGCAGATTAAGGGAGGAACACCAAGAAGGCCCTGAAAACTGAGGCAAATTTTTGTCTCAGAGAGATTTTTACATGCTTTTGGGAAAACAAACAAAACAAAACAACACAACAGTATAGCTAGCTTGGAGCCCAAAGGTTGAAGAATACAGGCATACCTTGGAGATATTTGATTCTAGACGACCACAGTAAAGCATATTACGTAAATATTTGGTTTCTCAGTGCATAATAAAAATCATGTTTACACTATAGTTTATTAAATGTGCAAGAGCATGTCTAAAAATGCAATGTACATATATCATAATTAAAAAATACTTTATTGCTAAAAAATGCTAAAAATCCTCTAAGCCTTCAGTTACTTGTAATCTTTTTGCTGGTGGAGAATTTTGCCTTGATGTTGATGGGTGCTGATTGATCAGGGTTGTGGTTATTGAAGGCTGGGGTGGCTGTGGAAATGTCTTAAGAGAATAATAAAGTTTACCATATAGATTCATTCTTTCTTTCATGAATGGTTTCTCTGTAGCATGCAATGCTGTTTGATGGCATTTTGCCCATGGTAGAACTTCTTTCAAAATTGGAGTCAGTCCTCTCGAACTCTGACACTGCTTTATGAACTAAGCTTATGTAATATTCTAATTCTTTTGTCATCACTTAAACAATGTTCACAACATCTTCACCAGGGGAAGATTCCATCTCAAGAAATCACTTTCTTTGCTCATTCATAAGAAGCAATCCTGATCCACTCAAGTTTTATCGTGAGATTGCAGTAATTCAGTCACACCTTCAGGCTCAACTTCCAATTCTATTTCTCTTGATATTTGTAACTCATATGCAGTTACTTCCTCCGCTGAAGTCTTGAAACCCTCAAAGTCATCTATGAGAGTTGGAATCTTCTTCCAAACTGTGTTCATGTTGATATTTTGACCTCTTACCATAATTCACAAATGTTCTTAATGACATCTAGAAAGGCGAATCTTTTCTAGGAGGTTTTCAACTTATTTTGCCTACATACATCAGAGAAATCTTTATCTATGGCAGCTATAGCTTTACAAAATGTATTTCTTAAATAATAAGACTTCAAAGTTGAAATTACTCCTTGTTCCATGGACTGTAGAATGGACACTGTGTTAGTAGGCATGAGACAACATTAATCTCCCTGTATATCTCCATTAGAGCTCCTGAAGGACTAGGTTCACTGTCAATAGCAGTAACATTTTAAAAGAAATCTTTTTTTCTGAGGAGTAGGTGTCATCAGTGGGCTTAAAATATTCAGGAGACTATACTGTAAACAGATGTGCTGTCATCTTGGCCTTGTTCCATTGATAAGGGCACAGAGTAGATTTAGCACCATTCTTAAGGGCCCTAGGATTTTTGGAATGGTAAATGCGCATTGGCTTCAGCTTAAAGTCATCAGTTGCATTAGCCCCTGACAAGAGAATCATTGTATTTTTTAAAGTTTTGAAACCAGGGACTGACGTCTCCTCTTTAGCTATGAAAGTCCTACATGGCATCTTCTTCTAATAGAAGGCTGTTTTATCACATTGAAAATCTGTTGTTTAGTGTAGTCACCTTCAATTATCTTAGCTAGATCTTCTGAATAACTTGCTGCAGTTTCTACATCAGCACTTGCTGCTTCACCTTTCAGTTCTATGTTATGAAAATGCATTATTTCCTTAAACCTATGAACCAATCAGTGCTAGACTCAAACTCTTCTCCTGCAGCTTCCTCACTTCTCTCAGCCTTCACAGCATCGAAGACAGTTAGGGCCTTGTTTTAGATTAAGCTTCAGCTTAAGGGAATGATGTAGCTGGTTTGATCTATCCAGACCACTAAAACTTGCTCCATATCAGCAATAAGGCTATTTCACTTTCTTTTCATTGGTATGTTCACTAAAGTAGCACTTTTAATTTTTTTTCAAGAACTTTTCATTTGCATTTGCAACTTTGCTAACTGCTTGGTACAAGAGGCTTAGCTTTTGGCTTATCTCAGTTTTTGACAGGCCTTCCTCCCTAAACTTAATCCTTTCTAGCTATTGGTTTAAAGTGAGAGACTTGTATCCTTTTTTCTCACTTGAACACTTGTTTGCCACCATAGGCATATTAATTAGCCTAATTTCAATACTGTTGTGTCTCAGGGAATAGGGAAGCCCAAGAAAAGGGTGAAAGAGGAATGGTTGGTCAGTGGAGCAGTCAGAACACGTACAATATTTACAGATTAAGTTCTCCATCTTATCTGGGTGAGGTTCATGGCACACCAAAATAATTACAATAGGAACATCAATAGGAACTGACCACAGATCACCACAACAGATATAATATCGATGAACAATCTTAAGGTATGTGAGAATTACCAAAATGTGACATAGGGACACAAGTAAGCACATGCTATTAGAAAAATGGTATCAATAGACTTGCTCGAGGCAAGGTTGCCACAAATTTTCAATTGGTAAAAAACGAAATATCTGTGAAGTACAATACAGCAAAGCACAATAAAACAAGGCATCCTGTATCTACCACATTTTATTTATCCATACTTCCACATATGGACATATGGGTGGTTTCTAGCTTTCAGATATTGTGAATAATGCTGCTGTGAACACTGATATACACATATCCATTGAAATCCCTGATATCAATACTTTTGGGCATATATTTGAAATTGCTAAATCATGGTGCATTTGATGGATTTTCATATATTGAACCAGCTTTGCCTTTCATAAATAAATCTCACTTCATTGTGGTGTATAATATTAATATGCTGTTGAAGTCAGTTTGTTCATATTTTATTGAAGCTTTTAAATTTTTTATATCAATTTTCAAAAGATATTAATCTGTAGTTTTCTTTGTCTTGTAGCATTTTTTTTTTTTAAGACAGGGTCTCCCTTTGTCATCCAGGCGGGAGTGCAGTGGCACAATCTTGGCTTACTGCAGCCCTGACCTTCTGGGCTCAAGCAATCCTCCTGCCTCAGCCCCTCAAGTAGTTGAGACTATAGGTATGCACCACCATGCCCAACTTTTTTTTTTTTTTTTTTTTGTAGGAACAAAGTTTCACTATGTTGCCCAGGCTGGTCTCAAACTCCTGAGTTCAAGTGATCTGCCCAACTTGGCTTCCCATAGTGCTAGAATTACAGGCATGAGTCAACACAATTGGCCAGCATTTTTGTCTGGCTTCAGCATCAGAGTAAAGCTGGCCTCATAATATTAGTTAAAAAGCTATTTTCTCCTCTTTAAGTTTTTAGAAGAAATTGATTGAGAAGAGCTGACATTAAGTTACTATGTAGCATCCTTCCATTTCAATATGAAAGACTTCTTTTGTCATTTCTTGTAAAGGAGATCTGGTGGTAATGAACATGTCAGCTTTTGCTTATCTGAAAATGTACTTAATTTTTCCCTCATTATGGTGGACAGTTTTGCTGGACATAGAATTATCAGTTCACAGTTTTTTTTTTTTTTCTTGTAACACTTTAAATATATCAGCCCACCAATTCTGGATTCCAAAGTTTCTACCTGATAAATCAGTTGATAATTGTATTAGTCCGTTCTCACGCTGCTATAAAAAACTGCCCGAGACTGGGTAATTTATAAAGAAAAGAGTTAAATTGACTCACAATTCCACATGGCTAGGGAAGCCTCAAGAAACTTATAATCATGGTGGAAGGGGAAGGAAACACATCCTTCTTCACATGATGTCAAGGAGAATTGATGAGTAAAAGGGGAAAAAGTCCCTTATAAAACCATCAGATCTCGTGAGGACTCACTTACCATCATGAAAACAGTATGAGGGTAACTGCCCTCGTGATAAAATTGCCTCCCAAAGGGTCCCTCCCATGACTGGTGGGGATTATGGGAACTACAATTCAAGATGAGATTTGGGCAGGGATGCAGCCCAGCCTTATCAATAATCTTACTTATGACAACTTGCACATAATGAGTCACTTTTTGTTGCTGCTTGAAAGGTCCTCTCTTTGTGTCTTTCAACAGTTTGGTAACAATATGCTTCAGTGTACTATCTTTGGGTTTACCTTACAAAGCATTTAATGAGCTTCTTGGATGTATAGATTCATATCTATCATCAAATTTGGAGATTTTAAGACATTATTTCTTCAAATAATCTCTTTGCCCTTTGTTCTCTCTCTTTGCCTTCTTGAACTCTCATAGTGCACGTGTTGGTCCTCTTGTGGTGTGCCACAGGTACTTTAATCTCTGATCTCTTTCTTCATTCTTTTTTCCAGGGTTTGTCAAGAAGGATTTCTGTGAATTTATTTTGTTCCCTTAAATAGACATGTTTTCTTATTTCTCTGCATGTCTTATGATTTATTGTCATTGTTGAAAATTGGGCATCTGGAAACAGCCACATCTTCCAGTTTTTGAAGACAGACTCTGTCTGGGACAGTACTTCACTGATTAGCTGGATTGGCTCTGAGTCTAGGGATCAGCTGAATGTGGAAGGTTAAGGTGTTTTTGGAGTATGTGTCTTTCCTGGGTCTGAAAGTGGCCTTCTCAACTCTACCATATACATGACTTCTCTCACTGTCTTAATTTCCCAAAGAGTCTTACCCTAGATTTTCCTTGGGGCCTTAGATGGTCTATTCTATGTCTCCACTGTAATTTTTTATGAGAGATATCCTCAGGCATAAAGTCTCTCTGCAGCTTGTACAAGCATAGACTGACACTTTTACTACCCGAGATGTGAGTTATGAGTAACAGAAACCAGACCTTTAAGCAGCCCTCAGACAGTTTAGAACATTGCAAATAAGATCTCCACTCACCCCAGTTTGAGAGGGGGAATCGGTAACCAGGCTGCCACCTCTTCCAGGCCAAGACCATGATACACAAGAAGAGGGATTGGAATTTGGGCAAAGGCAGGTGAAAACACCACAGAAGTTCCCACCATTTGAAGGTAGCTTTCTCCTGATTGAGCACACATTCATTTGGTGTAAATCTTTTTTTCAGAGCTTTTAGAAGATTAGTTAAGCCAGTTTCTACTTATTCTTTGGTGTTTTTGGTATTTCCAAAGCTTGGAGATTCCTAGTCTGCCATTTTGCTAATGTCACTGTTGTCAATTAGTCTTTCCATTGAATCTTTCAATGGGTCCTCCACATTTATTGATAATATGACAGAGACCATTCATTCTAACATGCCACCTATATACATTTCAAAAGTCCTCAATGCTATTATTTTCCATCCACATTCTACAGGCAGTTTCTACCATTCCACCAAAAATTACTCTCAAAGGCCACTTGATGACACAGAAAGAGCTTGGAGTTCTGAGTTCATCAGGATTTGGTTGTAATTTTTGTCCACAATTACTTGTTTTTATATCTTGGACCATCATCATAAGCTCTGCAAGTCTCAGTATAGTGAGTTATGTCGTTACTTCATCTGTAGTATAATCACTTTGCAAATTTGATTTTAAAACAAGATTAGGCCACAAGCTAATTTCCTTCTAACTCATCCCTATAGATTAACTCAAAAGCCATCTTTCCCTTTTTCAAATGGTTTCTCCTATGGAAACCCGATAAGAACTTTTGTGCCTCCTTCGAATTGCTGTAGCACTTGTTGTCTGTATCATTCACATGTCAGATGCCACTCTGTGCCTGGAAACAAAATTTTTCTCTTTGCTCATGTCTTGGCACCTTTTAAAGAATGTGTTCATCTGGAAAGAAAGTCATGCCTCTATCTGTTAATTTATCTGTTGCCTATTTATTGACTATTTTATAGACATCATATTAGGTTCTGATTACAGGTGCAAGTGAAATATAGTTCTACCTCAGAAGCTTAGAGTCTTTGTGGAAAAAAAAAACAGCTTATTCCTCAAATAGCTTTACATTTTCCAAAGAGAACACAGTTATTAGGTAGAATACATTCACGTATTACAGGTAAATATATAAATACTTATTTGGTATGAAAACCCTGTTAATCACTTCTCTATTTTGAAAAAGGAAATTTATCTTTTCTCCTTGGTTTGCTCCTTGCTATCTGGGATAAACTTCAGATATCAAGGAGCAAACCTAAAAAGGTTCAGAATGTTAGTTCAGAGAAGCATTGAGAAGTTATTATCTGGCACTTATACAACATGGTTGACATGAAAATAGAGCTGGAAATCTCACAAAGTTAGGTGATCTTTCAAGAATTTCAATACTTCCTGCTGTCAGTTGGAAGACCTATAAGAATAGCCTCCTTTATAACGCAGTTAAGGTGGGAGGCAGAACAAGATAGTGGAATAGAAAGCTCCACCGATTGTCTACCTCACAAGAACATGAAGTTAACAACTGTCTACATGGAAAAAACACCTTCATAAGAGCCAAAATCAAGTGAGCAATTTCATATCGCTGAAAGAGGCACTGAAGACATGGAAAAAACAGTTCTGAATCGCTGATGCCACCCCTCCCCAACCCCAGCCAGCAGTGGCTTGGTGTTGGGAGCCTCTCCGGATGCTGGAGGAGGGAGAACACAGCAATTGTGAGGCACTGAACTTAGTGTTGCCTTGTTAGAGTAGAAAGGAAACCCCAACCAAACTCTGCTGACGTCTGCCCACAGAGGGAGCATTTAAAGCAGCCCTAGCCAGAGAGAAAAGCAGATCTCATGGGTGGAACTTGAGTGCCTGCAAACCACACTACTGAGGACTAAAGCACTTTGTGTCTGCAAGTAAACTTGAAAGGCAGTCAAAGTTATGAGGACTACAACTTTTAGGTGAGTCCTAGTGCTGAACTAGGCCCAGAGCCATTGCACTGGGCAGGGCATGTGACCTACTGAGACACCAGCTGGGATGGCTAAGGAAGTACAGGAATCACCCCTCCCCTAACCCCAGGCTGCACAGCTCCTGGTTCCAAAAGACACACTATTCAAAATAGCTTTTCTGCTCTGGTTTCTCCCCATCTTTGTGGTTTTATCTACCTTTGGTCTTTGATGTTGGTGACCTACGGATGGAGTTTTGGTGTAGATGTCCTTTTTGTTGATGTGGGTGCTATTCCTTTCTGTTTGTTAGTTTTCCTACTAACAGTCAGGTCCCTCGGCTGCAGGTCTGTTTGAATTTGCTGGAGGCCACTTCAGACCCTGTTTGCTTGGGTATCACCAGCGGAGGCTGCAGAACAGCAAATATTGCAGAATAGCAAATATTGCTGCCTGATCCTTCCTCTGGAAGCTTTGTCCCAGAATGGCACCCACCTATATGAGGTGTCTGTTGGCCACTACTGGGAGGTGTCTCCCCATTAGGCTACCCAGGGGTCAGGGACCCACTGAGGAGGCAGTCTGTCCATTCTCAGAGCTCAATCGCCGTGCGGGGAGAACCACTGCTCTCTTCAGGGCTGTCAGACAGGGATGTTTAAGTTTGCAGAAGCTGTCTTCTGCCTTTTGTTCAGCTATGCCCTGCCCACAGGGGTGGAGTCTATAGAGGCAGTAGGCTGTGCTGAGCTGTGGTGGCCTACACCCAGTTCGAGCTTCCTGGCCTCTTTGTTTATCTACTCAAGCCTCAGCAATGGTAGACACCCCTCCCCCAGCCAGGCTGCCATCTCGCAGTTTGATCTCGGACTGCTGCACTAGCAATGAGCAAGGCTCCCTGGGCGTGGGACCCGCTGAGCCAGGCACAGGAGAGAATCTCCTTGCAGGCTTCAGAAGGTCAGTAATAACAAACTTTTCTGAGCTAAGGGAGCATGTTCAAACCCATCACAAGGAAGCTAAAAACCTTGAAAAAAGGTTAGACAAATGGCTAACTAGAATAAACAGTGTAGAGAAGACCTTAAATGACCTGATGGAGCTGAAAACCATAGCGCAAGAACTTCATGATGCATGCACAAGCTTCAGTACATGATTCGGTCAAGTGGAAGAAAGGGTATCAGTGATTGAAGATCAAATTAACGAAATGAAGGGAGAAAACAAGGTTAGAGAAAAAAGAGTAAAAAGAAATGAACAAAGCCTCCAAGAAATATGGGACTATGTGAAAAGACCAAATCCACGTATGATAGGTATACCGGAAAGTGATGGGGAGAATGGAACCAAGTTGCGAAACACTCTTCAGGATATTATCCAGGAGAACTTCCCCAACCTAGCAAGGCAGGCCAACATTCAATTTCAGGAAATACACAGAACACCACAAATATACTCCTTGAGAAGAGCAACCCCAAGACACACAATTGTCAGATTCACCAAGGTTGAAATGAAGGAAAAAATATCAAGGGCAGCCAGACAGAAAGGTCGGGTTACCCACAAAGGGAAGCCCATCAGACTAACAGCATATCTCTCAGCAGAAACCCTACAAGCCAGAAGAGAGTGGGGGCCAATATTCAACATTCTTAAAGAAAAGAATTTTCAACCCAGAATTTCATATCCAGCCAAACTAAACTTCATAAGTGAAGGAGAAATAAAATACTTTACAGACAAGCAAATGCTGAGAGATTTTGTCACCACCAGGCCTGCCCTAAAAGAGCTCCTGAAGGAAGCACTAAACATAGAAAGGAACAAACGGTACCAGCCACTGCAAAAACATGCCAAAATGTAAAGACCATCAAGGCTAGGAAGAAGTTGCATCAACTAACGAGCAAAATAACCAGCTAACATCATAATGACAGGACCAAATTCACACATAACAATATTAACTTTAAATGTAAATGGGCTAAATGCTCCAATTAAAAGACACAGACTGGCAAACTGGATAAAGAGTCAAGACCCATCAGTGTGCTGTATTCAGGAAACCCATCTCACGTGCAGAGACACACATAGGCTCAAAATAAAGGGATGGAGGGAGATCTACCAAGCAAATGGAAAACAAAAAAAAGCAGGGGTTGCAATCCTAGTCTCTGATAAAACAGACTTTAAACCAACAAAGATCAAAAGAGACAAAGAAGGCCGTTACATAATGGTAAAGGGATCAATTCAACAAAAGAGCTAACTATCCTAAATATATATGCACCCAATACAGGAGCACCCAGATTCATAAAGCAAGTCCTGAGGGACCTAAAAAGAGACTTAGACTCCCACTCAATAATAATGGGAGACTTTAACACCCCACTGTCAACATTAGACAGATCAACGAGACAGAAAGTCAACAAGGATACCCAGGAATTGAACTCAGCTCTGCACCAAGCAGACCTAATAGACATCTACAGAACTCTCCACCCCAAATCAACGGAATATACATTCTTTTCAGCACCACACCACACCTATTCCAAAACTGACTACATAGTTGGAAGTAAAGCACTCCTCAGCAAATGTAGAAGAACAGAAATTATAACAAACTGTCTCTCAGACCACAGTGCAATCAAACTAGAACTCAGGATTCAGAAACTCACTCACAACTGCTCAACTACATGGAAACTGAACAACCTGCTCCTGAATGACTACTGGGTACATAACGAAATGAAGGCAGAAATAAAGATGTTCTTTGAAACCAACGAGAACAAAGACACAACGTACCAGAATCTCTGGGACACATTCAAAGCAGTGTGTAGAGGGAAATTTATAGCACTAAATTCCCACAAGAGAAAGCAGGAAAGATCCAAAATTGACACCCTAACATCACAATTAAAAGAACTAGAAAAGCAAGAGCAAATACATTCAAAAGCTAGCAGAAGGCAAGAAATAACTAAAATCAGAGCAGAACTGAAGGAAATAGAGACACAAAAAACCCTTCAAAAAATTAATGAATCCAGGAGCTGGTTTTTTGAAAAGATCAACCAAATTGATAGACCGCTAGCAAGACTAATAAAGAAGAAAAGAGAGAAGAATCAAATAGACGCAATAAAAAATATCACCACCGATCCCACAGAAATACAAACTACCATCAGAGAATACTACAAACACCTCTATGCAAATAAACTAGAAAATCTAGAAGAAATGGATAAATTCCTTGTCACATACACCCTCCCAAGACTAAACCAGGAAGAAGTTGAATCTCTGAAGAGACCAATAACAGGCTCTGAAATTGTGGCAATAATTAATAGCTTACCAACCAAAAAAAGTCCAGGACCAGATGGATTCACAGCCAGATTCTACCAGAGGTACAAGGAGGAGCTGGTACCATTCCTTCTGAAACTATTCCAGTCAATAGAAAAAGAGGGAATCCTCCCTAACTCATTTATGAGGCCAGCATCATCCTGATACCAAAGCCTGGCAGAGACACAACAAAAAAAGAGAATTTTAGACCAATATCCTTGATGAACATTGATGCAAAAATCCTCAATAAAATACTGACAAACCAAATCCAGCAGCACATCAAAAAGCTTATCCACCATGATCAAGTGGACTTCATTCCTGGGATGCAAGGCTGGTTCAACATTCACAAATCAATAAATGTAATCCAGCATATAAACAGAACCAAAGACAAAAACCACATGATTATCTCAATAGATGCAGAAAAGGCCTTTGACAAAATTCTACAATGCTTCATGCTAAAAACTCTCAATAAATTAGGTATTAATGGGACTTATCTCAAAATAATAATAGCTATCTATGACAAACCCACAGCCAATATCATACTGAATGGGCAAAAACTAGAAGCATTCCCTTTGAAAACTGGCACAAGACAGGGATGCCCTCTCTCTCCGCTCCTATTCAACATAGTGTTGGAAGTTCTGGCCAGGGCAATTAGGCAGGAGAAGGAAATAAAGGGTATTCAATTAGGAAAAGAGGAAGTCAAATTGTCCCTGTTTGCAGATGACATGATTGTATATCTAGAAAACCCCATTGTCTCAGCCCAAAATCTCCTTAAGCTGATAAGGAACTTCAGCAAAGTCTCAGGATACAAAATCGATGTACAAAAATCACAAGCATTCTTATACACCAATAACAGACAAACAGAGAGCCAAATCATGAGTGAACTCCCATTCACAATTGCTTCAAAGAGAATAAAATACGTGGGAATCCAACTTACAAGGGATGTGAAGGACCTCTTTAAGGAGAACTACAAACCACTGCTCAATGAAATAAAAGAGGATACAAACAAATGGAAGAACATTCCATGCTCATGGGTAGGAAGAATCAATATCGTGAAAATGGCCATAGTGCCCAAGGTAATTTGTAGATTCAATGCCATCCCCATCAAACTACCAATGACTTTCTTCACAGAATTGGAAGAAACTACTTTAAAGTTCCTATGGAACCAAAAATGAGCCCACATCGCCAAGTCAATCCTAAGACAAAAGAATAAAGCTGGAGGCATCATACTACCTGACTTCAAACTATACTACAAGGCTACAGTAACCAAAACAGCATGGTACTGGTACCAAAACAGAGATATAGATCAATGGAACAGAACAGAGCCCTCAGAAATAATGCCGCATATCTACAACCATCTAATCTTTGACAAACCTGAGAAAAACAAGCAATGGGGAAAGGATTCCCTATTTAATAAATGGTGCTGGGAAAACTAGCTAGCCATATGTAGAAAGCTGAAACTGGATCCCTTCCTTACACCTTATACAAAAATTAATTCGAGATGGATTAAAGACTTACATATTAGACGTAAAGCCATAATAACCCTAGAAGAAAACCGAGGCAATACCATTCAGGACACAGGCATGGGCAAGGACTTCATGTCTAAAACACCAAAAGCAATGGCAACAGAAGCCAAAATTGACAAATGGGATCTCATTAAACTAAAGAGCTTCTGCACAGCAAAAGAAACTACCATCAGGGTGAACAGGCAACCTACAAAATGGGAGAAAATTTTCGCAACCTACTCATCTGACAAAGGGCTAATATCCAGAATCTACAATGAACTGAAACAAATTTACAAGAAAAAAACAAACAACCCCATCAACAAGTGGGTGAAGGATATGAACAGACACGTCTCAAAAGAAGACATTTATGCAGCCAAAAAACACATGAAAAAATGCTCATCATCACTGGCCATCAGAGAAATGCAAATCAAAACCACAATGAGATACCATCTCACACCAGTTAGAATGGTAATCATTAAAAAGTCAGGAAACAACAGGTGCTGGAGAGGATGTGGAGAAATAGGAACACTTTTACACTGTTGGTGGGACTGTAAACTAGTTCAACCATAGTGGAAGTCAGTGTGGTGATTCCTCAGGGATCTAGAACTGGACATACCATTTGACCCAGCCATCCCATTACTGAGTATATACCCAAAGGATTATAAATCATGCTGCTATAAAGACACATGCACACGTATGTTTATTGTGGCACTATTCACAATAGCAAAGACTTGGAACCAACCCAAATGTCCAACAACGATAGACTGGATTAAGAAAATGTGGCACATATACACCATGGAATACTATGCAGCCATAAAAAATGATGAGTTCATGTCCTTTGTAGGGACATGGATGAAACTGGAAACCATCATTCTCAGCAAACTATCGCAAGGACAAAAATCCAAACACCGCATTTTCTCACTCTTGGGTGGGAATTGAACAATGAGAACACATGGACACAGGAAGGGGAACATCACAATCTGGGGCCTGTTTTGCGGTGGGGGAAGGGGGGAGGGATAGCATTAGGACATATACCTAATGTTAAATGACGAGTTAATGGGTACAGCACACCAACATGGCACATGTATACATATGTAACAAACCTGCACATTGTGTACGTGTACCCTAAAACTTAAAGTGTAATAATAATTAAAAAATTAAAAAAAAAAAGAAGAGCAAGAAACATCAGTGCTTCTTCTCACTGCCATGTGAGGACACAGCAAGAAGGTGGCCGTCTTTAGGCCATGAAAAGGGTTATCACAAGAAACGGAATCTGCTTTCATCTTGACTTCCCAGGCTCCAGAACGGTAGACAATAAATTTTGTTGAAGCCACGAGTCTATGTCATTTTGTTATAGCAGCCCAAGCTGACTAATATAGATAGGTAGGTAGGCAGATAGATAGATAGATAGGTAGGTAGGCAGATAGATAGATAGATTGACAGATCGATCAATCGATGAAAAGATAGCCAGACAGATAGATGATAGAGTATATATATATATGTATGCTCTCTATCTATCTATATATGCCTAAGGAACTCAATCACGGAGTATATATTTGCTCTCTATGTATAGTTATAGATATATATATACATATATACATTTACATGTAGGTATGTATATATGTATATATACGTATATAGATATATACGTATATGTATATATACGTATACAGATATATACGTATACATACACATCTATACGTATACGTATATATCTATATACATATATGTATATATCTATATATGTATATGTATATATGTATATATATCTATATATGTATATACATACCTACATGTATATGTATATATACATATATACATACCTACATGTATATGTATATATGTATATATGTATGCTCTCTCTCTATATATATGTGTAGATATATACACTCATGGAGTATGTGTATATATATATGTATGCTCTCTATATAGCTATATATCTATATATGTGTATATATATTATGCTCTCTATATATCTATATATCTGTATATGTGTATATATATTATGCTCTCTATATATATTTATATACAGATATGTAGATATATATAGATATACAGCTAGATATATAGCTATATAGAGTATATATATATAGATATATATATAGATAGAGAGCATATATATATACACACACACACACACACACACACACACACACACACACACACTCCATGAGTAAGTTCCTTAGGCAGTTGTCCTCTGATTGCCTTTACTAGGCAATGCAAATAGAAGAACCCTATTTTAAAGGAAGCATAAAAATGCTTGCTTTTATGAAATGAACACATATAAAAATATGATAACTGAAAAAATGCACAGCTTTGCCTAGTGCCATGTTTATGAGATTAGCGCTGTAATAACAAAACCATCACAAAGAGACTAGTGGGCTCCTCCTGGCGCCCTGCTGCCTGATTCCTTTACTCTCAGTTGTTTAGTACGGTTCCAGTGGGTCAAAGTTCCTGCTCACTGGCTGCAGAAAATCACCTGCCTTCTGTAGTCAAAACTGCCTCTCAGAAGCAGGGTCAAAATCTGTTTGCCTCTAATAGTCCTGCACCCTGTCTCTACCATGCCTGGAATATTACCAGTGACAAATTTTAAAAAATCATATTTCTTGACATTTTTAAAAGGCCTTCAGTTATAATTCTGATGAGGCACATTTTTAAAGAATATGTGAGAGATATGAAGATGATTTTGATATTTATGTTTTGATTCACTTACACAGCTAAAACTATCTCTAAACAAATAGAAATATTTTTCTATGTTTATTAAAATAATATATGAAGATGATATCATTTGAATAATGCTAAAATTCAACCTTTCCTACTTTAGTTCCAAAGACAGTCTTCAACCACTTTGCTTTTACTCCCATAGTTCTAAACTTTATGCTTATTCTGCTCTATCATGACATACCCATTTTAGAAAAGATTTCTACCACCCTAACATAAGGGAGGATGATATACTCCCCCTCCCACTCATATTCCTCATCTCTTCCTTTCCAATATGTCATGTTCATTTCATTGATTTTGCTGCTTTTGTTTATAACTTCATGTAATTTTACTAGTTTTATTGATGAGGGAAAGTGTTTGAAAGCATTGGTTCTTTTTTTTTTTTTTGAGACAGAGTCTCGCTATGTCGCCCAGGCTGGAGTGCAGTGGTGCTATCTCGGCGCACTGCAAGCTCTCCTCCTGGATTCATGCCATTCTCCTGCCTCAGCCTCCTGAGTAGCTGGGACTACAGGCGCCTGCCACCACGCCCGGCTAATTTTTTGTATTTTTAGTAGAGACGGGGTTTCACCGTGTTAGCCAGGATGTTCTCGATCTCCTGACCTTGTGATCTGCCCGCCTCGGCCTCCCAAAGTGCTGGGATTATAGGCATGAGCCACCGCGCCTGGCCAAAGCATTGGTTCTTGAAGTAGACCTCTTGGTTTGAAATCCTTGTTCTTCAGCTTACCAGCTTTGCAACCCCAAGTAACTGATGGAGCCTTTCTATGGCTCTGTTTCCTCACCTGTGTATCAGGGAAAAGGCTAATATCCCCTGCATGTGGTTGCTTGTAATGCTTAAGTGGAGCAATGCATTTGCAGACTTTAGCATCCAACATGTAGATGCTCTTAAATATTTTCTATTATTATCAATTTCTTGTTTTATCAACATTCACTCTAATCTTATAACTTTATGCACAAAACTGTTTTCCCATGGCTACTCTGTCTTTCCTTTCTCCTTGCACAACTCAACTCTGTCTATAATGTTTACTTTTGTTTGTCTGCCCTGTAAACATTTACATTTTGTCATGCACTGGCAGCAAAGTATCCCATGTTTTATCCATAAGTTGAATGTAAGGGTTTGATATAGTTTGGCTGTGTCTCCACCCAAATGTCTTCTTGAACTGTAGTTCCCACAATTCCCACCTGCTGTGGGTGAGACCCCGTGGGAGGTAATAGAATCATGGGGGCGGGTCTTTCCTGTCCTGTCTCATGACAGTGAATAAGTCTCATGGAGTCTGATGGCTTTATAAAGAGGAGTTCCCCTGCACAAGTTCTCTCTTCCCTGCCACCATATAAGATGTGACTTGCTCCTGCTCGCCTTCCACCATGATTGTGAGACCTCCCCAGCCATGTGGAATTGTGAGTCAATTAAACCACTTTTCTTTATAAATGACCCAATCTTGGGTATGTCTTTATCGGCAGTGTGAAAATGGAGTAATACAGGGTTGAAAACTAATAAATTGTATTGACTATTTAAGTATTGCTCAGTCCTGGAGAAAACAGTGGGATAGGATTATATTGCCTTCTCTGCAGGTGGAAGGCCCCAACTTGTGTCTTTTCTATCAATTATTTAAAATTGTACTATATTTTAGTTTGCTTTTTACTTCAACTATTATTTTCTCATACAGATGTTACTGCTTTTCATAGCATTTGAATTATCTTCTTCTTTTTTCTCCTTGCATTCTTTGCCCATAAAAATGTATTTTGTATTTTTAAATTCAATATTGCTTATGTGACTACATCCTTTACTTTTCCCGAAACCTTGTGCCTTCCCAACTCCATTGGAAGCTCTAGAGCCAAAGTAAGGACATGGTCTCAGAAAAAAGAGGGCCAAAGCAGCTATTGAAATTGTTTTTAGGTGAGGCCAGAACTGCTCACTAATTACTCATTACAAAAAAAAATGTCTAATTCTGGCCTCGTCATCCTAACTTCTTAGATCTGTGGTAGAGCCAAGAATCTGCACTTCAGCCAGCACTCCCGGTAAGTATGATGCAGACAGTCCGCATTTCATATTCCTCCAAACACTGCTTCAGGCCTTAGGTGAAAGCTTGCCAAAGGCCCATTCATTTTGTCAGATAAATAATTATATATAGGAAGTGGGGCTAAACCACTAGTTATTAATAAGCAGAGTATCTCTTCTGCATCTACTTCTCAGGAACTAGAAAGTGGCTTGTGGGAAATGTGAGAATTTCAGAGATGTGGATGCATGTCTTTCTGGCTCTAAATATTTTCATTTTAGAGATCTAGAAACTGCCCCTGGCTGTAAGGAGCATTCCCAGGCCCTCCCTGAAGCAGTCACTGCTGTGACCCCAGGGCGATGTGATGCAGTGAGGTCCTCCTGAACAACAGCTCATTCTTTTCCTGAGATAGAGCTGGGAATGACTCTGCCAGAAGTCCCAGGACAGGAGTGTCATCTTCAGGAGTGCCTTCTGGATAGGGAAACTGAGGATCCTGGCATTAAACAGCTGCTAAGTGTTAGAGCCATGATCTAGATTCCAGGGTTGGGGACATGGGAGGGACCAGAAAAACAAAACCAAACAGCATGTCTGCTAAAAAAGGGTTTATCTTAGGTAAATAGCACCTTTTCTTTAAATCCATACTATGTTTTAAATGACTGGTATCAGAGCGTTTCTTGGAAGTAGGTTTCATAAGATGGAAGGCAAATGAAAGTTTATGGGCAGAGAGATTAGAGTTTGTGGGGAGTACATTGAAGTTAAGGATTCACAACACAAACTTGGACTGGATGCAGTGGATCTCGGCTGTAATCCCAGCACTTTGAGAAGCCAAGGAAGGAGGATTGCTGAGCTCAGAAGTTCGAGACCAGCCTGGGCCACATGGCAAAAACATCTCTATAAAAAAATAAAAAACTATCTGAGAGTGGTGTTGCACACCTGTAGTCTCAGCTACTGAGGATGATGAGGCAGGGGGATTACCCAAAGAGGGAGGTGGAGGCTGCTGCAGTGAGCCGTGATTACACAATGGCACTCCAGCATGGATGACAGACTGAGACTCTTTCTCAAAACACTAAAAAAAACACAAACTAGGTCAATTTCTAATTTGCCATTGGACTAGCCTAGGCTGTTGTATAGAAATTTAGAAGCACTGACTGGCGAAAATAATGAGTTAGCCACATTGACAATCGCTATGAAAGTATTTTTCTGTTTTCCTTGAAGTTTTATTGATCTCATCAAATACATATCTCACATATGCAGGGAAATGTGAGCCTTAAAAATGCTGAAATATTTGTGAGCCTAACCTTGATGGACCTCAAAACTTATGACAGAAAGCTGACTAACTGATGAACTTGGAATTTTCATTTATTATTAACAAAAACATTTGTAGTGCTTACTCTACAACAATGACTATTCTAAGTGATTAGCAAATACAAGCTCATTGAATCTTTGTAATAAAAATAAAATTGGTAGGTATCATTCGTAATTCCACTTTTTTTCAGTAAACTGAGGCCCAGAGAGGTTAAATACCTCATTCAACGTCACACAATAGATGGCAAAAGACCAGAAATTACAACCAGACCATCTGAACTTTTGTCACTTGGCTGTATCACCTCATTATAAGCCATGTGTAGGGAAACGACTAAATTAACAAGAATCTGAAGTAAAGGCAGAAGAGGAAAATGAGAATATGAGTGATGCTGGAACCTGGGGAGAATTTAAGTTCAGAAGTTTTCAGTGATGAGACCTGGGAGGGAGCATAAGACATGGCTGGAATATTAACTTGGGATGGCATTGGCATCTACGTCCCCTGAGACAGGACTCTGTTCTCCTTAAAGTTCAGAAAGACAGGTTGGATGAAGCACAATGGAAAACAAGGTAGAAAGGAAAAGAATAATGTGACTTCAGTGATGAGCAGTAACATTTTTCTTTTAAGTAATAGGAGAAGAGATGGTCTCTGGGGAAGGAAAGACCTCTTGCTGCCAGGTGTCTAGGTATTTATTCCCTCGATGAATATGGGGAAAAGTGGCAGTCATTGTATTGGTTTCAGAAATCCTTTAAAACCAAAGCTTCGGTTCCCCAGACCAGTGTTAATAGCTGTGTCAGGTTCTTCACTGTGTCTGCAAGTCATATGTTTTCACTGGAGTAACAGTTCCTAATAGGTATGCGTAAGTCTCCTATGGCCGCCACAGCAAATTACCACAAACTTAATGGCGTGAAACAAAATACATTTATTCTCTTTCAGTTCTTGAGGTCAGAAGTCTGAAAGCACTTTCACTGGGCTGAAGTCCAGAGATGGCAGGGTTGTGCTCATTCTGGAGACTCGAGAACAGAATCAGTTTTAGATGAGATAGCACCTACAACATAAGCTGAGAATGCAATGTAAGTTGGTGGAAGTCAGTGATACTGAATATGAAGGCAGTACGAGTTTAGAGAAAGAAATCAGAGGATAAAGGTTTACTTGTTAATATTTGGGAAGGCTTTAATTTTATACAACAAACATTTATGGAGAAAAGGTGCCTGGAGAACAGGAATGTGCACGGGATTTGGTAATTGGCAGTGGGGTATCTGCTGTTTCACTCATGAATCCACATGCTTTTTCCTCAAATGACAAGTGGAAGTCTGTCCTCCACTACTGACGTTGTCAGCTAGAACTGGATTTTGGCATTTCATTGGCTCAAGTCACACTTTTGGTGTTAGAATCTTCCTATATTACAGTTTTACAATCTTGTGTTCTACTTAGGTTATTTTTTAAATGTTAAATTCCAGCACAGGCTGGGATTTTGCCTACAGAGTCTCTGTCATAGGTGACACCATGAGCATCCTAGGGCGTCCAATTCAATCAAGTTGTCAGAAGTGAGCAGGAAGCTGGAAGACAGCTTGTTAAGTTGCAGAGGGAAAGCTAAACCTTAAAATGGGCTATGAGAGAGGCTGCCCTGTGACACAGTATATTCGAGGCCCTATTGAATCCACTAGGTTCCCATAGCTGAGCAAACTGGAAACCGTAGGGCTTCTTAGCTGAGAGACCTTCTTTGTTACTTAACCTCTACCATGTACCAGACCTCAGAGATTCTTGAGGCAACTGCTACTTTTCAATCTAGAAGGAAATCGATAGAAACAAATTTTTCAACGCAGAATTTTATACTCTCAAAAATAAGAACTAAGTTTTCCTTACCTATTATTTATGAAAATCATGATCTATTTGTAACAAAATTTTTTAAAATTTAATATTAAATTATGTGTGAAATTCAGCATCTGTTCATGTTTCCAAGCTCTTTGTATTTTTCTCTAAAATGTATCTCTTCTTAAAGAAAAGCAACTAAAACTATGTCCTATAATTACATAAAATAATAGTCATTTGTTTCCTTAAAAATATTACTCTATCTTTTGATAAAAAGCAATGAAACACTGATCCAAGGATAAAATTGACAAACCTTTATACCTACAATTTTTAAGGCCAAATATCTTAATGTGAAAATTTTAAAAAAGGAAAAAAAAACATATTTGCGGTGCATACCATTGTGTTTAGAATTATACTCTTTATAATTTGAAGATATATTATAAATGATTGAGGAAAGAGTAAATAAATCCATAGGAGAAAAGGGAAAGAACAGGAATAAATAGTTTGACCAAAAAAAAAAAAAAAAACTTACATCTGAACAAATGCTTAGAAGCATCCATAATTTTATATTAAAATTAAAACAACTGTGAAATACCATTTTAACTTTCACATTCACCAGAAAAATTATTGTTGAAGATGTGGAGAAATGAACATTTTCAAGCAGTTTTAATAGGAATATACATTGGGATATTTGCTTGGGAGCATAATTTAGAAATATCTTTCCAGTTTTTCAACATATATACTATTTGACCTGACAATCCCATATCAAGGACTCTCTCCTATGGATATGTCTACTGTGTAAGCAAAGATGCATGTCCATTGTTATTAGTAGTAACATTCTAGAAATATTTTAAAAGGCTCATTAATAGAAAACTGATTAAAATAATTATAGTGCATTCATATAATGGATCACCTTGCAGCCTTTTTAAAAATGAGATACCTCTGTATG
Source organism: Pan paniscus (assembly GCF_029289425.2). Classification (NCBI taxonomy): domain Eukaryota; kingdom Metazoa; phylum Chordata; class Mammalia; order Primates; family Hominidae; genus Pan; species Pan paniscus. The sequence goes on from NC_073260.2 coordinate 79,299,386, forward strand.
TACTGACAGGTTGACACAGACTTTCTCTAAGATATATTGTTAAGAGGAAAAAAAGAAAGTTGTTGAAGAAGGTAACACAGGGCACAATAATATTCATAGAAAATTCAAGAGAATATACATAAGAACTTTTAAGCAGTAGTTCCCTGTGGCCTGTTGTAGGATGACAGAAATAATTATTTTCACTGTCTACTTGTTTTGCTACCTTGCATGTACATTTCCTATCTTAATTATAAAATTTAGCTAAGGATAAGTAAAGTATACCATGTCAGAATAGTCTGAGTTCTATAAGCTTTTAAATATCTCTTTAAGAAAAAGAGGAATTGGGAGGCTGAGGCAGGTGGATCACTTGAGGCCAGGAGTTTGAGACTAGCCTGGCCAACATGGTGAAACTCTGTCTCTACTAAAAACACAAAAATATTAGCTGGGTGAGGTGGCTCATGCCTGTAATCCTAGCTACTTGGGAGGCTGAGGTGGGAGAATCGTTTGAGCTTGGGAGATGAAGGTTGTAGTGAGCCGAGATCGCGCCACTGCACTCCAGCCTGGACAACAGAGTGAGAACCCATTGCAAAAAAATAAAAATAATAAAGGTTAAATATGTCAAGCTTATTTATGTCAGCTTAAATATGTCAAGATGCCGGGCACCGTAGCTCATACCTGTAATCCCACCATTCCGCCAAGGCAGGAGGACCACTTCGGCTCAGGAGTTTGAGACCAGTCTGGGCAACAACTAGAGGCAGCACCACCACCACTGGCTAATTTTCATGTATTTTAGCCAGGTGTGGTGGGACGTGCCTGTAGTCCCAGCTACCAGGGAGGCTGAGGCAGGAGAATTGCTTGAGCCTGGGATGTCGAGGCTGCAGTAAGCTGTGATCATGCCACTGCACTCCAGCCTGGGTGACAGAGCAAGATCCTGTCTCACTACATATATATATATTAGATAATTTACATAGAAATTCCAGAAAATATACATAAGAACTTTTAAGCAGTAGTATATATGTAAATAAAATTACATATATATTTTGTACATATGTAATTTTGCATAAAATTACATATACATAAATTACATGTATACAAAATATATATGTAATTTTATTTACATATACATCTCAAAAGAAAATTACATGAAGAATGAGTAGATATGTGAGCATCCAGGATGCATGTCACTTTCAAATCTAGGCAGATAATTTGTATACTAGTCTCCCTGGCTAGTTCACGTTTTATGTAATTTATGCAATTCCTCACATTAGGCTCAAAGAACACAATTGTACCTAAAAGATTAATAGAGATACTACTAAAATTTTTGTAATTATAAAAGAAAGATGCCTACCCTGGGCAACATAGCCAGATCCTGTCTCTACAAGATATATATACATATATATACACACACACATACATATATATACACACATACACATATATATATAAACACACACATATATATATACACACACACATATTTATTTAAATAGCTTGGCATGGTAGCACACAACTGTAGTCCTAGCTACTAGGGAGGCTGAGGCAGGAGGATCACTGAAGCCCAGAAGTTTGAGGCTGCAGTGAGGTATGATCATGCTACTGCCTCCAACCTGTCTCAGAAGAAAGGGGGTGGGGGAGATGCATAAAATTCTCTCCCATATTGCCGAATCATTTTTTAGTTCTGGTTTATATGATTGGGTAGTAATTTTCCCAGCTGCCATCAATTGCAATGTGTTTTCTTTTATTCACTGTAATAATACCTAGCTATTTGTTAACATTTTCATAACACAGGCTTAGCATATGGTAGGTACTTGATTTACTTGACATTTTGCTTAAGCTGTTTAAAGGTTGGTAGTTGTTTTTCTGAAGTAGCACTAATTTGTGGGAGTTGAAACATCCCTGCGGCTTCATGGTTTCTGCTTTCCTCCCCACTGAGGTTTCCACTGAATTCATAAGAACCAGCCACTTATTGAAAGCTCATGACTATATACGCAAAATATACACTGCTAGTGGACTTCTAAAGAGATCTTGTTGAAATGAAATGCATTTTAAATGCATCCAGATTAATATATGTAGGTTGCACACTTCTCACTTCTTTTGCTGTCTGTCAATTTGTAAATTAACGTCAGTTGGTTTCCAGTCCATAGCCTGTAGATATAGAGTCCAAATTCTTCTTTCTTTTCAATTTTCAATGACGACAATAAAACCAGTTCATTTGGATTTTATGTTCTAAGGCTCTCTTATTGAACAAAATCTGAGTTGAATATTCCCAGCCTCTAGAACTTTCCCTCTCACTCTTTCTCATTCTAACAGAAAGTTATATGCCCAAGATGAACTTCATGAACAATCATGTACATAATGAATATTTTGAAAACTTTTTCTTGCCACAACACTGACTTTTGATATTACAGTTGTGTTTAGTCTCTCTCTCTGTTTCTCTCCGTTTTGGAATTCAATATCACAGTTGATAAAGGATCATATCTAATTAATATTCTTTGTGCAGAACCTAACATATATAACTTAGTATCCATTTTCAACCACTATCCTTGTAATCGTCAGCTAAAGACTAATATATTGATTTTAACTATAGTTCTAGTTGCAACCAAAATGTGGAAGGTAAAGTAATACATTGAGAGCAGAAAACACTTTATTTTAGAACACACCTAGGAAGATAAGAGATTATTTTTTCTTTTTTCTTTTCAAAGTGGTTATTACGAGTGGGTAAGATTCATGCACACTGTGTGACTGCAGCAGAATAAATGAGAAACAAGGTGCTGGGGTATGCATTGGGCATAGCTCAAATAAATAGCATTTCTTTTTACAGATCCTTTGCTGAAATTTTCAACAACAAAGCCAAATATTAAATGTTCTTTGAATAAATATGCCCCTAATCACAAGGAGTAGCCAAGTAAACCACTATGAGGCATTGTCCTAATAGCATCAGAAAGGCTGTGTGGCCACTGTCCACTGTGGATTTGTTGTGTTATAGATTCTAGTGCTCTCCTTCTGCTGATTTTTTTATAAGTATGCAAATTGAAGACTGAAGTAAAAATAAAAATAGCATAAAATAAAAACCCAAACAAAATCTTCCAGGGGGAAAGAGTGTGAATGAATGAGCAACAACAATAAGAACTGCTTACTTAAGCAGAGGCAATTTTTGAAAATCACTTTCTGCAGTCTTAGAAAATATCCACATTTTACTTTTTTGGGGTTCATCCTTATTTAAAACTGATTCGGCTGGCTATGTTTTGAAATTCATTTTCTTTTCATATTTTCCAAGGTAATACAGTCTGTGCTCACATGCGTGCACATACACACACACACATGCACACACAGAAACATTTTATATTATGTAACAGCCTTCAGTAGTGTCTAGGGCAACTCCCCTTTATAAAATACATTAAGATTTCTATAATAAAAATAATCAATATTTACACTAAGGGAGATAAATCGATTCCAAATAGTCTCATATCAGTTCGTCAGATTTTCCCACTAAATAAATATGGTGCGAATTGTAAAAAATAAAACAAAACATTTTTAATTTTTAGACTTTCTGTTTTTTGCATTTGTGGTTAAGGGATAATGGATTTGCACTAAACCGGCAGTATCCAGCATGCAAGAGTATGTAAAAGGCTTTTTCAATGGCATCAAAATTAATTGCCTAGTCTTTTCCTGTAACTTGGATAAAACACCATTGGTAATGAGTTAGAGTTCAAGAACACAATGAATCACAGGCATTGCCACCAAATATTTAAGCTTACTATTCAAGCAGAATTCTCTGTTCTGGAAGCTTGAAAAACACATGAGGTTAAAATTAAAAAGCCACTTTAAGGCTGGGTGTGGTGGCTCCCGCCTGTAATCCCAACACTTTGGGAGACCAAGGCGGGCGGATCACCTGAGGTCGGTCGGGAGTTGGAAACCACCCTGACCGACATGGAGAAACCTCGTTTCTACCAAAAATACAAAATTAGACAGGCGTGGTGGCACATGCCTGTAATCCCAGCTACTCGGGAGGCTGAGGTGGGACAATCGCTTGAACCTGGGAGGCGGAGGTTGTGGTGAGCCGAGAACATGCCATTGAACTCCAGCCTGGGTAAGAAGAGTGAAATTCTGTCTCAGAAAAAAAAAAAAAAAAAAGTCACATTAGATGATTTGAACCAGGTATCATTTCTGTGAAAAAGTGAAGCCCCATGCTTCTCACTGAATTAGTAAGCTTTAACTGATATAATTTAACTTTGATCTCAAGGGTTAAGGTGTGGTGAAGACACTGGGGATTATGTTGCCATTAGGGATCTTTATCCTAGTTGCTGCTCGTCTGACATTTCTGAAACTATTACTGATTTAGAATGGTTACTATTTTAATGAGAAATGTTGAAGTCAGTGTTTCTGCTGACCCAACTGATTAAAAGGCATCAACTGCGTGATAAAAACTTATTATTAATTGGCATAAAATTGTTTTAAAAGGACATTGGTTTAATAAACTTAGAACATAATGAAAGTTATATACAGAAATAGGCTGATTGAGGATAAGAAAAAGGAGAAGACTTCACATGCCTAGAAAGTTTTGTAAATTAAATTTATATTTTTTCTTGATAGTTTGAATGTGTTGAATGTTGCCTTCTGGTAGTGAATCAAAAATTTTAGACTGCAGTGGAAAGCCCTGTTCAGAACACAGAGTACTTTTAAGACCTAGGGGAAGTGGAGAACTTCTCAGGTAAGAATGCTTGGGAAGTCCCCACCTGCCCTTGTGACAGGGATCAATGAACCCTGTCAGTGAAACCCGCCCTTTCCCCCCTAACTTTCAGCTCTTACAGAGATGTGCCTGACATGCAAAGCTATCGTCCTTAGATCTTCTTTTAGACTTTCCTGACAAACAACCATAACTTCCTGATATTCAACCCTGTGCTTTGTTTCTGTATGAGTATCTAACTCCTGTCTTCCCCACCCTCCCCACCCACATTAGCTTGATCTGGTTATAGAGTATTTGATATCTCCAAACTTATTTCTGCTCAAACCAAAGTTTCAGTCCTTGTCAACAAAGTCTATTGTTCCCAAATGTCTGCATTAATTCCCATATCAAAGCCAAACAAACTAGGCTCCAGGTGAATTTCATTAGCATTCGCATCCTCCTCAAAAAGAGTCAGTTGGGAGAAGAGCGAAAAGAACTTTCAGTAGAAGCAGAAACCCTTTCACTTACCAGTTGTCTAATTTTGAGCAAGCCACATTACTTCTCCAGAGATGAGATTCCTCTCTGCAGAAATGGAAGATAATTAAATTAAATGACTGCCAAACCTTGCTTTTACTTTCAACGCTTATTAAACTTTGATTCTTCTGTGTTTGGCAGACTCTGCTATCCCTGCCTCTGGCCAGTCTTACTATGAAGTAACAGAGCTGACTTTACTAAATTTGTTCTTTTCCTTCCCTGTTAAGCTATTATCAACCTGCTCTTTCATGCTAGCTCTTGGTCCTTCCTTCATTGGCCTCTCCCTCAGATTAAGTGAAGATTGTTTGCACACGCACTCAATACGGGTTTATAGTAGACGAAATTGTGCATATGTTTTTCCCAAGCCAGAAGCTTGAGCAATAATGCTTATTTGTTTCAGGCTTACACTTGAGAATTGGTCAAAAGAGTCATTTATCTGGTAAAACTATAACTCAATAGGCAACCACATTCATTTAATGTTTTCCAAAAACATTTCTTGCCTCTTGGCTCTTAATAGCATAATTTTGTTTCCCTGATTCTGACGAAAAGAGTAATTACTGGCACTTGGTGGGCATAATTTAATAAAAGAAAGGGTATGGGAAAAAGAAACACATAAATATATATTTTGTTCTCTGGAATTATCATGAAACTGTGTAGTAACTGACAGTTTAGTATTTAAGGTTTGCAATTTGTTTTCTTTCTTTTTTTTCTGCTTTTCCTGTGCCTACATCATACTTGGAAGGAAAGTAGATGGCAACTAAAAACAAAACATTGGTATTTTAGCAATATTTACTAATATTAATTCCAAGTGAAATATGAAATTTAAGCAACATAGATAGATGTTACTTATGTAAATGAACCCCCAATAGCACTAGAATCTGTGATTTTGTTATAGAATTTTATTTCTCATGTTATCCCTGAAGTATTTATTGACAAAAAAGAATGCTCCCACTCAAGGAATCTAGGAAAAGAGAGATCCCATCTGATGTATCTTCTAAAGAAAGAGCCAGTTGAACATGGGGTGCAGAGAAGCCTTAAGGCAGAAGAAAGGAAAATAATCGCAGTCAACTGCATCTTAACAGAAGTAAAGCCAGATGCCATTTTTAATATTTGAATAATTAGTCTCAAATCACCTGGTTCAGCCCTTCCCAACTAGAATCTGGGACAAAGCAGAATTAGGACTTGACAACTGCTCGAACATGTTAGGATCAGGAATTTGTACTTAGGGAAAAATAACACACAGGTTTAGAATTTTGACCTTTAAAAGGTTTATTAATCTCTGCAGTACTCCATTTTTCAGTCAATGAAATGAGATAGTTGCCAACTACACCACATGAAGTTTGTAATATGACTGTGAGTAAATCTTTTAGAAACATAGAGAAAAAAATGAGTGCAGCAACCACAGTCATTTCCTTTTATTTTGTATTGATTTAAAAAATTAAAAGTGGTTCATGCTTATTAAAGACAATTTAGAAAAGAGAGGTGATAGATATATCCCAAGATTTACATTTATCAGAACATTTCAAGTCTAAATGGACGTCAGAATCTTTTACTCTTTTGATGAGAGGAAATCCAGTTGTCCCTAGGACTCTATTTCTAAATAATTTCCTCCAGGAACCTCTGCTGTGGATGGGGGGTAAGTAGAAACAGGGTTTTATTCTACAGTTCCCTGTTCTCTCTGCTTTGGAATCTGGTGATCTATTGTTTTGTCTTCCTGCTCCTGAAACCACCACTACTCAGCTCCTTGCAGGCTCCTGTCTCCCTCTTCTTCCCTTCATCCACCAGCGCCTTTGGGGTCGTTTCCTCTGGAGATTCTTCCTCCTAGTATATGTGCCTAGAGAATCCAGGGTGTTGCAGGATTGCAGCTTGGTGGTGATGGCTGTTCTGAGTCTCCCCAGCCTCCCCATGGGACATCACTCACAATAATTTTATCTCAGGAACTCCATCATTTTTTATTCCATCCCAGCCTCCATTAAATTAAATGACTGGTGCAGCCTGGCCCATCCAACAGGAACTTGGGTTGTGTGATGGCCGTTGTGGGGAGGGTGTTGCCCTGGGGTGCAACTGAGACGCCTAAGTGACCCTGGATTGTAGTTTTCCCACATCCTTCTGAAATTGGAGCCAGTTTGACTGCTTCTCTTCCTTTTATTCTATGAAAAACACATGACCTGGCTGTCAGGCCTCTGAGCCCAAGCCAAGCCATCGCATCCCCTGTGACTTGCGCGTATATGTCCAGATGGCCTGAAGTAACTAAAGAATCACAAAAGAAGTGAATATGTCTTGCCCCACCTTAACTGATGACATTCGACCACAAAAGAAGTGTAAATGGCCGGTCCTTGTCTTAAGTGATGACATTACCTTGTGAAAGTCCTTTTCCTGGCTCATCCTGGCTCAAAAACCACCCCCACTGAGCACCTTGTGACCCCCACTCCTGCCCACCAGAGAACAACCCCCCTTTGACTGTAATTTTCCTTTACCTACCCAAATCCTATAAAACGGCCCCACCCCTATCTCCCTTCAGACTCTCTTTTTGGACTCAGCCCACCTGCACCCAGGTGATTAAAAGCTTTATTGCTCACACAAAGCCTGTTTGGTGGTCTCTTCACATGGACGCGCATGAAATTTGATGCCGTGACTCGGATCGGGGGACTTCCCTTGGGAGATCAATCCCCTGTCCTCCTGTTCTTTGCTCCATGAGAAAGATCCACCTATGACCTCAGGTCCTCAGACCGACCAGCCCAAGGAACATCTCACCAATTTTAAATCAGGTAAGCGGCCTCTTCTTACTCTCTTCTCCAGCCTCTCTCACTGTCCCTCAACCACTTTCTCCTTTCCACTCTTCAATCTCTCCCTTCTCTTAATTTCAATTCCTTTCATTTTCTGGGAGAGATAAAGGAGACATGTTTTATCCGTGGACCCAAAACTGCGGCGCCGGTCACGAACTGGGAAGGCAGCTTCCCTTGGTGTTTAATCATTGCAGGGACACCTCTCTGATTATTCACCCACGTTTCAAAGGTGTCAGACCACGCAGGGACGCCTGCCTTGGTCCTTCACCCTTAGCGGCAAGTCCCACTTTTCTGGGAAAGGGGCAAGTACCCCAACCCCTTCTCTCCTTGTCTCTACCCCTTCTCTGCTTTTCTGGGGGAGGGGCAAGTACCACTCAACCCTTTGTCCTTCACCCTTAGCAGCAAGTCCTGCTTTTCTGGGGGACAGGCAAGTACCCCTCAACCCCTTCTCCTTCACTCTTAGCGGCAAGTCCTGCTTTTCTAGAGGAGGGGCAAGTACCCCAACCTCATATCTCTGCACCCCAATCCCTTATTTCTGTGCCCCAACCCCTTATTTCCATGCTCCTACCCCTTATTTCCATGCCCCGACCCCTTATTTCTGTGCCCCATCCCTTATTTCCACAACCCGACCTCTTATCTCTACGCCTCAACCCCTTTTCCCACTTTTCTGGAAAGTAAGAACCCCTGAACCCCTTCCCTCCATTTCTCTACTCTCTTTTCTCTAGGCTTGCTTCCTTCACTATGGGCAACCTTCCACCCTCCATTCTTCCTTCTACTCCCTTGGCCTGTGTTCTCAAAAACTTAAAACCTCTTCAACTCACACCTGACCTAAAACCTAAATGCCTTATTTTCTTCTGCAATGCCGCTTGACCCCAATACAAACTCGACAGTAGTTCCAAATAGCCAGAAAATGGCACTTTGAATTTTTCCATCCTGTAAGATCTAAATAATTCTTGTCGTAAAATAGGCAAATGGTCTGAGGTGCCTGACGTCCAGGCATTATTTTACACATCAGTCCTTTTGCCCAGTGCAACTCGTCCCAAATCTTCCTTCTTTCCCTCCCGCCTGTCCCCTCAGTACCAACCCCAAGCATCGCTGAGTCTTTCTAATCTTCATTTTCTACAGACCCATCTGACCTCTCCCTTCCTCCCCAGGCTGCTCCTCGCCAGGCCGAGCTTGGTCCCAATTCTTCCTCAGCCTCCGCTCCTCCACCCTATAATCTTTTTAGCACCTCCCCTCCTCACACCTGGTCCAGCTTACAGTTTCGTTCAGTGACTAGCCCTCCCCGTCCTGCCCAGCAATTTACTCTTAAAAAGGTGGCTGGAGCTAAAGGCATAGTCAAGGTTGATGCTCCTTTTTCTTTATCCCAAATCAGATAGCGTTTAGGCTCTTTTTCATCAAATATAAAAATCCAGCCCAGTTCATGACTTGTTTGGCAGCAACCCTGAGACACTTTACAGCCCTAGACCCTAAAAGGTCAAAAGTCAGTCTTATTCTCAAAATACATTTTATTACCCAATCTGCTCCCGACATTAAATAAAACTCCAAAAATTAAATTCCGGCCCTCAAACCCCACAACAGGATTTAATTAACCTCGCCTTCAAGGTGTACAATAATAGAAAAAAGTTGCAATTCCTTGCCTCCACTGTGAGACAAACCCCAGCCACATCTCCAGCACACAAGAACTTCCAAACGCCTGAAACGCAGTGGCCAGGCATTCCTCCAGAATCTCCTCCCACAGGAGCTTGCTACATGTGCTGGAAATCTGGCCACTGGGCCAAGGAATGCCCGCAGCCCGGGATTCCTCCTAAGCCGCGTCCCATCTGTGTGGGACCCCACTGAAAATTGGACTATTCAACTCACCTGGCAGCCACTCCCAGAGCCCCTAGAACTCTGGCCCAAGGCTCTCTGACTGACTCCTTCCCAGATTTTCTCGCCTTAGCGGCTAAAGACTGACAGTGCCCGATCGCCTCGGAAGCCCCGTAGACCATCACGGACGCCGAGCTTTAGGTAACTCTCACAGTGGAGGGTAAGTCCGTCCCCTTCTTAATCAATACAGAGGCTACCCACTCCACATTACCTTCTTTTCAAGGGCCTGTTTCCCTTGCCTCCGTTAACTGTTGTGGATATTGACGGCCAGTCCTCTAAACCTCTTAAAACTCCCCAACTCTGGTGCCAACGTAGACAATACTCTTTTAAGCACTCCTTTTTAGTTATCCCCACCTGCCCAGTTCCCTTATTAGGCTGAGACACTTTACCTAAATTATCTGCTTCCCTGACTATTCCTGGACTACAGCTATATCTCATTGCCGCCCTTCTTCCCAACCCAAAGCCTCCTTTGCGTCCTCCTCTTGTATCCCCCCAACCTTAACCCACAAGTATAAGATACCTCTACTCCATCCTTGGTGACCGATCATGCACCCCTTACCATCTCATTAAAACCTAATCACCCTTACCCCACTCAACGCCAATATCCCATCCCACAGCATGCTTTAAAAAGATTAAATCCTGTTATCACTCACCTGCTACAGCCTGGCCTTTTAAAGCCTATAAACTCTCCTTACAATTCCCCCATTTTACCTGTCCTAAAACCAGACAAGCCTTACAAGTTAGTTCAGGATCTGCACCTTATCAACCAAATTGTTTTGCCTATCCACCCCGTGGTGCCAAACCCATATATACTCTCCTATCCTCAATACCTGCCTCTACAACCCATTATTCTGTTCTAGATCTCAAACATGCTTTCTTTACTATTCCTTTGCACCCTTAATCCCAGCCTCTCTTCGCTTTCACTTGGACTGACCCTGACACCCATCAAGCTCAGCAAATTACCTAGGCTGTACTGCTGCAAAGCTTCACAGACAGCCCCCATTACTTCAATCAAGCCCAAATTTCTTCCTCATCTGTTACCTGTCTTGGCATAATTCTCATAAAAACACACGTGCTCTCCCTGCCAATCATGTCCGACTGATCTCTCAAGCCCAAGCACCTTCTACAAAACAACAACTCCTTTCCTTCCTAGGCATGGTTAGCATGGTCAGAATTCTTACACAAGAGCCAGGACCACACTCTGTAGCCTTTCTGTCCAAAAAACTTGACCTTACTGTTTTAGCCTAGCCCTCACGTCTGTATGCAGCGGCTGCCACTGCTTTAATACTTTTAGAGGCCCTCAAAATCACAAACTATGCTCAACTCACTTTCTACAGTTCTCATAACTTCCAAAATCTATTTTCTTCCTCATACCTGATGCATATACTTTCTGCTCCCCGGCTCCTTCAGCTTTACTCACTCTTTGTTGAGTCTCCCACAATTACCGTTGTTCCTGGCCCAGACTTCAATCCGGCCTCCCACATTATTCCTGATACCACACCTGACCCCCATGACTGTATCTCTCTGATCCACCTGACATTCACCCCATTTCCCCAAATTTCCTTCTTTCCTGTTCCTCACCCTGATCACGCTTGATTTATTGATGGCGGTTCCACCAGGCCTAATTGCCACACACCAGCAAAGGCAGGTTATATTATAGTACAAGCCACTAGCCCGCCTCTTAGAACCTCTCATTTCCTTTCCATCGTGGAAATCTATCCTCAAGGAAATAACTTCTCAGAGTTCCATCTGCTATTCTACTGCTCATCAGGGATTATTCAGGCCCCCTCCCTTCCCTACACATCAAGCTCAAGGATTTGCCCCACCCAGGACTGGCAAATTAGCTTTACTCAACATGCCCTGAGTGAGATAACTAAAATACCTCTTAGTCTAGGTAGATACTTTCACTGGTTAGGTAGAGGCCTTTCCTACAGGGTCTGAGAAGGCCACCGCAGTCATTTCTTCCGTTCTGTCAGACGTAATTCCTCAGTTTAGCCTTCCCACCTCAATACAGTCTGATAACAGACGAGCCTTTATTAGTCAAATCAGCCAAGCAGTTTTTCAGGCTCTTAGTATTCAGTGAAACCTTTATATCCCTTACGGTACTCCGTCTTCAAGAAAAGTAGAATGGACTAAAGGTCTTTTAAAAGCACACCTCGCCAAGCTCAGCCACCAACTTAAACAGGACTGGACAATACTTTTACCAGTTTCCCTTCTCAGAATTCAGGCCTGTCCTCGGAATGCTACAGGGTACAGCCCATTTAAGCTCCTGTATAGACGCTCCTTTTTATTAGGCCCCAGTCTCATTCCAGACACCAGACCAACTTAGACTATGCCCCCAAAAATTTGTCATCCCTACTATCTTCTGTCTAGTCATACTCCTATTCACCATTCTCAACTACTCATACATGCCCTGCTCTTGTTTACACTGCCGGTTTACACTGTTTCTCCAAGCCATCACAGCTGATATCTCCTGGTGCTATTCCCAAACTGCCACTCTTAACTCTTGAAGTAAATAAATAATCTTTGCTGGCAGGACTATGCTGAATCTCCTTAGGCACTCACTAATCAGATATCCTGAGTCGTCCCAATTCTTAGACTTTTTATACCTGTTTTTCTCCTTCTGTTATTCCATTTAGTTTCTCAATTCATCCAAAACCGTATCTAGGCCATCACCAATCATTCTATACGACAAATGTTTCTTCTAACATTCCCACAATATCACCCCTTACCACAAGACCTCCCTTCAGCTTAATCTCTCCCACTCTAGGTTCCCACGCTGCCCCTAATCCTGCTTGAAGCAGCCCTGAGAAACATCGCCCATTCTCTCTCCATACCACCCCCCAAAAATTTTCACCGTGCCAACACTTCAACACTATTTTATTTTATTTTTCTTATTAATATAAGAAGGCAGGAATGTCAGGCCTCTGATCCCAAGCCAAGCCATCGCATCCCCTGTGACTTGCAGGTGTAGGCCCAGATGGCCTGAAGTAACTGAAGAATCACAAAAGAAGTGAATATGTCTTGCCCCACCTTAACTGATGACATTCCACCACAAAAGAAGTGTAAATGGCCAGTCCTTGCCTTAAGTGATGACATTACCTTGTGAAAGTCCTTTTCCTGGCTCAAAAAGCTCCCCCACTGAGCACCTTGCGACCCCCGCTCCTGCCCACCAGAGAACAACCCCCCTTTGACTGTAATTTTTCTTTACCTACCCAAATCCTATAAAATGGCCCCACCCCTATCTCCCTTCGCTGACTCTCTTTTCAGACTCAGCCCACCTGCACCAAAGCTTTATTGCTCACACAAAGCCTGTTTGGTGGTCTCTTCACACGGACACGCACGAAACTGGCCCTACTGCATCTAGGGTGAAAGATGGAGCTGAATAACTTTCTGTGAGGCTAAATTTCTCCCTTGCAGTGGTCCTAGACTCAAGTGACTGTTTGTGTGACAGTTAGGACATTTCCAAGACAGCCTTTAGGGGGATTATGTGGCTGTTTCCCCTAGAGCATATGCAGCTTTGCCTCCAGTGCTGATCTAACATAGTCTCACCTCTAACAAAGCAAGGTCCTCTAACTCTTTTAAATTTCCACCTTCCATATCAGAGATCTAATGTGAAAGTTCCTCACAGCTTTTTCTTGAGTTTTATTCTTTTCTCTCTCCTCACTTCCTCTTTAACAGATCTCCTCTATTCCCAAGGCAATCAAATGTATCAATTTGCTGGTGACTCCATAATTTGCAGGTAACTCAAGGCAGATCTCCCTTCTGATCTCCAAGGTGGGGTGTTTTGAAGAGTGGGGGCGATAGAAGTATAAAGTGTGTCTGGGTTCTTGATCTATTTTGAGTATACGGACAATGAAATGTCTTGGTTGCTGTAGAAAAAAGAGAAATTGGTCGGATGAGGTGGCTTATGCCTGTAATCCCAGCACTTTGGGAGGCTGAGGCAGGCAGATCGTTTGATCTCAGGAGCTGGTGACCAGACTGGGGAACATGACAACACTCTGTCTCTGCAAAAAATACAAACAACAACAACAACAACAACAACAACAACAACAAAAACTAGCCAGATGCGGTGGTGCACACCTATAGTCCCAGCTACTCTGGAGTCTGAGGTGGGAGGATCATGTGAGCCTGGGAGGTCGAGGTTGCAGTGAGCCGTGATCATGCCACTGCCCTTAAGCCTGGGTGGCAGAGTGAGACCTTACCTTACAAAAAAAGAAAAGAGGAATCAGCAAGAATCTTAAGCGTTTTGCCTTGAGTAAATGATTGAAAAGAGTTTCCGTTTGAGGTGAGGAAGATTGTGAGATGAGCAAGTTTGGCAGAGAGGGTCAAGAGTTTACTTTGAGATGCCTAGTAAGTCATCTAAGAGGGCTTGAGAAGGCAGGTCTCTATTGGAACAGAGAGAAAGGAGAGAGTTCTGACAGTGGTCAACACAGAATTCATGGGACAGGACAAGGTCACCAGTAGAATAATATAAATGCATTAGGTATATTTGTATAATGTTTGTATGTTTCAAACATTATATACCATTTATTTATAATATTCACATAGATATGTATATGTCTAATGTAAATGCATGTAATCTATGTTAGTAATATTTCCGAGTCTTTGGATCATATTGCATCATTACTTTTAAAAATGGTTGTATGATTTACGCTCCCTTTGTTGGTCTATAAATATATCCATTTCTCTCTAGAACAGTGGTTTCTACTTTGTTATCACAACCCAAGTGGGTTTAAGATACCCAGAAACTGGTGAAGTGTTGTATTTATCTGCAGGCCAAAAGATGGCAGTTCTCCAAGATTATGAACAGTTCAGAGATGTTTAACCTCATATATATGAGATGGGCTCAAGGGATTTTTGCCTTGAGTTTAAAAGATTAACTCCAAGGGAACTATCCTTGTTCAAATAGCCACTGTGAAAATCTTATGGAGATCGGGGTGACACACTTCTCCAGGGTTAAAGAAGAGACTCAGTCTCCCTGATACTGCCACATGCTAAATTGTAAGCAGCAATAAGAAAACCAGAAAATACACTATTTTAAGACGATGGATTTCCACTTATAAATAGGTAATGGAGTTTCTTAAGTCCATTTTTTTGTTATCATTACACCAAGTCATTATAAGCCCGTATTTATGACTGATACAGATTTGGTAAATAGATTAGTGTCCCTTTGGCTAGTATTTTCTCTGCCCTGTGCCCCAGTTATCCCATTCCTTTACATTTACCATGCCTGGGAGTTAGGCTGGTTTCCTACGAGCTTGGGAAATGAGTCAATGATTGTTAAGTGATCATTCTCTCCAGGACAGCATTTTCAAGCTTGGGGAAGTAGTTGAAATTTATAGTAATACTGTACCTTTAGAGAGCATCTTTCTCTTAGGAGCTTGCTGTATTTTACAGGCATTCAGCTGGACTCTCCCCAGGACTCAGGAAAAACTGGTAACAGTAATGACATATACAAATACCTATAAACTTCAATGATAGGGGCAGCTACTGTCCTAGGAAGGAAAATGTCTACTTTGAGTGTAGTATTTCTGTTTGATGCAAAACCACTGAGAGACTCCACTGTTGCAGCCTGAGCATCTCCCCCAAACCCTAGAGGCTGAGCTGCACTGTGGCACTGAGTGGATTTCCCTTTGCAAAATATTAGAGGGAAAATAGTTCTCATCAGTGCTGTGATGTGGGGATATCACCATACAGATTGCAGGTTCAACAATTATTTATTGAGTGACTCCTAAGCCGGGTCCTCTTGTGACAGACCTAGTCCCCGGCCAAATGCCTAGATTCTAAGACATGATTCCCAACCATGCACCCACAAAGTCTTGCTAGGCGGGCTACATGACAATTGACTGAGGAGGTAATGTAGTAGAGATTCCAGAGTCCTGCCTCTAGTAGGTCTAGGTGGGTTCCAGGGTTTTGCCTTCTTAACACAATCCATTTAATAAAAAAGTGATTTTATTGAGCTATTGTATCCAGGAGTTCTTATTGATTTGTTACATATGATAGCATTATACTGTCAACAATTTGGAAAAAGTAAGCTGTAGAAGTACCATATTGCTGAACTGGCAGGAGGTAGTATTGTGCAGTGGGAAAAGTTAGATTTTGGAATTAGACTGTTTGAATCCCTCCTTTCCTCTTACTAATTAGATGACATTTGGCAAGCCACTCAAGAGCCTTAGCATAAGCTTTAGCATACAGTTATCATTTCTATTTTATAAGTTGTTTTGCTGATTAAATAAGATATTGGATGAAAAGTGTGACAATGAGTAGCCTATTAATGGTGGTTATCATTGTTGCTATCATTCTTGGTAACTCAAAAGAAAATCAAACCATCCATATGCATCTCCCAATTAAAATATGGGCTTCTCCCTTATCACCCCATAGTGGCAGATATCAATCAGACATACACACACTCATACTTCCATAAATGGAAATTATGACCCATAGCTCATCTCAAATAGCATTCTCTTTTTAGTCTTAGTCTAATTTTTTTGTTTTAAGGTATAAATTAAAAGAAGACAATCTTGTTCACATATGAGTTCCTAGGTTATATTTCCTCTAAGAAAATGTTGGTATCATTAGCTTTGAGTTTTTCTGAGCAAGGGCATAGGGCCTCTTATATAAAAACCCTATTCATGATTGTATCCAATGTTAGCATGGAAACGCTGATCAGACAATATATTCTATTTTAGGACCCTAGATTTTTCTCCTGAGAAAGACAGGAAAAGTGATGAGACACTTCCTGAAAAATCAATGGACACCACGTAAAAACTGCAGAAGAAAGATCCCTTAAGATTTTTTATGATATGTGGCTTGCTGCCTATTAGTTTTAGCCAGTACCAGTTACAACAACACATGCCCCCTAGGGGAGAAAAAGAATGTAAGTTCCAAGACAAAATGCAGAACAGAGCCTCCTCCACTGAGCCAGGAAGGAGATGGTTAACAGATCTAGGATTCTTTCCCTGTTAACATCTGTGAGGATGTTTTATAGACCCAGCAAGAAAACAGGCCAAGTTCCCTTTAACACAGCTGAGGCTACCAGCCTCTGGAGGGATTCTGCAAATCATCCCTCTTAGTTCTACTTTCTTCAGAAGGCAGAAGGAAGGGGGCAAAAGTTGGAGAAAGCAACCAGGGAGGAAAGAGGTGGGGAACAGATGTAAACAGTAAGAAAAATGCACCTAGCATTTATCAACATATTTTAAAGACTGGTTTCACAGATGTCTGATCTAAAAAGTGTGCAGTAGGCATTTTCTACTGTTTGTCACCATGTCACCATGATTTTAGCATTTTAAAATTTCTACCATACTGTATTTAAAAATGTTCAATATTTCATTTATTCATTTACTCACTCATTCATTCACCAAAAATTTCTTGAGGCATTTTCTATAAGACAAACAATGAGACATTAGAGCACATACATGCCCCTTATAGATCACAGTACAACTGGGAGGTGGAGACATGGCCAGATAATTATCCTGTGGTTAGATATGTATAAGAGCAGAAGCTGCCAGGCCTGGAAACAGAACTTAAATGATTTGGGAAAAGTGAACATTTCCATGTTGATGGGCCATTGGGCCATTGGGTGGGCAGGAACGGAGGGGGCCTCTCACTGGGATCATGCTGGAGAGAGTAGACTTTATCTCATGCAAATAGGGGAAATACTGAATTTTCTATTTGTTAGGCAGAGAAATGGTAGGTTCATTAAGTAGTTTACACATGTTTAACAAAATAAAGGACAGAGATCACGGGGACAACGGTGAAGAAGAAATCAATTAAAAGGACATGAACATTAACTAGAAACCTGCCAACCTGCAGGCAGAGTGCTGGGTGCTTCCATAAAGAAAATTATTTATGAAATTCACACCCCCCCGACCCCAAACTGCTATGTAGCAATAATTCCTTCCATATCCAGATAAGAGAGTTGAGGCTGGTCAAGTTTATGCAACTGGCCCAAGCTGCCAAGTTAATAAACAGCTGCTGTAGAATCCAAACCTAAGGGTCTCTGATGTGAAAAGCCATACTCCTTACCCTCTCAACCATGCTGCCCCAGGAGTAAATTGCACCAGGTCAGGATTTCACAGGGTTTGAGGGATGATGAGAATCTGTCAGTAACTTAAAAGAAGGCTTGAAACAACAAAGTGAAATACAGTCTAACTGCAACAGTTGAATAAGACCCTAATTCTTAATCTTCCTGTCACAGAAGACAAGGAAGGATGGTTGGGATTAACACAGTTGGCAATCTCAGCAGCCCGCCATCAGCTGCACACTCCAAGAACACACAGAACAGCACTTAGTCCTACCCAAGCCATTGTGACTGACAAGAGAAGTGCTCTGTCTTCTGAGCATGCACAACACGGATGATTTTTCCAAATGAATTATTCATTCAAAGCTTCCAACAAAAAAATTTCATTGCTTTTCATTCAGCAAGGGGGCTGTGAGGAGGGGGATTAGAAGTGTGGAGGTGATGGGAAGGATGTTGACGTTACTTAACAGACAGAGGTGCTATAATAAAAAGCTTTAAGGCAACAGTTATTAAATAAAGGAAAGCCTACTCAAATATGCAATTTAAAAAGAATAGAAATTGATTGGTGAAAAAAAAGTCAGGGATCACAAATACAAGTTGGTTTAGTACCTAAGGTATGAGAAGAATGTAAAGAAGAAACAACTTTCTGAAGATAGTCATGGTTTCTTAAAAAGTCAAATAATTATTAAAGATTCAAATGAACTCTTTGATGAACACTGAATTGCATGCCGTAATATCACTGGGAAATTTACTAGCCATAAGAAATCTCTGGCAGATGGTGTTTTAAAATTGTTTTCCTCCCAAAGGAAAGAGGCAATTCAGGAATTGTCTTTCAAGGATATCTTTAGGACACATAAATAAAACAGACAGTAAAACATAAATCAGAAAAATTAAGGCTTATAGGACATAGGGCTTAATATATCAAAATCTTACAAATCAGTCATAACACTTTAAAATTCTTAATTAAAATGGGGTAAGGATATTAACAAATAACTCACAAAAAGAGGATATCAATTGGTCAATAAAATTTTACATGAAAGAATTCCCAAAAGCAATAATCACAGAAATTCAAATAAAAAGAATAATTTCAGATACTACTTATTTAGGCAATTCAATTGGCAGTTTTTATTGTATTATTATTTATTTTAATTTTAGATTCAAAGGGTACATGGCAGGCTTGTTACATGGATATATTGCGTGATGCTGAGGTTTGGGCTTCTAATGATACTATCTCCCAAGTAGTGAAAATAGTACCCAATAGGTAGATTTTCAATCCTTGCTCTCCTTTCTTTCTCCCTTTTGGAACCCCCAATGTTTTATTGTTCCCATGTTTGTGACCATGTGTCCCCAGTGTTTAGTTCCCACTTTAAGTGAGAACATGCAGTATTTTGTTTTCTGTTTCTGTGTTAATTTGCTCAGAATAATGGCCTCCAGCTGCATCCATGTTGCTGCAAAGGACATTATTTCATTCCTTTTTATGGTTGTGTAGTATTCCATGGTGTATATGTACCACATTTTCTTTATCAAATCTACCCTTGATGTACATCTAGGTTGATTCTATGTCTTTGCTTTTATGAATAGTGCTGTGATACACGTACAAGTGGTGGTGTCTTTTTGGTGGAATGATTTATTTTCCTTTGGGTATATATACAGTAATGGGATTGCTGGGTTGAATGGTAGTTCTGATTTTAGTTTGTTGAGATAGTTCTATTTTTAGTTATTTGAGAAATCTCCAAACTGCTGTCCACAGGAGCTGAACTAATCTGCATTCCCACTGATATGGTTTGGCTCTGCATTCCCACCCAAATCTCATGTTAAATTTTAATTTCAATGTTCGGGGATGGACCTGGTGAGAGGTGATTGGATCATGGAGGCAGATTTCCCCCTTGCTGTTCTTGTGATAGTGAGTGAGTTCTCATGTGATCTGGTTGTTTAAAAGTGTATAGCACCTCCCCTTTCACTCTGTCTCCTGCTGGCCATGTGAAGATATGCTTGCTTCCCCTTTGCTTTCCACAATGATTGTAAGTTTCCTGAGGCCTCCTAGCCATGCTTTGTGTACAGCCTGAAGAACTGTGAGCCAATTAAAGCTCATTTCTTTATAAATTACCCAGTCTCAGGTAGTTCTTCATAGAAATGTGAATGGACTAATATACCCATCAACAGTCTGTAAGTGTTCCCTTTCTTCCACAACCTCATGAACACCTGTTATTTTTCTTTTGACTTTTTAATAATAGCTTATATTAGCTGGTGTGAGATGGTATCTCATTATAGTTTTCATCTACATCTCTCTGATGATTAGTGATGTTGAGCATTTTTTCATGTTTGTAGGCCAGTTGCATGTCTTCTTTTGAGAAGTGTCTGTTTATGTTCTTTGCCTACTTTTTAATTAGGTTATTTGTTTTTTTCTTGTTGATTTAAGTTCCTTATAGGTTCTGGACAGTGTCCTTTGTCAGATGTATAGTTTGCAAGTATTTTCTTCTGTTTTGTAGGTTGTCTGTTTACTCTGTTAATAGCTTATTTTGCTATGCAAAAGCTCTTTAGTTTAATTAGGCCCCAATTGTAGTTTTATTTTTGTTGCATTTGCTTCCGAAGATGTAGTCATAAATTTTTTGCCTAGGCCAATGTCTAGAATAGTATTTCCTAGGTTTTCTTCTAGCATTTCTATTGTTTGAGGTCTTACACTTAAGTTTTTAATCTATCTTGAGTTAATTTTTATATATCATAAGAGGTGGGGGTCCAGTTTCATTTTTCTACATATGGTTAGCCAGTTTTCTCAGTACCGCTTATTGAACAGGGTATCCATTCCCCATTGTTTATTTTTGTTAACTTTGTTGAATAGTGGTTGATGTAGGTGTGTGGCTTTATTTCAGGTGTTTCTATTTTGTTCCATTGGTCTATGTGTCTATTTTTGTGTCAATACAATGCTGTTTCAGTTAGTATAGCCTTGCAGTACAGTTTGAAGTCAGGTAATGTGATGCCTCCAGCTATCCTTTTTGCTTAGGATTGCCTTGGCTATTTGGTCTCTTTTTCAGTTCCATAAGAATGTTAGAATAGTGTTTTCCTGATTCGGTGAAGAATTAGGTTAATAATTTGATAGGAATAGCGTTGAATCTGTAGATTGATTTGGGCAGTATGGACATTTTAATGATACTGATTCTTCCAGTCCATGAGAATGGAAGGCTTTTCCATTTGTTTGTGTCATCTATGATTTCTTTCAACAGTGTTTTGTAGCTTTACTTGTAGAGATTTTTCATCTCATTGGTAAGATGTATTCCTAGGTATTTTACCTTTTTTGTGGCAATTGTGTATGTGATTGTACTGTTGACTTACTTCTCAGCTTGAACCTTATTGGTATATAGATATGCTGCCAATTTTTATACATTGATATTGTGTCCTGAGACTTGCCAAAATTGTTTATCAGACCGGGACATCTTTTCGAAAATCTTTAGGTTTTTCTAGGTATAGAATCATATTGTCAGTGAGGCGAGATAATTTGACTTCCTCTTTTCCTATTTGGATGCCTTATATTTCTTTGTCTTGCCTGATTGCTCTGGTTAGGACTTCCAGTACTGTGTTGAATAAGAATAGCGAGAATGGATATCCTTTATTTCTTCCAGTTCTTAGGGAGAAAGCTTCCACTTTTTGCATATTTAGTATGATGTTGTCTGTGGGTTTGTCAGAGATTGTTTTGATTATATTGAGGTATGTTCCTTTGATGCCTAGTTTGTTGAGGGTTTTTATTGTAAAGGTATGTTGGATTTTATCCAAAGCTTTTCCATGTCTATTGAGATGATCATACATTTTTTTAAAAATTAGGTTTATGTGTTGAATCATATTTATGGATTCATGTACATTGAACCCTCCTTGCATCCCAAGATTCAAGCACACTTGATGGTGGTGGATTAACTTTTTGATGAGCTGCTGGATTTGGTTTGCTAATACTTTACTGAGGATTTTTGAGTTTATATTCATCAGGGATATTGACCTGTAGTTTTCTTTATTGGTTGTGTCTTTGCTAGAATTTGGTGTCAGGATGAAACTGGTTTTGTAGAAAGAGTTAGGGAAGAGTCCTTCCTCCTCAATTTTTTGGAATAGTTTCAGTAGGATTGGTACCAGTTCTTTGTACATCTGGTATATAGAATTTGGCTGTGAAGCCATTTGGTCTGGGGATTTTTTTGGAGGGTAAGTTTTTTATTACTGATTCAATTTCTCATTATTAGTATTTTCAGGATTTCTGGTTCTTCCTGGTTCAATCTTTGGAGCTTGTATGTACCCAGGAATTTATCTATTTCTTCTAGATGTTTTAGTTTGTGCACATAGAGAAGTTCATAGTAATCTCTGAGGATCGTCTGTATTTTCCATGGGATCAACTGTAATGTCCCCTTTGTCAGTTCTGATTGTGCTTATTTAGTTCTTGTCTCATTTTTTCATTGTTAATCTAGCTAGAGTCTATCAATCTTGCCTATGTTTTCCAATAACCAAGTTTTTGTTTCGTAGTTCCTTTGTATGGATTTTTGAGTCTCAATATCATTAAGTTATGCTCTGATTTTAGTTATTTGTTTTCTTCTGCTGGCTTTGGGATTAGTTTGTTTTTATTTTTCTAATTCCTTTAGGTGTGAGGTTAGGTTGATAATTTGAGATCTTTCTGTCCTCTTGATGTAGGCATTTAGCACTATAAACTTTCCTCTTAACACTGCTTTTGTCAAACGGCAATTTTTAAATGATACAAAAATTATCACTTTTTTTTTAAGGAAATGGACACTGTCATACACTGTAGGCAAATGTGAAATGAGCATATATTTCCGGAGATCATTTTTATAATACCTGTATTAAAATTAAGAGAATTATATACACTTGCATTCAGCAATTTATGTGTAGGAATTTACTCAAGGAACTAATGAAAATAGTATGCAAATACTTGTGATTTATTGACTAGCATGCAATGAACATCTTTACTTGCAAGAACAAGGTTAGTACTGAACTTACCACTACACTGTGAAGTAGATATTATTTTAATCCTCATTTGACAAGAGGAGGGAACAGAACATCTTAGACACTAATTAATTTGCTCAAAGTAACCTAACTTGTAAGATATGAGTGAGAATGAATTAGAACTGATGTCTGCCTGCAGAGCCTGTGTTCTATTGTTTGAAGCAGAGCAGAAGCTTTCTTCAAAAATCTTCCACTTAACTGGTTTACCGGATTTATGGACAATCTTCATTCCCTCTGCAAAGCACACAGATGAATGCTCCCTGTATGCTGTGTGTCTGTCACTGGTTGGCATTCCTCTGATGAGCCCAAACTCTCTTGCTTCTCCAGCTGAGTCTGAGTTCTATGCTAACCAATAGCCGGTTGTGCTTCTCCCCATGCATTTATCGCAGGTATAATTATCACTATCATTATTTAGTTTAATTAAATATTGTATAAATTCTTGGCCCCAGGTGAGTGTGAAAAGACAAGAGTTTTTGTTCCTATGAAAACTAAGTTAAATACTTTAAACAGATTCATACATTTAAGCTGCTAAGAAAGAAAAAAAATAACTGTTGCTTTGAATTAAGTGGAAACAAGGCAGCTGTAAAATATTAAGGAGATTTTATTAACTCAATCATTTTATAAGTAGTGACTTCATATTGTTTTAAAATTCCTACTCCTACTAATAAATAGCAAATACTTATGGAGCACTGTGGTAGGCAGAACAATGCCTCCCGAGAAGTGCCCACCTCCTAATTCCCAGGACCTGTGAATATGTTAAGGTGCATGGTAAAAGGAGAATTAAGGAGCTAATAGCTAACTATAAAAAAGGGAGATTATCCTGGCTTATCTGGGTGGGCCCAATGTAATTAGAAGGGTCCTTAAAAGTGGAAGAGGGAGACAGAAAAAGAGAGAGTTAAAAAATGTGATGACAGGTGCAAGTTCAGAAGTGTACTACCTAAGGACTGAAGCTGCACTGATGGCTTCGAAGGGGCAAGAAGGGGCCACAAGCCAAGGAGTGCAGACAACCCCTAGTGGCTGGGAAAATCAAGGAGATGTGATAACAGATTTCCAAAACATACAAAGAACTCTTAAGACTCAACAATAAAAAAAATGAACAACTCAGTTAAAAAATGGGCAAAAGTCCTGAACAGACATCTCTCCACAGAAGATATACAGATGACAACTAAATGGAAAGATGCTCACCATCATATGTAATTGGGGAATTGGAAATTAAAACAATAGTTAGATACTTCAATGTATCTACTCAGAATGGCTAAAACACATAATATTGACGAAATCAAATGATGACGAGGATATGGAGCAATAGGAACAGGAATTCATTGCTAATGGGAATGCAAAATGTTGTAGCAGTTTTTGGTGACTATTTCCTACAAAACCAAACATACTCTTACCATAGGATCCAGCAATTGCACTTGT